>NC_138776.1:49874366-49951866 GCF_965119305.1 Pelophylax lessonae | reverse complement strand
CTATGTTCATCTTTTCTATGGCCATGTGTTCTATGTACGATAACCATAGGTTCTTTGACCATAGGTTCTATGACCATATGTTCTATGTTCAATGACCATAGGTTCTATGTTCTATGACCCTATGTTCTATGATGATCTGTTCTATGGTCATATGTTCTACGACCCTATGTTCTATGATGATCTGTACTATGGTCATATGTTCTATGTTCGATGATCATAGGTTCTATGTTCCATGGTGACCTGTTCTATAGTCATATGTTCTATGATCATAGGTTCTATGTTCCATGGTGACCTGTTCTATAATCATATGTTCTATGTTCGATGATCATAGGTTCTATGTTTGATGACCATAGGTTCTATAACCATATGTTCTACGTGTTATGAACATATGTCCTACATTCTTTAAGCATGTGTTCTATGTTCTATGACCATATGTTCTACGCGCTATGACCATTTGTTCTAAGATCTATGACCATAGGTTCTATGTTCCATGGTGACCTGTTCTATAATCATATGTTCTATGTTCCATGATCATAGGTTCTATGTTTGATGACCATAGGTTCTATAACCATATGTTCTACGTGTTATGAACATATGTCCTACATTCTATAAGCATGTGTTCTATGACCATATGTTCTACGTGCTATGACCATTTGTTCTAAGATCTATGACCATAGGTTCTATGATCAATTGTTCTATGTCCATAGGTTCTATGACCATAGGTTCTATGTTCACTGATCATAGGTTCTATGTTCTATGACTATATGTTCTATGTTCTTTGATGATCTGTTCTATGGTCATATGTTCTATGTTCGATGACCAAAGGTTCTATGTTTTATGACCATATACTCTATGATGATCTGTTCTATGGTCAGAAGTTCTATGTTCGATGACCATAGGTTCTATAACCATATGTTCTACGTGTTATGAACATATGTCCTTCATTCTATAAGCATGTGTTCTATGTTCTATGACCATTTGTTGTATGATCTTTGACCATATGTTCTACGTGCTATGTTCTTTGATTACAGGTTCTATGACCATATGTTCTATGTGTTATGAACACATGTCCTACATTCTATAACCATGTATTCTATGTTCTATGACGATATGTCTCATGTGCTATGACCAAATGTTCTATGACCCATCCTGTCCACCTGCATGTTTCCATGGCGCTGGCCAGTCCTGTCATCCCATAAGCAGCTGCTGTTAATGCAACGTCGCCCAGCAGGGCAAGCTGCAAATTCGGCACACTCTCCTATGCCAAGAACACTGCTCCAGCTGTGCATGTGCAGTACAATGTACCATTTGGGAAAATTCAGATTTGTGGGAGAATTGAATAAGGTACAATAACATATACAGAGGTGAGCTGTGCTATGGGGGTGGAGGAGGGGGAGTTGTATTTGAGACACAATTTCCACTTTAAGTTGGTCATCCTGGCAAGTGCAGTAATCCAAACTAATTCTCTAACATTCTTCACAATAATATATGTTGTAAAGCAGATGCACTACCCAACGACGCCATGAAATGAGAACAAAGGCAGAACTATTTTTTAGTTCCAGATAGAGTGGAGAGGGGTTAGAACCCCTGCTGGGGTTTTTTTTTTTTGCTGCTTGCGTCCCTGGTACAGAGATTTACCCCCTCTGTTTGTCCTGGTGACCATTATCACTGAGGGACACAGTGGAAGACAATTCAAAATTTTGAGTGGTCACCACTAGTTCTGGTGGCAACAAGAGATTTCCCTCACTTTGGATGGACTTGCTCTTATTTCATGTAGTGGACCCGTTTTTTTGTTTTTGTTTTTTGCTGTTGCGTCCCTGGTACAGAGATTTACCCTCTCTGTTTGTCCTGGTGACCGTCATCACCGAGGGACACAGTGGAAGACAATCCCAAATTTTGAGTGGTCACCACTAGTTCTGGTGGCAACAAGGGATTTCCCTCACTTTGGACGGACTTGCTCTTATTTCATGTAGTGGACCCGTTTTTTTTTTATTTATTTTTTTGCTGTTGCGTCCCTGGTACAGAGATTTACCCTCTCTGTTTGTCCTGGTGACCATTATCACTGAGGGACACAGTGGAAGACCATCCCAAATTTTGAGTGATCACCACTAGTTCTGGTGGCAACAAGGGATTTCCCTCACTTTGGACGGACTTGCTCTTATTTCATGTAGTGGCTAAAAGAAAGCAAGTGAAGGGAACTATGGATTACTTTTAAAAAAGTTTTGGCTTTAGTTCTTTACGAAACGACACCAGTCAGTCTCAACTGGGGTCCCTCAAGAGGTTGCTAGAGGTTCCTTGATCTGTTGCTAGTTGGCCTTCCATTTGATGATGTTCAACTAGTTCTAGATCCAACACCACTTGGCAGAGCAATCGGCATGACTGCAAGGCTGGCGATCCAACCACCACTGTAAAGTGGGCATTCTTCCCACTGATCAATGTAAAGGCCATTTTCCCAATGAACTAGTCTTAGCATGGGTTCACTGAGACCTGACAATTATTTCAAGGGTTCCTCTGGGGTAAAATACGATCGTGGGATAATGCGGCTGAATGCTCTGTACAATTCTAGTGCTAAACAGAGGTTTGTGGCATTCAGGCAGAGTTGTATAAAGTACTCGAAACCCATACTTGAGTAAAAGTACAAGTGCTCGATCAAAAAGTGACTTGAGTAGAAGTACTAAAGTATTCAACATTTTTTGTACTTAAGTATTGCAAGTAGTTTTTAAAAAAAATGTGCTACTCAAGTACTGAAAGTAAAAGTACAAGTACTGTGTTATGTAGTTATTAAAGAAAGAAGTCAAAAGTTTGAACATCATATTGTTTTTTATTATTTCAAATGCAGCTTTTATTTATATATACAGTAGCATTTATTTTCGTATGCGCTGATAATACACGTTTTGAGCTTCATGAAACCTGCCATCTACTGTTCTGGCAGTGGTAATTTTTATAATAGTAATGAGTAACTATGCAGCACAAAAAAAAAATATTGGAGTAGAAGTATTGAAATCATCGAAAAAATGTAGTGAAGTAAAAGTGGAAGTAGGAGAAAAAAATTCTACTCCAGGAAAGTACAGATACCGCCTTTCCGTACTTAGTACAGTAGTGAAGTAGTTCTACTTAGTTACTATACATCTCTGCATTCAGGGTATAACATTCCAGAAGGAAAGCAAAAACAATTATTAGGATTCCAAATACCACAGGCAGCATTCCAGCCAAGTGTGAGGGTAAAGCTGAACTCCAGGCAGATAAAAGACATAAAGCCCCGCACACACATACCGATCGTCGGCCGAAAAGCTTCGGCCGACGACCGATCTGCCGAAGGTAGGCTTGTTAGTATGATGCCTCCGACAGCCAACAGCGCACATTCGGCCGAAAAGAATCTGTCATGCAAGCATTAAAATTTTTGTATGCCGACACCAGAGCGGCCGATTGTTCGCCAGTCAGTACAGATTTCGGCCGACAGACCGAAGATTTGCAAGACTGGGCATGCTCAAAAAAGGAAAAACACAGGGAAAGTTAACCATCACATGACATCACTTCTGCAGTCGGCTGTAGTCTGTGGACAAAATTCTTGTGCGGTCTTTTGCACTTTTCAACATACACCGACAGCCCTGGACAAAAGACGGCCGATCGTTCGCCGACGATCGGTACGTGTGTACGGGGCTTAACATGCAGCTCTTCATTCACTTATTCATCTTTTTGTGTATTTTGTTAATACACTCAGTGTAAGTCCATGAATTAGACTTGGCATCATCTGTGCAGCAGAACTCAGACTGGAATAGGCCACAATTAGCCACCCAAGTGTGCTGCGGTGGTCATGTGCCAACAATGATTATGCTTACAGGAGGAGAGAGCGGAGTGACCTCGAGATGAGCTCACCAGTGTGCTGCTTATCCTTTCACTGTCCAGTCACCGACTGGGGGGCAGGACAAGATCTGTGTTACTGAACCTGAGCAGGTCTGTGCTGTGTGGCACAGTTGTGTAAAAACTGGGACTGGATGGAGAAAGATACAAATCTCTTGGCAGGCAACTATGAATGTTATCTGTGCATTTAACCCTTTTTTTTTTACTTTATTTTTAAAGATACTGTGATAAGTAAGGCCATTCACAATTTGCGTTCCCGCTGGCATTCTTTTTTTTTTTTTTTTGCATGTTTTTCACACATTAACACGTTGCACACAGGTCAGCGTATTTTACAGTGCATTTTGTGCATTTGTAGTTTAGAAAATGCACATCAGTTACCTGTACTTACCATTTAAAAGGCAACGCAAGCGCAACGCGTGTTTGCAGCTTGTTTCCGAAATGCAGAGCAAAGCGCTTGTTTTCTGTGCGGTTTGTCGCACGATCGGAAATGGGGAGATATACCTAGAAGACTATGACAGTCCATACATGAGTCAGCGGGTTGAAAAAAATTACCCAAATCGATTCCCCCCCATATACACACTTTTGATATGGAATCGGATGGGGGAATTCTCCTGCTGAGCCGTTGTATTCTGATAGCTGGGGACAGGGTGGTTGCAAAGAAGTTGATTGGTAGATCAACGTCTGTACATACACAGTGCCCATACATTAGGGTGGATAAAAATCAATACATTTTCTAAAAAAATCTTTTTTTTTTTTTTTTATACTAAAATCAGATTTTTTTTTTTTTTTTAAATCTGATTTTTTTGATTTTTATTAAATTTATTTAATAAAGTGCTTTTGGAGTATTATTTAAGATACAATAATAATTTAGTTTATTCAGCATGAGATTGAGCTATATATATATATATATACATATATACTGTATATATATATATAAAATTACCCGACTCGATTCCCCCATATACACACATTTGATATGGAATCGGATGGGGGAATTCTCCTGCTGAGCTATTGTATTCTGATAGCTGGGGGCAGTGTGGTTGCAAAGAAGTTGATTGGTAGATCAACTTCTGTACATACACAGTGCCCATACATCAGGGTGGATAAAAATCAATGATTTTTCTAAAAAAAATATTTTGTTTTATTTTTTTTATATTAAAATCAGATTATTATTTTTTTTTTTTAATCAGATTTTTTTGATTTTTATCAAATGTATTTAATAAAGTGCTTTTGGAGTATTATTTAAGATACAATAATAATTTACTTTATTCAGCGTGAGATTGAGCTATATATATATATATATATATATATATATGAGTTTACCAAATATTGCAGAATATACATATATGTAGAATATATATATATATACTGTATATATATATATATATATATATATATATATATATATACATACAATATATATATATATATATATATATATATATATATATATATTCTGAATATATGTATATTCTGCAATATTTACATTTTTGGTAAACTCATTCAATGAATCCAAGCCCTGCAAGCTGAGATAACATGCACTGCATTGATGCATTCACGCAATTTTACAGTAACCACCAGCAAGAATGAGTCCTTACACTTAAAGAGCGCCTGTCATTTCAGATCCATCATGGCAGCGCCTGTTAGCGGGCATCCACTCACCAGCTGCCGCCACGTCCCTCGCCTTGTTGAGTCACTGCCGCATCACCAGCGATCCCATTAAAGTGAATGGGGCTGTCGGTGAGTCAACAGAGGCTCAGAGGAGGAGCCTCTGCGGGACAGAGATGACAGTTGCTTTTTTAAAATTATTATTTAAATCAAGTTGATTTAAAATAATCCTTTTTATCAGTGATTTAAATCGTAAATTAAATCAACTTTATTTAAATTAAATCCCACCCTGCCATACATGGATGGAAATTTGTCTTTAAGGCTACATTCACACTTTACGCATGTTGGGATTGTGCACAAAATTTGCACTCTTCCAAGACACACAAAGGCACAATGCCCATTAGCAGACTCACAGCAGTGCCATTAAGCCTCTGTTTCTAGTGCGACTTGCTTGTGTTCTTCATGTGGCATTAGAGTGTATGGGACTCTAAGTCGCATTGAAGTAGTGCAGGAACCTTTACACGCATGCCAAACTGCATAGTGCCGCAGGACCATTCAGTGCAATTTTGGAAAAGCATCAGGGACTTCTTTTGTATGTTTCTCACGGTTAGATCAGCCTATTGAAATGAATGGGCTGCTCTACATGCGACACATGGGAACACACAGAAAACGCATGCTTGCTCCATTGCACCTGCATGGTGGAAATGGAGCCTAAAGTTGGACCAAAAAGAAACATGATATAATACGTGTCTATGTTACTTCTTGTTTCCCCATAGAGCTCATGTGAGGTCTCTTAATTACATTGTATTACATGGTCTTTATTACATTGTCTCTATTACATTGTATTACACTGTCTCTATTAGAGATCGACCAAAATTATCGGCAAAGCCGATATATCATTGGCCGATCTGCATTTTCCCCGATATATCGGAATCGGCCCCTGAGGTTACCGATATTGCCAATATTTTGGGAAAGAGCTGTACCGACGGTCGGCTGTCATTACAAGGAGCGGGAGGGGACGTGTCCCCCCCCCCCCCGCGCCCGGCTCCTGGGTTATGCCCGTCACTTATCCCGGAGGCATACTGTAGTGCTTCATAGAGAAAGGAGGAGGGGGTCAGACTTAGCGGCGTGTCATCTCAAGGCCCATCGCCTAAACCCAGGCGAGCCGGGGGGTTTTAAGATGATGTCACACGGCAAGATGGCGGCACGGGACCGAACAGGGGCACAATTCTTACAAGATTCTCCAAGATGCCGCTGGAACTCTGGCCGGTGAGTATCTGAAACATTCAGTACCCACCACAAGGTAGGCAGGGGTTTAAAAAAAAATTGTGGGGTGGGGGGGCCTGGAAAACAGCTTTAACATTTGATTTCAGAACAAATGTCATTTCCCCAGTGAAAATCACAAGCACTATTTGTTCGAGAAACATTTTCCATCTAGCTCCTTCCAATTTTCTTGCCACAGCGGTCGAATGTCAATTTGACCCCACTAACTTTCTTAAAATTAAAAATTTCAAACAAAATTTTTACTAGCTTTTGGCCAACCTTATTCCCCCTGAAAATCTCACAAATACTTAAAAAAACACCAAACAAATCTCCTGGGCTGGAAAGGCGGGTCCCAGAGGGACTAAGTTGAAAAGTCTCTGTCCTGGCTGATTCGGATGAATGCCGCCTTGCTGCCCTCACAAGACCGGGAAAGTCTGAATTATTGGACACAAAAAACAAAGAGAGGGTGCACTGGCCTAGTGCATTATCCTTAGAAGTAATATATTTATTAGATTAAAGAAAGGTACTCACATACAAATGTTTTGGTACCGGTATATCACTTGAAGGACTGTGACGTCCACAGTATCTCGTCATGGATGAATACACCTCCACAGGTATGGCTGACGCGTTTCGAGGCCCTGCCTCTTCCTCAGAGTCAGTGCCTCTGAGGAAGAGGCAGGACCTCGAAACATTTGTTAACGCAGCTTCCTGCGATGGGATGACAAAGATGCTGTGCAAATCTTCATTTCAGAGCAAAGCTGTCACTCATGTAGGCGGCGCCTGCTTAGATTACATGTTGTAGGGGGGCGTGGCTATCAGAATTGTCTCTGCTGTAGCTTGCCACACCCAGTCCCACCCACTCTTTTCTGGATTGACAGCACTGCCTCTGATGGGGAAACCCTCCCACTGTGAGCTGCAGTGTCTGGGAGGAGGAGCGCGTGAGATATAAATGAAGGAGGATTGGCTCAGTCGAGGGAGGTATAGGAAGTTTTTTTTTTGTTCATTTTATGAGGCTTGTATCGCAAATTAACTCATTTGGAGACTTTATTTGTACTTTAAAGCGGAGTTCCACCCAAAAGTGGAACTTCAGTTTCATTTGCTTCCTCCCCCCTCCGGTGCCACATTTGGGAGGGGGAAACGGGTACCTGTTTTTGACAGGTACCCTTCCCAACTTCCGGGAGATGGCGTCACGGCGCCGTCCCTCAGAAGTTTGGCCACCTCCTCCTTCCCCCGCCGCCCAGCCAATCTAAATGTGCAGCGCGATTCACGCATGTGCAGTAGGGTCCCGCCCATGAAGCTGCAAGGCTTCACTGCCGGGTTCCCTTACCGGCAATGGTGGCGGCAGCACCAGACAGCCGATGGAAACATCGGCTGCGGTGCAGACATCGCTGGACTCCAGTACAGGTAAGTGTCCTAATAATAAAAGTCAGCAGCTACAGTATGTGTAGCTGCTGACTTTTAATTTTTGGAGGGGGGGGGGGGGGGCAGAACTCCGCTTTAAATGCTTGCATCATATATCTCAGGGATTTGCAAACTGTGGCCCTCCAGATGTTGCAGAACTACAAGTCCCATGAGGCATAGCAAGACTCTGACAGCCACAAGTATGACACCTAGAGGCATGCTGGGACTTGTAGTTTTGCAGCAGCTGGAGGGCCACAGTTTGCATATCCCTGATATATATTACAGTCTTGCTGCTTACACAGTACAGCAGATGATAGCGCTATAAGAATTAACAAAACTAGCGCAGCACAGATGTAGAAGCTGCAATGGCAGGGTGTGCTGGGACTTGTAGTTTTGATGTAAAGCTGAAGACCTCCCCTCTTGTTAAAGCCAACATGAAAATAATTGATTGAGTTGCTTTGGCGCATCTTTCCCGGCAGGAAGTGTGTGCGAGGAAGCCGCGTATCTCCAGGTGGCAGATTCCCAGGGGACGCACTCCCACCTTGTTCTGCTACCTAGGCACAGTCTTTTATGACACGGACCACCCCAGTCCCGGCTCACGCGCAGCACTCCCCCCGAGTCCAGGACAAAGCTGCTCTTCCCTTTCTTCTGCCTCGCTTTTCCCGGCAGCGTCTATTCTTTTATTTTTATTCTTTACAGGAGAATCATGAGAAACCATAGCGAGGGCTTCTCTTCCTCCGTCATCACTTTCATTTATGCGGACTTTGTGTATTTCCATGTCTGAGATACCAGACCGCCGTCTGCTTTTTTTTTTTTTTAAATAAAATCGTATTCACCTTCTTTTGTTAAATCTCAATGCTGCTGATCTCCTGCGGCCTGTTTGCAGCCACATCCGGTCTAAATGCACACAGTGATGTCTGCATGGCATTTCTCAGGGTGGGCTTCATGATGACAACATTGGACCCTGTCTGTGTAATGTGTGCTGAAATGGCCACTTATAGTCTCCATCAGAAGCCTCCATGACAGGGTGACAACACAGGAGAAAATTTGGGAGACACAGACATAGCGTTGTCAGCTTATAACAGGAAATGCCTGAACAAAGACCTTCATGGCAGGATCGCCAAGGTTTTTTTTTTTTTTTTTTTAAACTGCAGATTTGAAAAGTGTGAAGCTGAGTTAGTAGCCTCCATCAGAATTTCGTGAAAAGGTGACAACACAGGAGCACAACTGGGAGACACTAAGCCACCGTCCACTTTGTCCCAGTCCTGTGAACACTATTGACCTTTTCATTTCCACTTTTGTGCATCCTTCTTCCCATATCAATGGTGGAGATCTCCTCCATCCTTTTTGTAGCCAATTGATTGGGAACAAAAATTTGAAGAAAGAAAGAAAGAAAGAAAGAAAGAAAGAAAGAAAGAAAGAAAGAAAGAAAGAAAGAAAGAAAGAAAGAAAGAAAGGGCAACGGAAGTGAGGAAGGAAGAAAGAGGAGAAAGGAAGGGAGAGATTAAGGAAATGAAGAGAAAGGATAGGAGAGAGGAAGGAAAGGAGGAGAAAGGAAGGGAGAGGAAGGAAATGAAGAGAAAGGATAGGAGAGAGGAAGGAAAGGAGGAGAAAGGAAGGGAGAGAGGACAGGAAAGGAAAGAAAAGGAGGGGAAAGGAAAGAAAAAAAGGAAAGGAGAAAAGAAAAGGGGAAGGAAGACAGAAAGGAAAGGAAAAGAAAAGAAAGGAAAGGAGGGCAACCGAAGGGAGAAAGGACAGAAAGAAGGAAAGGAGGAGAAAGGAAGGGAGAGAGGAAGGAAAAGAGGAGAAGGGAATGAAGAGAGGAAGGAAATGAGAAAAAGGGAATGGAGAGAGGAAGGAAAGGAAAGGAAAGGAAAGGAGAAAAGAAAGAGGGGAAAGGAAGAAAGAGGAAAGGAAAAGAAAAGGAAAGGAGGGCAACGGAAGGAAGGAAGGAAGGAAGACAAGAGAAGAGAAGAGAAAGGAAGGGAGAGAGGGAAGGAAATGGAAAGGAAAGGAAGGGAGAGAGGAGAAAGGGAAGGAAAGGAAAGGAAGGGAGAGAGGAAAGGAAAAGGAAGGAAAGGAACGGAAAAGGAAGGAAAGGAAAGGAAGGAAAGGAAAGGACAGGAAAAGGAAGCAAAGGAAAGGAAAGGAAGGGAGAGAGGAAAGTAAAAGAAAGGAAAGGAAAGGAAAGGAAAGGAAAGGAAAAAGGAAAGGAAAAAGGAAGGGAAGGAGGGGAAAGAAAGGAAAGGAAAGAAAAGAACGTAAGAGAGAAGGGAAGGAAGGGAGGGAGAAAGGAGAGAAGGAAGGAAGAAAGAATGGATGGAAGGGAAGGGAAGGAAAGAAGAGGAAGGAAGGAAGGAGAACGGAGGAGAGGAATAAAGGAATTAGTTAGTGAGGGAAGGAGGCAGGGTAAATCAGAAAGGAGTAAAAAATAAATAAAAAAGGAATCAAACTTTCCCAGCCGCCCCCTCAGTAGAATTGAATTATTCAGAGAATACAGCTCACACAAAGGGCTAAAGCTGTCAGCAGGGCACAAGGTGCGGAATGCCACTTTGGCATTTTCGGGTGCCGTCTAACCTAATAAAAGGCGTTATGACATGTGAACTCAGTGTATGGGACAAAACATGATCAGCTAAGGAGCGGCTGAGGAGGGAGAGAGAAGTGGCGTCACACAACAGGAAGGTGCCGTTAGCGGGAGCGGAGCTGTCTCTCATCTTCCTTCCAAGTGCTCTCCAACATAAGAGACGCAGAAAGCAGCAAATGTGTCTGATGCGGCTCTTCTGCTTGAGTATGGGCGCTCAGCAATCTCACACTGCAACTACCAGTAATAAGCCAGACGAGGTGAGAGACAAATGAGGGAGCTGTATAGGTATCACCGCCGGGAAACGCCATTATCTCCTGATAGCGTGCATGCAACCAGCGCTGTCACTGCTTCGACATGATCGCTCCCAGAGATACTCCATCGGGGAGAAGGAGCCGCTGTGATACGAGCTGCTCGAGGGGATGAGACTGCCTTCGCTCTGTTATCACTGCCACCGAGACAACACCCCCGGCACAAACGATATAATACTGGGAAAACTCCATCTTGTTCTGTGAGCCGAAGAACTGATTACCAAGAATCCCGAGTCACTCTGTCAGCACACAGCCCATCCCGTTCCTCCAGATTTACAGCAGAGTTTAAAAAGATGTTTTCACTAAGTGGGCTGAAAATGAAATGCTATTTATTTGTAAAAGTGTACTTTTTTTCGGAATAGTTTTTTCGGAATCATAATATTTACTGAAAGATTTTCTACATAAATCTCACATTTTGGCATACTTGTTCTTCCATATTTTAATTATCATATAACATGTACAGATGTGAAAAGGCTCCCTCTAGTGGTCATCTGTATATCACAGAATGTGCTCAGCATCGCCACTTATTTTCCGATCCGGTCAAACTAGGATCATAAAAGCATTAAGAGATGAAGCACATTTTTCTCAATGGTGTGTGTGTTAAGGCAACACTCATTAAGACATATTTTGATTGGCACCCTGACGCACGAAGGCAATGCAGCTCTGACACGCATGCGTTCCCGCACACCACAACACACGATAACACCCTACTGTGCGTTGTGGTGTGCTGCCTTGGAAGAAATGCTACATGCTTTGTTTTTGGTCCGCTCCTGTGCATTCATGTTGAATAGGCTACCTTAACACGGTGTACAGTAACACGTGATGCAGCGCATGCGTGGATTCACACATGGACAGGTGTGAATGGGCTCTAAAGCACAGTCACTGTTGAGCAGTACAGAGCAGGAAGCAGCTCCTGCATATGTAATGAGCAGATATAAGATTATTCACCTATTCGTGTACATGTAGACCTAAAAATGTAATGTCAGGTGACCAGTGCCGAGGCTTTGGCCCCCCATGCTCTCTGCTGAAGGGGCCAGGGCACTGACTGGACAAATGCGCCTTTACGCTTTTCCCCCTTTGCCTTTGGGTACAGCCCCCCTGTGACCAACCCCTCCCCTCCAGTCATGTGACTCGGCAACTGCGGGTTACCAAATTTATCAGCCTGATTTTTAAACCAAATTACATAAATGAGAGTTAATATTTAAGTAAATGTGGAAGTCCATTCAGATCTTGGCATCCTTGTGCGTAGTGATTGTTTTTGCATGCGTTAAAGTTTGTTGTTTTAGGGCAAATGAATAGGATGGCAATGCGCCAAAATTCAAAAAAAGACGGGCAAGCACCATTTTTGGCAATGCAGCACACCATAACACGCAGTAGTGCAGTATTGTGTGCATTGAGGTGCAATGCAGCTGGATTGCATAAGGCTCCGTTCACACCTGGGCAATTGGAATCGCCGCACTTCTGCCCACTATTCCAAATCACGGGACACTTGTACGTTGCCATCACTTCTTAATGGCACCCCAATCGCTCCACAATTTTGCCACAATTGTCGCGCGATAAATTAAGCAGCAATTGTGGCAAATCGCAACGCGTAATGTCGCTTTAAAAGGAGCTCCTGCTCCTACTCCTTAAATGACAACTGTTGCGCCTTGTGATTTGTCACAATTGCAGCACGATCTATCGCGCGACAAACGCAGAAACATTTCCTGGGCGTTTGGGATGCTATTAAGCAGTAATGACATCACACAAGCGTCCACTGATTTGCCACAATTTGGAATCACGGGTACAATTGTGGAGATTTTGCCTGTAAATCCAATCCAAATACAATGGAGCCTTAGCCTGGGTTCACATTTGTGCAATGCGGGAACCAGCGCAATTCCTGCGTGGGTTCCTGCATTGCACTCGAATTGTCGGCGGTTCACACGGACATTTGCAAACTGTCAAAATGTTAATGTAAAGTTAATGACACCCCCAGATCGATTCGCAGTGCGAACTGTGAAATGGTACAGGAATCAGATCAACTAGGTGTGAACACTCATGCAATCCGATTCCAGTGCAGACTCTCTCCCACGCCAACAAGGATTCAGTATTGATGGTTCTGCAGTGACTTTTGCAGATTAATTTGTAAGTGCAACCCCACGCACCTTGCAAACGTTTGCATTCTGGTGTGGCGTGATCTTAATAATGGTGCAGACACCTTTTTTGCACATTTCTCCTGCATAGACCTGTCCTTAATGCGTTCCATGGGAACCAGCAGAAATATGCAAACAAGCATGCGCGCTCAGTTGCACCTCTGAGGTGTGAGCGGAGCCTCAGACCCCATCTATACTGAAGTGCTGTGTCAACGTGCGTGTTATGCTGCACATAATGTGTCTTTGCGTAGCGTGCCATTCATTTTAAATAGCACCCCAAAGCACTTAAGGGCTCGTTTACACTTGCATTCAAAGGGTGGTAAAAACAGGCGGTTGAGCTGCGTTTTTTTCTGCCTCCGAACACGGGAAAAATTATAACCCCTGTTGCATTCAGTGGACAGCACCGCGTCCAAACACGACTCATTCAAGAGAATGGGGCTGCAATGCAACCGCCCTTGAGTCACGTGTAATGCGTAATGGTGCGCCATTTAAAGGGTTAAAACAGGCGGTAAAGCAGGCATCATATTGCCTCCTCAACACCTGTCAGATGCCTCTGAAAAGCGATCCACCACAGATCGTTTTCAAGGGTGCAGTAATGTTAGCTACATGTCCAAACATAACCTACGGCAGTGATGGCGAACGTTGGCACCCCAGATGTTTTGCAACTACATTTACCATAATACTCAACTACACCGCAGAGTGCATGAGCACCATGGGACAGAGGCGTAACTAGAACCTTCAGGGCCCCGATGCAAGAAATCATGAAGGGCCCCCCAGACCCCTGGCCGGGGGCCCTTCCCTTCAAGCCCGGGGCTCTTCCCACTAATCCTGGGGCTCTTTACTCTCGTTGCATGGCCTTTTATTATGGTCCCGCAGCAGGATCCTTTCACAAGTTCTGCAGTGGGCTCCCTTCCTGCAATCTTGGGGCCTCCCCACAGTGGTGCAATGCCAGGGCCCGGTCGCAAGTGTGACCTTTGAGATCCTGGAAGTTCACCCACTGGTTTGCTACTGGGCCCCCTGGAGCATGGGGCCCGGTAGCAATTGCAACCCCTGCAACCACTGTAGTTACGCCCCTGCCATGGGAAATGTAGTTCCAAAACATCTGGGGTGCCAAGGCTTGCCATCACTGACCTAAGGCAACACACCAGTGCTGCAGTGTACTACAAAAGAGAAGTCACATCTGATTTTGTTAGGAGACATCGGTGGCCTATTCATTTCAATGGGCAGCCTTAATGCAACGAACGTTAACGCGCGACAAAAAATTTCCACTAGGCCCTCCATGGCGGCTTTGCCATTTTGTTACTACTTGAAAGCATCAATCATGTTACAATCTCAATGTGCAATTTAGATCCATTCACACTTGAACACAGTGCAACTTTGATGTAACTTTGGATGGGTGCGACTTTGGCTTTGACCAATGATAATGGACAACTGCTGCACAACTGTCACATGTATAACATTCAGGTGCAACTTTAATGCGACTTTGAGGATTTACAGTTTAGTCACATGAAAGTCAGGCCAAATTAGTGTAGGAACCCTTTTAAAGTCGCTGTGACTTTAGGTCGCACATATTTGAACAGTTGTCATTGAAAAACATAGGGTGCGATGTGTCATTAGACTTTAGTGCCCAAAGTCACATGACAAGTTGCAATGGAGTGAATGGAGCCTTACCGATGGACTTCAACCTGATTGGATAAATAATGAAAGCAAATGCAAATACGTCCCTTACAATAGACAGCAGGGAGATTGTCCAATCAGATTGTATGTTGTGTTGGCTTCATTCTATGAGCTGGAATTGTCCGGGGCGTTTCCCACAGCTGGCGGCATCTCCAGTCCTTCGCAGATTTCCTGACGCGGCACCTGGGCGAAGTGGCGAGCGTCTAGGTAATTACAATAAGGGGGGGGAGTCAGGTTACAGCGGGAACTTCTTCTTCCCAGCCGTCATGTGATAGCCTTGCCCTCCCAGGCAGCCATGAGCGAGGCTCAGTCAGGTGTGACCACCTGTACACTGGCAGAGATGCCGAGAGCCAATTCATTCCCGGCCCCGGATCAGTAATTAGTGTCTATTCAGCGCTCAGTGTCACGTAAAGAACGCCCGCTGAAAGGAACCACCCAACCACGAGTACCAGAAATCCCATCAAACTCCACCGGAGATCCCGGCTATGTCATCCTGCTGGCTGCAGCAAAGGGTTTCTGTTTTTCCAACCAATTCACCTTCTGGCCCATCAACAACGTATTTCCTACCTGGGAGCTGCACTCAGCTCTCCCATAGAAATCAGTGGCTGCGCAAGGCTGTGCGCGCGTGTACGCCGCTACATGCACAAACACGCATGCTTACAGTTGCATGATGCTTGTGTGCATCCAGGAGCGTACTGTATATGTTCATGTATTCCAGTGGGCAGAATAAATTAATATTCTGGTCAATGGAATTTATTACCGCACAAACATTCAAAAAGGCGCACATAAACACATACACGTGCGCCTAAACGTGCGTGCAATATGCAACTTTTACCTTGTTTTTTAATCAGCATTTCTCCTGCCAGTAGAAATGACATTCAGATGAGCTGAGCAAATGCTCCGGGTGCAGAGGCCTGAGGCACTATCGTTGTACAGAGCTAAGGCTGGCCATACACTATACAATTTTCTTGTTCAACTTTCCTTTAGATTTACCAAAACCATGTAATATAGGGTAAAACCTACAAACTTTCAATTTGTATGCAATCAGGCAGGCCCTTGTACTACATAGTTTAAGGTAAATCTAAAGGAAATTGAATAAGAAAATTGTATAGTGTATGGCCAGCCTAAGAGAGTAGGAAAGGGAAGCCGCTGTCTGGTTTTTACCGCAATCTGTGCAATGTTTTACTTCCTGTACAGTCACTGAGACAGGAAATGAGGGGAAAACTCTCTAACGGGGCGCAGACAGCGAGTAAAACCACACAGAGGATCTGACCCTATCCAAAAATAGTCCTGTACTGTAAAGTTTTGAATATATATAAATATATAGGATATATTATTGGATGTATTGGATATATTATTGAATATATCGGATATAGAGGATAAATTATTGAATATATAGAATATATTACTGGATATAACAAATATAGAGGATATATTATTGGATATATAGAATATGATACTGGATATATCAGATATAGAGTACATATTATTGCATATATAGAATATATTACTGGATATAACAAATATAGAGGATATATTATTGGATATATCGGATATAAAGGATATATAAATGAATATAGAAGATATATGATTGGATATATTATTGCATATTTTGTATACAGAGGATATATTATTGGATATAGAGGATATATAAAATATAATATTGGATATAATGGATCTATTATTGAATATATCAGACATAGAGGATATAGTATTGCATGTATTGGATATATTATTGGATATATGGAATATATAGGAAATATTATGTAATATATTATATTATTTATAATATATTAAATATAGAGGATATATTATTGGATATATTACTGGATACATTAGATGTAGAGGATATATTATTGGATATAGAGTATATATAATATACAGTATATTATTGAATATATTTATTTATTATTATTGTATTCATTATTAAATATATCAGATATATTATTGGATATATTGGATATTTTATTGGATATATTGGATATAGAGGATATATTATTGGATATATCGGATAGAGAGGACATATTGTTGGAAATATTGGATATATTATTGGATATATTGAATGTAGAGGATATAATATTGGATATATCAGATATTTTATTGGATATATTGCTAGAAATATCGGATATAGAGGAAATATTAATGGATATATTGAATATAGAGGATGTATTATTGGATATATTCGATATAGAGGATATATTATTGCATATATTGGATATATTATTGGATATAGAGGAAATATTATTGGATATATCAGATATATTATTGGATATATTGAATATAGAAAATATCTTATTGGAAACTGGATATAGAGGATTTATTATTAAATATATTGGATATAGAGGATGTATTATTGAATATTTCAGATATATTATTGGATACACATAGGATATTAATATTGGATATATAAAATATTTTATTGGATATATTATATCCAACCTCAGAGTGATAACATATTGAGTCGATCAGTATGTAGATTTCTGCACAGCCCTGCAACATGAATGAACATTCAACAGTGCTTTTCTTGTCCACGGTGGCTTTTACAGTTCAATTAGAATTTGCCTTTAGCGAGCCACTGGCCTTGAGGTATTGCCCAGGCCCTGTTTTGAGGGAGGGTCTGCATTTGATTAATCTACAGAGAATCCCTTTGAAGTTTCGGGATTTGGCCTGGCTCTCGTTTCATGGCAGACTCTATGTGAAGGGCAACTTGAAGCATCGCTCTGTGGAGAACCATGGTTGTCCAAGAGTGGAGTGTGGCGGTGCGGAGTAGATGATGGACCATTTTTTGCTTCAGTGCCCCTTCAATATAGAAGTCTATAAGCGGGTGGGTGGGGCTTTGGGTATCTCTTTTCTTTCCTGCTTAAGTTATGCGGAGTGGTCTTATGGGTCTTTTGAGACGCATCGGGATCTTGATTTTGAGACACTTTTGGCTTAGTAGTCCGTTACTTCATGTGGAATGTACGGTGTCAGGTCTCCACTCGAAAAAAAGTTCTTCCTGACAAGGTGGTGGTGCACAACATTCTGGATGAGGTTGGGAAGATGCGGGATCTTGAGAAGGACAGGTGGCGGGGGGCCTGGACAAAGGCATGGAGGAATGT
The DNA here is from genome assembly GCF_965119305.1 of Pelophylax lessonae. Classification (NCBI taxonomy): domain Eukaryota; kingdom Metazoa; phylum Chordata; class Amphibia; order Anura; family Ranidae; genus Pelophylax; species Pelophylax lessonae. The sequence goes on along the minus strand of NC_138776.1, from coordinate 49,933,934 downwards.
CAGGTCCCCATAGCTGCTGTCTGTCAGTCTCTGGGTGTGCAGCTTTTTTTCTGTATCCTGCTGTACCCTTCTGTACCCCTTTCTGATACCTAGATTTTTAAAAGATTGGATTTTTGGAAAAAGGCTGCATGCATGGGATACATGTGTAATAGTTTCTTAGCCTGAGGGTATGTTTAGGTGGAGGTTAAGGCTTTGTTGAATTTAATCATGATAATAATAATAATAGTAATAATAATAATAATCTGAAAATGTGTCTTAGTTGATATATTTCATTTTCTTTATGTTTTTTTTTTTCTGGCAAAAAAGCAATTTTCTGTTTCTTTGCTGATGTAAACTATTTTATATATATATATATATATATATATATATATATATATATATATTTTTATTATTATTTTTTTTTTTATTTTGTATATGTGTTTTTATTATGTTTGTAAGATTTTTAATAAACAAAACAATTCAATTAGACATCAGCCCGATGCACCTACAATGGCATACCACAACACATGGCAACATATCATACCAATGCGTTGAGTTACAAAAAAAAAGGGTCATATGCCTTTTATTTTAACACATTGAGATTGTCCAGCAAGGAGTAAATGGACCAATAAGGTTTCATTTCGGTACGGGTTACCTTTTTGGTTGTAAACTCAGCTTTAAGTTATTTCCTTTACTAGTAAAGGAGAACCTTAGAGCGACTTTTCTCCCGCCATGGATTCGCCAGCCGACATGCAGCATTAAAGCGCAGCTCTGTGGCCCTCCAAGTTTTCATTGAGTGCAGAACACCATGCAGACCCATCTGCGTCCTTCACCCCTACTCCATCCCCTCACCCCCCGTGCTGCGTTGACAAATGACGGCCTGGCTCCTCGGCTAATGGGGGTGATTGTCATCGATAAAGGCCAGCGCATGAATGACATTCCTGAGAGCCAGGCATGGGAATGAAAGCTGGTGACAGCTGAGCCTGCCGGACTGGCCGCGGGGGCACCGCTGGAATCTAAGTGGAGTTGGATGGAGCAGAGAGGGGGGCGCACGCAGAGGCTGGAATGCATGGCTGGCCTATACAAAGACCCCAGGGACTGGCCGTCCCGCGACAAGGCGCCTCTTTAAATCTGAAGCACCGGCGCAGCCTGAGCGAAACACACTGCGCACTTAGCTGGCAGCCCACCATTAGCAGAAGACAGACAGACAATGAGAAGTGTGCGCACGCCGGTGATCAATTAGTGCTGCCACAGGACCCAGAATAAAGCAGCATCCTCATTCCTCCTAGCCTGGGGCTGACAAGGGGGCTTTGAGGGAGGGTGGGGGGGGATCACTTTGTTCTTCGCATTCTCCTCGGTCATCGTCAAGCCGGCCTTGCTGCGCTACCTACTCCTACTTCTCCTTGTTACTGTGCATATTAAATGAGACGTCCCGTGTCATTAGAAGAGCCATGCACGGCGGCGTCCTCTGTGCTCACAAAACAGCCCGCGTGCATCTCTTCTCTCCTAATGACACGGGACTGTCAAAGAAGACGCAAGTGCCTTAATTGGGGGCCCATTCACACCACAACGCTAGCGAGAACGCAAGCGTGTTAGCATGTTTTCATGTGTTTTTGAACTGCATTGTATTTTTACTTGCGCTGTTTTTTTAAATGCAACATTTTTTTTTTCTTAACTTGCATAATTTTTTTTATTTTTTTATTTGCATAATTTTATTTATTTTTTTAACTTGCATCATTTTATTTCTTTTTTTTATATTTTATTTATTTTTTTTATTTTATTTTTTTAACTTGCATCATTTTTATTTTTTTTAACTTGCACAAAAATAAACTTTCCCATTCATGGATTATATTGTGTTTTGTTCTGTATTAGTAGATGGGCGGTAGTGGCATGAAATCTGCCACACCAGGACACGTGGTTCCAAGTTTGCATAAGGGACTTCATATGCACGTTTTACACACATAGGGGAGCCCATTTAAATAAATGGGCTGCATGGGCACACATGAAAAAGCGCACACCCATTGCGTGAACAGAGCCTTTGTTTTTTAATTTTTCACCTGAAAAAAAAAATTCTGCTACTCATTTGCGTGTTGCGGTGCATTGACTTGTATTTACATGCCTTGTGTGTTCTAAAAAAATTGTGGATTTAAAGTTAAAAAATAAAATTATGCAAGTTAAAAAAATAAATAAAATGATGCAAGTTAAAAAAATAAAATAAAATTATGCAAATAAAAAAATAAAATAAAATTATGCAAGTTAAAAAAAAGAAAAATGTTGCATTTAAAAAAGCAGCAACCATCTACTAAAACAGAAAAAAACACAATATAATGCATTAATGGGAAAGAGAATTCTGTATTTTTTTTTTTAGAGCAAAAAAATACGGTACAATGTAACGTAATAGTAACGTAATAGTGTTAACAACCTGAATTTAATATCATTGAATATATTTAATAAGAAAATAAATAAATAAAAGATGCTAATATAAATATGAATGCATAAATATATAACTAAATATGTAAAAACAAATTATAATATATTAATATAAATTATAAACTAGACAAATAAATAATATTTAAAATAAATAAATATAAATAAATAAATATAACATGCTGAAATAAATACTTAAATACATAAATCAAAATAAAATAAACATATTATTAATAAATAGAAAATAAAATAGATAAATAAACAAATATAAATACAATATAAAGGTGAATAATTATACGCAATAATTGTATAAATGTAATAATAAAAAGATTAAAAATAATAAATATAAAATAAATAAACATAATATAAATAAAAATATACATACCATGCTAATATAAATACATAAACATAAAATAAATATTAATAAAAATAAAATAAATAATAAAATAGATCATGAATAAATAATACATATAAAATAAATATATAATATAAATATAAATAAATGTAACATGCTATGCATAAGAAGCATTATTCAGTCCTTTGTGATGGGTTTGCAAACAAGGATGTAAAAAAGGGTCATGAATGGCCAATGAGGAGAACCTTTGCGGATTGGCCCCACGGGCTGCTTTTTTGTCGCCATGAAAACAAAAAACTTCTGACAATGTTCAAATATTTACAGGGTCTACTTGCAAAAGTTGAGAATTATATTTTTACATTTTTGACCCAATTAAATCTTTTCTGCTGATCATATACAGTATAGAGTGTATATATTTCCATATGTGAGATATTGGGACTATCAGTGGAGTTTTGTTTGTTTCGGATACAATGGAAGATTTGATGCTCACAATGGATCGGGTGTTATGATATTCTGGGGGATCCTTTGTTACTTTTTGTATCTTTATTCTCTGACAATATTTTCTATAATATTACATTGCCTCTGGTGAGACGTTTCCAGTCTGTGGGTAGTGTGGGATGAAACTAAGAGCACCTGATTATCTGGGAACCAGGAAAAGGGCGGGGACTGAACCTGATGAGGGGGGGAGGGATTTAACCTGATAAAGGGTGGGGACTGAACCTGATAAGAGGGGGGACTGAACCTGAAAAAGGGCAGGGACTTAACCTAAAGAAAGACAAGGCCTGAACCTGATAAAGGGCGGGGACTGAACCTGATAAAGGGCAGGGACTGAACCTGATAAAGGGCAGGAACTGAACTTGATAAAGGGCGGGGACTGAGCCTGATAAAGGGCAGGGACTGAACCTGATAAAGGGCAGGGACTGAACCTGATAAAGGGCAGGGACTGAACCTGAAAAAGGGCAGGGACTGAACCTAAAGAAAGACAAGGCCTGAACCTGATAAAGGGCGGGGACTGAACCTGATAAAGGGCAGGAACTGAACCTGATAAAGGGCGGGGACTGAGCCTGATAAAGGGCAGGGACTGAACCTGATAAAGGGCAGGGACTGAACCTGATAAAGGGCAGGGACTGAACCTGAAAAAGGGCAGGGACTGAACCTGAAAAAGGGTGGGGACTAAACCTGAAGAAGGGCAGGGATTAAAACTGCTAAACAGTGGGCACTGAACCTGATAAAGGTTGGGGACAGAACCTGATGAAGGACAGGGACTGAACCTGATTAAGGGCAGAGACTGAACCCAATAAAGAGCAGGGACTGAACCTGAAGAAAGACAGGGACTGAACTTGATAAAGGGCAGAGACTGAACCTGAGGAAGGGCAGGGATTAAAACTGATGAAGAGTGGGTGCTGAAGCTGATGAAGGGTGGGAACAGGACCTGATGAAGAGCAGGGACTAAACCTGATCAAGGGTAGGGGCTGAGCTTGATGACGTGTGGGAACTATAACCTAATGATGGGCAGTAACCAACCTGATAAAGGGCAGGGATTGAAAATGAGAAAAGTCAGGGACTGGATTTTAGGAAGGGCAGGGATTGAATTTGAGGAAGGGCAGGGACTGAATTTGAGGAAGGGCAGGGGCCAAATGTGATGGAAGGTGGGAACTGAGCCTGTTGAAAGGCAGAACCTGAACCTAAAAAAAGGCAAGGACTGAATCTGATGGGGGACAGGGACTAAACCTGTTGAAGGGCAGGGACTGAACCTGATGAAAGGAAAGGTTGAATCTGACGGAAGGTGGGGACTGGGCCTGTTAAAGGGCAGAACCTGAACATAAAGAAACTAAACATGATGAAGAGCAGGGACAGAATCTGAAGGACATGGACTAATCCTGAAGAAGGACACGGACTGATCCTTAAGAAAGAAAGGGACTAAATCTGATGAAGGGCAAGGACTGAATCTGATAGAGGGCAGGAAGTGAAGTTCATGGACTGAACCTGATAAAGGGGGAGGACAGAACTTGATGACGTTCGGGGACTGAACCTGATAAAGGGTGAGGACAGAACTTGATGACGTTAGGGGACTGAACCTGATAAAGGGTGAGGACAGAACTTGATGACGTTCAGGGACTGAACCTGATAAAGGGTGAGGACTGAACTTGATAATGTTCGCGGACTGACCCTGATGAAGGTGAGGACTAAACGTGATGACGTTCGGAGATTCAACCTGATGAAGGGGAGGGTGTGAGTCTTATGAAAGGCCAAATCTGAATCTAGAAACCGAAGGACAGGGACTGAACCTGAAGAAGGACAGGGCTGAATCAAACAGTATTTTCATGTACTTCCTATACCCGACTCAGTGCTGCTGATCTCCTCCGACATCTTAGAGCCACTCCCTATGCCCTCACTCCAACATCAGCAGCACCTCATTGTTCTACATTGGATCCCTGGAGCGACAGACCATGGCTGTGTAACATGTACTGGCATTGCCGCATGTAGTCCTCCTACCAGGGGCACATTCAACAGGGTGACAACGCAGGAGCACAATTGGGAGACTGGTATAGAGTGTTGTCACCCTATAACAGGCAGTGCCTGAACAAGGATTTTCATGGCAGGTTCACCAGGGACTATTTTTAATGAGATTTTAGTGATTGGGCGCCCTCTATCTGAACACATGAAAACACAGACATGCCCCTTTTATTCTTACCCAGCGCAACACAACCAGCGTGGATGCCTTGTCCTGTAGTTGTGAACTTGGTGCCATTCTATATGAATGGAACCAGAGTGCAGCACAAACTGTATCACATGGTAAATTGATGACGCTTGTCAAGTGAATGGCCCCTTACACTCCAAGTGAAGATCACACCCAATAGGATAATTGAAGGCTGTATAATTTCCTCCGCGGTTATGGCGGCGCGGTCAGAGGTGAGCAAGGCGAGAAGTCACTCTGCTGTAGGGTGAGCCAGATTTAACTCTCTTTAGTTGCTATCAATCCGCGGCTATCACACAAAGTGCTGCACCTTTGAAGTCAAACTAATTAGATTCCAAACATTTTGTCAAACAGCTTAGCATGGACGGCCAATAAGCTCCGTCTGCCTAAACACGGCTTTAAAGCTGTTGATGGTTCTTGTCTTAAAGGGAAGCCACGGTGCGCTGTCAGCGAACGCACGCTCTGACTACTTACCGGGCGCCGATCTTTCTTACAGTGGTTTTACATGACCCGTTATTTCCATATTTTCATAAACGTGTTTCATGTGCATAGTACAAGATACTGCCCCTAGTGGCTGCGGTCAGCATAGCCTGCATAGGTAACCAGCGTATTTATCTTCCCCTCTGCATGCATTGCTAACATAAAAACATCTCTACTCTCAGAAAAGGGCCAGGATTCATCAGTACCCAAATCCCTCATTAAAGTAACACCTAAACCCACAACAGTAAAATCAGTCTGTATATGCAGTAAATCATGCTTGTTATACTGTGTAACCTAAGGGGTTTATCATCTGCATTGTGTAAAAAGGCTTTTTGATCCTGTCTCCTCTGATCCTCCCCTTCTTCTACTGTCCCCAATCCATCTCCTGATAGTACAGAGCCTTGGGGACAATCTGCACATGCTCAGTTTTGGTGTGTATTGCTAGAGAGTTTTTTTTCCTTCTTGGGAGATGCATGTGATCAGCACAGGGCCAATCAGCACTGTCCAGACAGAGGGTCAGGGGTCCTGCAGCCTCATAGGACAGTCAGCGCAGAATGAAAACTCCTACAAGCTTTAAAGGAGATGGCTGTACTTCTCCTATGGATCACAGGAGTGCAGTTCGTGCTGCACTCCTGTGACTCGCTTTCAGCAGAGAATGGGCTGAAGTCCGCTCTCTGCTGACGTCATAGATATCGGTCCAGGCACCGCATCACCACCACCACCATGGAGTCAGGATCTGTCAGGTGCCTGGACCTGCACCTGGCTCAGCCTCTCAGCAAGCCACTGAGAGCCTGAGCTGGCCTCTCCCTGTCCCTCCACAGCCCAGCGCTCCAATGAGCGAGGAGGGGGCAGAGCGGAGAGCAGGGGCTGACAGTCAGCAGCTCTCTGCTCGGGGAGCTGTCAGGACCGATCGATCGGCAGTGTTTGATCGCTCGGTTCTCAGTGTAGAAGCGCTGGGGGACAGATTCAGCAATCACCTAGGTAAGTATGCATAAAAAACCCCCCAGAAACCCCATACATCTCTTCTAACCAGACACTGATAGAAGTCACAAGACTGTGTGTGCTGTGGGAGACCAGATATTGTAAACCTTGGACCTTGCTTTGTGCACTGGTCTAAATAATTTGGTGCAGGGAGGGGATTGTGGTGTGGGGTTGTTTTTCAGGGGTTGGCCCCCTAGTTCCAGTGAAGGGAACTCTTAAGGCGTCAGCATACCAAGACATTTTGTATAATTTCATGCTCCCAACTTTGTGGGAACAGTTTAGGGACGACCCCTCCCTGTTCCAACATGACTGCACACCAGTGTACAAAGCAAGGTCCATAAAGACATGGATGAGCGAGTTTGGGGTGGAGATACTTGACTGGCCTCCACAGGGTCCTGACCTCAACCCTGATAGAACACCTTTGGGATGAATTAGAGTGGAGACTGCCAGCCAGGCCTTCTCATCCAATATCAGTGCCTGACCTCACAAATGTGCTTCTGGAAGAATGGTCAAACGTTCCCATAGACACACTCCTAAACCTTGTGGACAGCCTTCCCAGAAGAGTTGAAGCTGTTATAGCTGCAAAGGGTGGGCCAACTCAATATTGAACCCCATCAATGGTATCAGAGGGAGGAATGGTGCCTCATTATTGGTCTTAGCAGGAGGAATAGTGCCCCATCGATGGTGTCAGTGGGAGGAAGTGTGTCCTATTAATGGTATCAGTGGGAGGAATAGTGCCCCATTGATGGTATCAGTGGGAGGAATAGTGCCCCATCATTGGTGGCAGTGGAAGTTATGGCACCTCATAATTGGTCTTAGCAGGAGGAACTGTGCCCCATTGATGGTGTCAGTGGGAAGAATAGTGCCCCATCGATGGTGTCAGTTGGAAGAATAGTGCCCCATCATTGGTGGCAGTGGAAGTTATGGCACCTCATCATTGGTGTTAGCAGGAGGAATAGTGCCCCATTGATGGCGTCAGTGGGAGGACTAGTGCCCCATTGATGGTGTCAGTGGTAGGAATAGTGCCCCCATTGATGGCAAGAAAGGGGCCACATCTGGCCCCCAGGCCACAGTTTGGAGACCACTGTGCTAGATGATTCCAGATGGAAGTCAGAAAAAAGCTGGGCACTCTCTGACTTGCTGTCGATTTTAACGCATGTCCTGCAGCCTGGAAATGAGTTGCTGCAGCTTCCGGTGCACACTATGTGAAGCTCACAGTGTGCAATCAGCCATGTCAGTACAGGAGAGGACAACTATGTAAGACAGAAGGGGTGGCCGCAGTTCAGCTTTACGTAAGGCGCACATACATTCGGGCACCGGAACGCACAAAAGAAGGGAAGCCTTGAATGGCGCCGCTCATTACCGTACTAAAGAGAAAGAAAAGCGTGAAGAACGCCATGCGCCCATTGATTCTGTAAGAACCAAAGAGATGATTGTAACAATATTTAATAAGACATTGGCGGAGGAGACTTTGATGTAATATTCGCGGTGAGAAGCGTCTGATAAGAGGAATTTTGTGCAAATGGAAGGGATCCCCCTCATCTAGAGAAAACAAGAAAACACAACATAAAGGAAGAGAGTTTACAGCAGAGAAATACATACAATGCCACCAGCCATCCGCCTTTCATCTGATCCGGCTGCACTCTATACATGACAAGAGAAGAACAGATGCTGTTTTGTTTCTGTCTACTTTTTAAAAGTAGAAAAGGAAGCGCCATATTAAAAATGTATAAATCTCCATGTTCAATGCAAACAAAAAACACTTTTTTTTATTCTCTTTTTCGGAATCCCGGCATTTGGGGCACAGAGAGCGTGGGTCGGCTGGAGGATTTTTGGAATCCCTGGGTTCAGGGCGCAGAGAGTGCGGGTCGGCTGGAGGTTTTTCAGAATCCTGGGGTTCGGGGCGCAGAGAACATGGGTCGGCTGGAGGATTTTCAGAATCCCGGCGTTCGGGGGCGCAGAGATTGCTGGTCGGCTGGAGGATTTTTAAAATCTCGGCGGTCGGGGGCATGGAGAGCGTGGGTCAGCTGGAGGATTTTTAAAATCTCGGCAGTCGGGGGCATGGAGAGCGTGGGTCGGCTGGAGGATTTTTAAAATCTCGGCGGTCGGGGGCATGGAGAGCGTGGGTCAGCTGGAGGATTTTTAAAATCTCGGCAGTCGGGGGCATGGAGAGCGTGGGTCGGCTGGAGGATTTTTAAAATCTCGGCGGTCGGGGGCATGGAGAGCGTGGGTCGGCTGGAGGATTTTCGAAATCTCGGCGGTCGGGGGCGCGGAGAGTGCGGGTCGGCTGGAGGATTTTCGGAATCTCGGCGGTCGGGGGCACGGAGAGTGCGGGTCGGCTGGAGGATTTTCGGAATCTCGGCGGTCGGGGGCGCGGAGAGCGTGGGTCGGCTGGAGGATTTTCGGAATCTCGGCGGTCGGGGGCGCGGAGAGCGCGGTTCGGCTGGAGGTTTTTCAGGATCCCGGCGTTCAGGGTGCGCAGAGCACAGGTCAGGTGGAGAATTTTCGGAATCCCGGCGTCGGGGGCGCGGAGAGCGTGGGTCGGCAAGAGGATTTTCGGAATCTCGGAGGTTGGGGGCACGGAGAGCACGGGTCGGCTGGAGGATTTTCAGAATCTTGGCGGTCGGGGGCGCGAAGAGAGCGCAGGTTGGCTGGAGGATTTTTGTCTTGATTCCTAATTGTGGCAAAATTAAACGGCATGGCGCTTTCGGTGCCGCTGACGAATGCATCCGACTCATGCTTTGATAAAGCACAGTTTATGGGTGAAACGTGTTAGCTGCTCCTCCCCCCCACTTGTACATGTTGTTCTCTTTATGATTTTACATTAATGAAGGCATTTTGGATCTCAGCATCAGTGTGCAGCCATCCTGACTCCTTTTCCTTTGCATCCCCTTCAAGTTATTAGGACTGCTCTGTAACTCCAAAAAAGCACCAAAAATACGTACATGCATTTTTTTATGCGTTTTCCATGTGCTCCTATTTAAGTCTGTGGGGTCAAAATTGCACTTTGCTGCACCACAAGAAGCCCCTGCACCCTGTGAAAAATCGCACAGCACCGTGTGGCATTGATGTGAACCGGCGCCATAATGTGATTTCCATTGTCATGCATGGCAGCGCCACAGCAGGCACAGAAGAAATCATACCAGTCTGAAGAAGGACCCCCCCATAGCAGGATCACCCGGGATTCAGAGGAACCCATGTGATAGGGTGAAAACACAGCAGCACAATTGGGAGACAGGGATAGAGTGTTGTCACCCTCTAACAGGAAGTGCCTGAAGGACCCCCATGGCAGGATCACCCGGGATTCGGAGGAACCCAAGAAGGCAATATAGGAGGAGATAGGAGATGAGACTTCAGCTGTTGAATGTTGATGAATGGGAGGTAATTGGCATTGTCAGAGGAGGGATAGACAGAACGCGGTGCGACATCAATACAATCCCCGGATAATCAGCTCCACATCTCCATATATTACACATCGGGATTTCATGGATCGATTGCCGGAAAGATACTCATTTCAATAAAGATCCTTAATAATTCAGGAATATTCCTGATCTGCTCTGCAAATCAAAGCAATGGAGGTCGGAGTTCAATGACACCAAGTCCCGACCTCTGACCGCGGTCAATATACTCCGATGTATGTGATTTCCTCCCAAGACCCAATTCAGGAGCAACTAACAGGCGCCCAGAGGTCAGAGGTCACACCGCCAAGGAACAGCGCCGTAATGAGCGCTATTGTTCAAACCTGTGTGCCTGGACCTGTTATCATATATATTCTTTTATGGTAAGGGTAGCATGCTACATAATGGGGTGGATTTACTAAAGGCAAATAGACTGTGCACTCCGCAAGTACAGGTTCTCCAGAGCTTAGTAAATAAGGTGAAGCTTCACTTTGCAAAAAATACCCAATCACAAGCAAGGAAAATTTAAAAAACAGCATTTTTGCTTGCACATGATTGGGTGATGGAAGTCAGCAGAGCTTCTGCTCTTTTACTAAGCTCTGGAGCAACTGCACTTGCAGAGTGCACAGTCTATTTCCCTTTAGTAAATCAACTCCAATAGGTCAGTGTAAGAATTCCAGGTATTTATTACCTCTCATAGAGATCACACTACTCCCCCTGACATTGCCTTCATCTGCTTTGCTCTCCAGAAGGACGGCGCCATCTTTATCCAGGGTTACCATCTACTTCCTGGATTGAGATGCCGGCTCACAGATGACACATTGGGGTTGATTTACAAATCCACTGTACATTTTGCAAAGTACAGCTACATGCTGCAAGTGCAGTTGCTCCAGAGCTTAGTAAATGAGCAAAAGCTCAGCTGACTTCCGTCATCCTTCTATTTTTTCCTTGCATGTGATTGGGTACTTTTGCAAAGTAAAGTTTTACCTCATTTACTAAGCTCTGGAGCAACTGCACTTTACACAGTGCACAGTCTATTTGCCTTTAGTAAACTGCAGATTACAATGATGTTGTAGTGAGGTAATATGGCCACTAGAGGCACCATAATTGCAACTCCCTTGTGATACAATAATTTCCCTTTGGGAATAATAACGTATTCTGATTTTGATACATTGTAACTATAAGAGCAGATATAGTTTCTTATATCCCCAGTAAGTCCTCATTTACACCTCCATTCGCAGCTGCCCTACACACGAGAAACACTCAAAAGAAGTGCCTGACCCCCCCCCCCCTTTTTTTTTTTTTTTAAATGTCACCACACCAAAGTATGTTACTTTGTTATTATGAGTTTTGACGCACGCGCATTAGCAAGATGAATGTGGGCGCCATTATGAACAAATGAAACTGCTGCATGTCTGCAAAAGTGCTGCACGTTTTTGTGTTTTGTAGGAAATGCACAATTTTGCGAGTGTTCCTCCACCGCACAAGTGTAAACGTAGTCTAAGTATTAGGCATACGGAGGACAGACAGATGGACAGCACTCAGGATATTAGCCCTGCGGGGAAAATACGCTGACAGACAGATGGACAGCACGTGGGATTTCAGATCTGCAGGGAAACTACACGGACAGACAGATAGACAGAGCACAGACTCTCAGTTCTGCAGGGAAACTATGAGGATGGACAGACAGACAGCAGGCAGGATCTCAGCACTGCAGGGAAACTACACAGACAGATGGACAGCATGCAGAATCTCAGCTCTGCAGTGAAACTATGTGGATGGACAGATAGACAGAAGGCAGGATCGCAGCTCTGCAGGGAAACTATGAGGATGGAAAGACAGACAGAAGGCAGGATCTCAGCTCTGCAGGGAAATTATGTGGATGGACAGACAGACAGCAGGCAGGATCTCAGCACTGCAGGGAAACTACACAGACAGATGTACAGCATGCAGAATCTCAGCTCTGCAGGGAAACTATGTGGATGGGCAGATAGACAGAAGGCAGGATCGCAGCTCTGCAGGGAACCTATGAGGATGGACAGACAGACAGAAGGCAGGATCTCAGCTCTGCAGGGAAACTATGTGAACAGACAGACAGACATAAATATGCAGGATCTCAGCTGTTCAAGGAAACTATGTGGACAGACAGACAACACGCAGGATCTCAGCGCTGCAGGGAAACTATGTAGACAGATATACAGACAACATGCAGGATCTCAGCTCTGCAGGGAAACTATGTTGATGGACAGACAGCAAGCAGGATCTCAGATCTGCAAGGAAACTATGTGGATGGACAGACAGACAGGAGGCAGGATCTCAGATCTGCAGGGAAACTATGTGGATGGACAGACAGGCAATATGCAGGATCTCAGCTCTGCAGGGAAACTATGTGGACGGACAGACTGACAGCACACAGGATCTCAGCTTTGTAGGGAAGCTATGTGGACGGAACAGACAGCAGGCAGGATCTCAGATCTGCAGGGTAACTATGTGGACGGACAGACAGGCAATATGCAGGATCTCAGCTCTGCAGGAAAACTATGTGGATGGACAGACAGCAGGCAGGATCTCAGCTCTGCAGGAAAACTATGTGGATGGACAGACAGCAGGCAGGATCTCAGCTCTGCAGGGAAACTATGTGGATGGACAGACAGACAGCAGGCAGGATCTCAGCTCTGTAGGGACTCCAAGTACCAATATACCTCTGTGTGTTGTATGAGAGTTGTGGTTCCTCCATCAGTTGATGCTCCATAGCCTGTCTGCACCGTATACAGCCAAACACAAGAAGTATTCCACACTTTCTATAAAGACGTGTGTCTGTACATAGGGGTAAAGAGGACCTGTCACTAAAATCCATCCTCCCAGTGCATCATTAGAACATCCACTGGCATTACCGAGGCACGATGAGTGCAAATAGTGTCTGCTTATGAAAATGAATGAAGAAGCGGTAGCAGCCGCCCTGACCTCCAGCCTAGGCAATGATCATAATGTATTCTGCTACAAGCATTGTGGATGTTTCAGATCATTAGAGCCTGCAGAGAGTCCAATATGTCCGATCTCATGGAGGAAAACATTTTGGTTCTTAAATCCAAATGATGTCCACATTTTATTTATGTCTTAAACTGTAAATGTTTTTTCATAAGATGAATTGACCTGATTGATTTTTGCACATGGTCCATTTATACTCTTCTCTTATCTTGAAAACGATTGAGTTTAAAAAAAAAAAAAATTGTCATTATTCCGAAATAAAATCCAGCCTGTCTGACCTGCTGCGCCAATTTTACCAAACATAAATTTAAAATAGATTGTAAGACTACCATATGTACTTATTTGTAGATTGGAGTACCAAAATGATCAGGGTAAGAAGTGATCAGACCGTACGAGTCCATACTAAGCAGACTATAATTCCCCTAACTACAGCCAAAAAAAAAAGATATAAAATAAACTGCCCAAAAATAAATAAATAAAAAATTGTCTTTTTCCCCAATATTCACCAATTCAGAGATTTCACCTGCAGTACTTTTTTTTCTGCCACTAGATGTCCTAGCATTATTCAACTCAGGTTGTCCTGGACCCGCCTCCTGCCTGTGATTGGACAATAAAAGAAGGAGCTCATCTCTCCATCACTCTGCTCTCTCCTCTTATCAGCATGCTTCTTGTCAGCACATAAACTGATTGGCTCCTTGTGCTGCTTCTTTATCTCACACTCCAGCCCTGCAGTACAGAGGCTGCTACTAGGTGACATTAAGGGGCTTGTATTTAAAATATATATATTTAATGATACATTCATGATTACAGAGCCGCATTAATTATTATTATTATATAGGATTTATATAGTGCCTACAGTTTATGCAGCACTTTACAACTTGAGGGTAGACAGTACAAATACAATACACTTTATTACAGTAATTTGTGTCTTTTATATCCGCCCGGAGTTCTGCTTTAGGCCATTCTGCAATCACATCTCTCTGTGGATGGGGGAGGGGGAGGGGATGGGGAAAGCGGTTATTACCTTTCCAGGAAGATTATAAAGGACAGATAAGTGTGTTTAGAGCCAGGAAGAGAACACAGGTGAGTCAGCTCCTGATCTGCCAAACAAACAGGAATATTCTTATCAGTGACAAGGATTTAATGAGGGGGGGGGGTGGGGGGTTGGGCACAATACGATCCCCATTAATCACACAGCGGTGGAGATAACTTCACTCTCTCAATCCACATTGACTGGTTATAATCCTCATGCTGCTAGCATTAGTAAATGCTTTACACTTTTTTATTTTTTCTTTTCTTTTCAGTTACTTCCTGGTTTCTGGCCTAGGCCAATATGATGTCATACATCCCAGAAGTCTTCAGGAGGGGGGGGGGTTTGTCAGTTAAGGACTCCCTCCTGCCTGAGTGCCTGAGCTAGGGGCAGGTGGGTTCCAGGAAGTTAATGCTACATGAGTCATCTGCCCTTACTCAAGATGGCCACAAGACGCCTGTTTACACGCACATGAACTTTAATGACATTCCAGTCTTAGTCTGTAGGGTTCAATACTGAGTTGGCCCACCCTTTGCAGCCATAACAGCTTCAACTCTTCTGGGAAGGCTGCCCACAAGGTTTAGGAGTGTGTCTATGGGAATGTTTGACCAGTCTTCCAGAAGGGCATTTGTGAGGTAAGGCACTGATGTTGGATGAAAAGGCCTGGCTCGCAGTCTCCACTCCAATTCATCCCAAAGGTGTTCTATCGGGTTGAGGTCAGGACTCTGTGCAGGTCAGTCAAGTTCCTCCACCCCAAACTCGCTCATCCATGTCTTTATGGAATATATATATATACATATATATATATATATATATACACTGTATATATAAATATATAATATATATATACTGTATTAATAAATATATATATATATATATATATATATATATATATATACACACACACACACACAACAAATTTATTTAAAAAAAATGTAAAAAACAAATATATATATATAATGAATTTATCAATTAATTAAAAGAAAAACATATATATATATATATATATATATATATATATAAATATATATTATTTTTTAATATATATATATATATATATATATATATATATATATATATATATATATATATATATATATAAATGTAAATCAATAATATTTTTTAATAGATATCGATTGTTCTCCCTCTATTTATATATATATATATACACAACAAATGTATTTAAAAAAAAAAACATATATATATATTATTTTTTTAATAAAAATATATATATAAAAAATAAATATATATATAAATACAAATCAATAATATTTTTTTAATAGATATCAATCGCTCTCTCTCTATTAATATATATATATATATATATATATATATATATATATATACACATATACACACACACACATGGTATTTATTTGTATATTAAAAACAAAAAACTAAATAAATATATATATATATAAATTAAATTCAGCTGCATATTAAGGCCCAACATACACCAATGCAAGGTCGCTAGAGCGAGCGCGAGACGCGCAATATTTAAACGCACAAATTAAAGGAAATTTCTGTAATATAAAAATGTAAAAAATTGGCACAATGCATGTCACTGTAAGTACTTTAACGCGCGTCAGCGTGCGGGGGGTGAGAAGCCAGGTGTTTGGCGGGTGTCCCGATGTGAGCGGAGTGAAGAAATATCCGGCGTGTCACTACACATCACACAGACGGGGGGATCTCAGTTCAGCCATGACTGCTGTGGACAATGAAAATGGCGTCGTTGTTGGCACGCCACGAGCTGTGTAAACACAACATTACCGGCCAAGAGACACAGCCGCATGTTCCCCGATGGCAGCCGGTGCCCCGTGACAGTGCGGGGGTTAATGGGTACAGGTTGTTTTGGCATGTACTCTGCGGGGATGAGATAACACATGTTGGAGTTGGCAGCCGATCAGCGGCAGGAGATGCTATAAGACGATAGAAGTGAAGTCTGCAAGATTTATCAGACGGGATCCTATCCGGGGGCCACGGGCTGATGGTGTGCCGAGGGCCCGACCTGACCACTGGGGGGGCAATACACTCACAATGAAGTAAAGGGGCACATTCACAGATAAACATCCACACAATCAGCTGTGCATTCACAACAAGCACAGATGAAATATTTATGATCATTTGTAATTCTGTTGGGCTAGTCTTGTGATTGACACGCGTCTTCTAAACGGCACAGAGATGACACCACCAATCAGAGGCTGCAGCTTCCTGGACAATAAGTCAGCAGAAACACACAGCTGGGGTCTGCCCTGCTCTCTCCTCTCCTGTAAGCACTTACCAGTTTAGAGTTACAGAGTAGCTGTTTTTTTTTTAATTTTGCTCTCGCTCTGGCGATCGCGGCGATACCGCACATATGTGGTTTGAACAGTGATTTCATTTGCGGGCGCGACTTCCATATATGTTTTCTTTTGTGCGCAAGCTCACGATGACGGGGGGGGGGGGGGGCTAAAAAAATGTTTTTTTTCCTATTTATTTTTATAATTTTAGCACAGGTTTAAAAAAAATAAATAAATCTGATCACTTTTATTGCTGTCACAAGCAATGTAAACATCCCTTGTGACAGTAATAGGCAGTGACAGGTACTCTTTATGGAGGGATCAAGGGGCTAAAAGTGCTTTGTCTCATTCCTGTAAACTGATACATTCTGCTGGGGAGTTTGTGCTGCAAAAAACAACAGACTTAGGTAGGGTTCGCGCTGCCGCGGCCTGAAAGTCGTGCGACTTGCAATGCGACTTTGACAGGCGACTTCCTGGCGACTTGAGTACTACTTTCATAGAATTATAGAATAGAAGTCGGATAGAAGATATTCATACACACACATAGTAGGGCCACATTAGACAGGAGCCTACCAGCATGTCTTTGGAGTGTGGGAGGAAACCAGAGGACCCGGAGGAAACCCATGCAGGCACTGGGAGAACATGCAAACTCCATGATTGGGATTTCAACCAATGACCCCAGTGCTGCCAGCTTGAAATAAGAACCACTTAGCCACTCTGCTGCCCAATTGATTTTTAATCTATGTTTTTGCAGAAGAATATCCCTTGGTTTGCATAATCATAGCATAGCATGGAAGGGGCAGCTCCGGATCCTACATGCATGGTGCCCGCTCCTAGTTGCCATCCCAGGAAGTTGGTATAAAGTGAACCATGAGGGCACATACACTGCATAATATTAGATAACCAAATACCAGAGCAGGGAGGGCAAACAGATGGTGAAAGTAACAAGATAAAAATTGGCGTTTTACTGTAATCAGTCTTAGGCTAATGACACTAATTGGCAAACTCCATCTGTCGCCAACAATGATCCCTTCCTTAATGAGCGCCAACATCACTCACATTCAGTCTGGAGACTGCGCTGAGACCTGGAGAGGGTTAACTGGTAGATTTAAAGGTGAACTCCAGGGAGCGGATCTGACTACCCTTGTAGTGTGGCTCCCCCTGCAGGACAAGCCCTAAATCTTCATTGGTCTAGTCTAGGGTGCCTTACTCATCTTGCCCATTGCTTGCCTGGAAGCTGCTTCTCATTGGCGCTCTGACATCATCAAGTACAATGCAGGGCCATAACTCTGACAACATCAAGTACAATGCAGGACCAGCATTCTGACATCATCAGGTAGGAAGCAGACCAGCACTCTGACATCATCAAGTACAATGCAGGACCAGCACTCTGACATCATCATGTACAATGCAGGACCATCACTCTGACATCATCAGGTACAATACAGGACCAGCACTGTGACATCATCAGGTACAATGCAGGACCAGCACTGTGACATCATCAGGTACAATGCAGGACCATCACTCTGACATCATCAAGTACAATACAGGACCAGCAGTCTGACATCATCAGGTACAATGCAGGATCAGCACTCTGACATCATCAAGTACAATACAGGACCAGCATTCTGACATCATCAGGTACGAAGCAGGACCAGCACTCTGACATCATCAAGTAGAATGCAGGGCCATCACTCTGACATCATAAAGTACAATGCAGGGCCAGAACTCTGACAACATTAAGTACAATGCAGGACCAGCATTCTGACATCATCAGGTCCGAAGCAGGACCAGCACTCTGACATCATCAAGTGCAATGCAGGACCAGCACTCTGACATCATCAGGTACAATGCAGGACCAGCACTCTGACATCATCAGGTCCGAAGCAGGACCAGCACTCTGACATCATCAAGTACAATGCAGGACCAGCACTCTGACATCATCAGGTACAATGCAGGACCAGCACTCTGACATCATCAATTACAATGCAGGACCAGAACTCTGACAACATCAAGTACAATACAGGACCAGCACTCTGACATCATCAATTACAATGCAGGACCAGCACTCTGACATCATCAATTACAATGCCAGACCAGCACTCTGACATCATCAGGTACAATGCAGGACCAGCACTCTGACATCATCAAGTACAATGCAGGACCAGCATTCTGACATCATCAGGTCCGAAGCAGGACCAGCACTCTGACATCATCAAGTGCAATGCAGGACCAGCACTCTGACATCATCAGGTACAATGCAGGACCAGCACTCTGACATCATCAGGTACAATGCAGGACCAGCACTCTGACATCATCAATTACAATGCAGGGCCAGAACTCTGACAACATCAAGTAAAATACAGGACCAGCACTCTGACATCATCAATTACAATGCAGGACCAGCACTCTGACAACATCAAGTACAATGCAGGACAAGAACTCTGACATCATCAAGTACACTGCAGGACCAGCACTCTGACATCATCTGGTACATTGCAGGTCCAGCAGTCTGACATCATCAGGTACAATGCAGGATCAGCACTCTGACATCATCAGGTACAATGCAGGACCAGCATTCTGACATCATCAGGTACAATGCAGGACCAGCACTCTGACATCATCAAGTACAATGCTGGACCAGCACTCTGACATCAAGTACAATACAGAACCAGCGGTCCTACACTGTGAGCGAGGACAGCGAGGGCCCATCCATAGAATCTGAGGGAAGAGAAGAGTGCTGACTACTGGAGCGAGGGATAAGGTAAGTGAGACTTGTTTTTAACCCCTTCCCACCCACCCTTTTACATGACACAGGAAGTTATATACTATTATATATATATATATAGGGTTATACTGGACTGGACACTAACTGATAATGACAGTCTACCACTTCCGGGGAGCCTTGCTGGACAAGAAAGAAAATAAAACTTTCACACTCGCTGCTAAATCCTTTTTTTTTTAACTTCATTGTAGAACACAGAAAACTGAAAATTGTATCCAATACTTACCGTAAGGTTCCTTTCCTGGTGCCAATCTATGCCAGCATACTACATGAAAAGGAAAGGAAAGGAAAATTATGGTAAGTATTTGATACAATTTTCCTTTTTCTTGGAGTCCATTGAGGAACACAGAAGTCATATACTGCCAATTTTCCCCAGTGCTCCTGTATGTGGCAGCCTAACCCGACAGTATATGACTTCCTTTGTCCATCAATAAACAAGAAGGAAAATAGGATTTTTACATTAGCTGCTAAATCATTTTTTCACTTAGAGACACAAGGACAGTCATTTTTTGGGCTAATGTTTAATCCTCCTGTAGGTGGCAGTATAATCAGACAGTATATATGACTACCTGTGCCCCTCAATGGACAAGAAAGGAAATAGGATTTATGCACACACCAGTGAATCCTTTTCTTGGAGTTTATTGAGGGACACAGTCATGTTCTGCTAGTGCCCATCCCTCCTGTAGGTGGCAGTATAATCCAGCAGTATATGACTACCTGTGTCCCTCAATGAACTGGAAAGAAAATAGGATTTTTGCTCTCACAGATAAATCCTTTTCTTGGAATTCATTGAGGGACACAGTCATTTTTTGCTAGTGTCCAATCATCCTGTAGGCGGCAGAATAACCCAACAATATATGACTTTCTGTGTCCCCCAATAGAATAGAAAGAAAATAAGATTTTTGCACTCATTGGTAAATACTTTTCTTAAAGTTCATTATTATTATTATTACTATTATTATTATTATTATTATTATTATTATTATTATTATTATACAGGATTTATATTGCACCAACACATGCTTACGTAACATTTTACAATATAAAAAGGAGACAATACAGTTACAATACAATAAAATACAAGAGGGTTAAGAGGGCCCTGCTCAAAAGAGCTTACAATCTAATAGGGTGGGGCAAGTGATACAAAAGTTTGTAACTGTGGGGAATGAGGTGATGGAAGTGACATACACTGAGGGACACAGTTTTTTGCTAGTGTCCAACCCTCCTGCAGGTGGCAGTACAACCTGACTGTATGCAGGGAGATTTACTGAAACTGGTGCACACAGAATCTGGCACAGCCCTGTATAGTAACCAATCAGCATTTAGGGGAAGAAAGGCGACACTCACTGATTGGTTACTACACACAGCTGCATCAGACTACTTGTGTCCCTCAATGGACAAGAAAGAAAATAGGATTTTTGCACTCACCATTAAAGTGTTACTAAACCCAGGACCTTGCATTCACTATATTTGGTCTCCCCAGGAGCCTGCATTCACTATATCTGGTCTCCCCAGGAACCTGCATTCACTATATCTGGTCTCCCCAGGAGCCTGCATTCACTATATTTGGTCTCCCCAGGACCCTGCATTCACTATATTTGGTCTCCCCAGGAGCCTGCATTCACTATATCTGGTCTCCCCAGGATCCTGCATTCACTATATCTGGTCTCTTCAGGATCCTGCATTCACTAATCTGGTCTACCCAGGATACTGCATTCACTATATCTGGTCTCCCCAGGATACTGCATTCACTATATCTGGTCTCCCCAGGATCCTGCATTCACTATATCTGGTCTCCCCAGGAGCCTGCAGTCACTATATCTGGTCTCCCCAGGAGCCTGCAGTCACTATATCTGGTCTCCCCAGGAGCCTGCATTCACTATATCTGGTCTCCCTAGGAGCCTGCATTCACTATATCTGGTCTCCCCAGGATCCTGCATTCACTATATCTGGTCTCCCCAGGATCCTGCATTCACTATATCTGGTCTCCCCAGGATACTGCATTCACTATATCTGGTCTCCCCAGGATCCTGCATTCACTATATCTGATCTCCCCAGGATCCTGCAGTCACTATATCTGGTCTCCCCAGGAGCCTGCATTCACTATATCTGGTCTCCCACAGTACACAGAACATGGAAATGAAATTATTTTAGTAAATGTAAACTGCTAAATACCTTTTCTCATTAGCAGTATATAGCAATCTTGTGACTTCTATCAGTGTCTGGTTAAAGTTTGTAGGAGGAGTTTTCATTCTCTCCTGGCTGTCCTATGAGAATGTAGGACCCCTGACCCTCTGTCTGGACAGTGCTGATTGGCCCTGTGCTGATCACATGCACTCTCCCAAGAAAAAAAAAAGATCTCTAGCAATACACACCAAACTGAGCATGTGCAGAGTGCCCCTAAGGCTCTGTAAATATCAGGAAATATATTGGGGGCAGTGGAATAAGGGGAGGATCAGAGAAGAAAGTATCAAACAGCCTTTGTACACAATGCAGAGGATAAACCCCTTAAGTTCCACAGTGAGTATAACAAGCATGCTTTACTGCATATCAAAATTGATTTTACTGTTGTGGACTTAGGGCTTTAAATCTTTTTCTTGGAGTTCATTGAGGGACACAGTCTTTTTTTTTCTCCACTGTCCTATACTCCTGAAGGCGGCAGTATAACCCAACAGTATCTGACTACCTGTGTCCCTCAATAGACAAAAAAAAGAAAAAAAGGATTTTTCCACTGACCAGTAAATCCTTTTCTTGAAGTTCATTGAGGGACACAGATTTTTTTTCATTGAGGGACACAGATTTTTTTTTTTGCCAGTATCCAGTCCTCCTGTAGGTGGCAGCATAACCCGGCAGTATATGACTGCCTGTGTCCCTCAATGGATGAGAAAGTAAATGTAATGATTTTATTATAAATGTATAAATGGAAACAAGCTGTCTTTATTAGTCACAATTCAGCGTCAGCATTTACAGCCGGTTCACACTGATCCGACTTGTCAGGTGACTTGGTCAGCTTCCAATGCTGTGCAATGGAACCGTTCTAATCAGAGCGACTCAAGTCGCTCCGACTTAGAAAAAGGTTCCTGCACTATTTTTTGGCAAAGTCGGAGCGACCTGCATTGACTTCTATTATGAGAAGTCGTTGCAAGCCGCGCTGAAGTCGCACTGCACGGGCGACTTCATTAGTCGCCCGAAGTCGGGGCGACTTGGAGTCGGATCAGTGTGAACCGGCTCTAAAAGATAATAATAATCCCCTCATATCAGCAGAATATTGATCTCATATATATCGGCCCTTCACCCTGTTTATGTAGCGAAGGGTTAAACGAGCGCCTGAAAGTGGCACCGGCGAAATGTTATATTAAGCAAATCTGGCCGTGCCGGATACGATCCCCTCGCAGCCTGAAACAATTGGATAATCCGCTAGGTAAACAATGTAACCCTTATTTGTGACACACCTGATTTCTGTCAATATGTACACAGGGCTGGCAGCTCGTTCGCTCTATGACAGTCTCCGTCCATGCCAGGGAGAGAATACAATCGTCCCAACAAAAGGGCACCGAGAGCGCTTTCACGGGCGCTGAATGGAGCCAGCCGCCAGCGCAGACTATCTAACGGCTCTTATCTGCTGGAATAAGTTCAAGGCCCCACCAACCATTGTATGGGGAAGCCGGCAGACAAACGAGTCGCTATTGAAGTGCCGTCCGCCATATTCGCAAAGAAGGCATTATTACACGCGCACAATGGGGCGCACAAAGGCATTAAACTTCTGCAACATCATGGCGGCTCTGGAGAGAAGGGTGGGGGGAGTTCTACGGCAGGACTGGGTGTCAGAGGTCAGGCTGGTTGCTTGAGTGCTGGTTCACATATATGCGATGCGGGAGCCCTGCGGAATCCACTGCGGGTTCCCGCATCGCATTCAACTCGCAGGCAGTTCACACTGCCATATGCAAATCGCTGGGGGTGTCAATACAAAGAGAACGACACCTCCAGACCAGTTTGCATATCGCAGTGCGAACTGTCAGTTTGGACATGAATCAGATCGCATAGGTGTGAACACCCATGCGATCCGATTCTGCTGCGGACCCAAAAAAAGGGTCCTGTGTCAGTTGTGGCTGAATGTGATGCGAATTCAGCCATACAATCTGTATGGCTGAATTCACATCGCACAGACATCGCATGTGGTTTTCAGAGCAGTGCAGTGCAAATCATATGCGATGTCGGTCATCGCACATATGTGAACCGGGGCTTAAAGCGGAGTTTCGGCCTCAGAATCGTTTTTTTGATAAAAATACTGCCCAAATAGTGATCCATCGCCCTTAATACATCCACTAATCCCGTATTACATAGTTTTATAAGTTAGTGTAAATCGTAAATTCTTACTTTTAAAATCGTTTGCTGAGTGCGGCCATCTTTGTTGTGGTTATCTGAAGCCGCAGTATGTAAATGTATTCCCTTCTTCCTGGTTCTAGCTCATTGTGCAAGCTGTAAGAGGAGTGGCCGGTGTTGTAAAATTTTGTCGGACCCGTGAAAAAATCGGACCTCGTCACTTCCGGTGACAGAGCATCACAAAACAGCTGATGGGAGTCGTCCTTGCGCATGCGCAGAAGACATTTTTCGAGGTTTGGAAAAATTATAACAGAGAGCGGACAGCTGATTGAGAGAAGGCGGGGCTGAGGTGCGACGGAGGACGGAGGACACCGCCGCGTCATCGAGACATTAGGGAGGGAGGCACATGTGCAGAGCTGGCGGAGGAGGCGGGACGGAGGTGCAGCCGTGTAATATATGCAGGGCTTAAGCTTTAGTAATCTTTAGTAATTATCATATTATTTATCCTTAGGATTTCATTACATTTAGTATTTCTATAATACAAAATAAGAAATACTAAATGTAATGAAATCCTAAGGATAAATAATACGATAATTACTAAAGATAATAAAACAAGGAGTCGCTAAAGTCCTGCATTTATTACACGGCCGCACCTCCGTCCCGCCTCCTCTCCTGCCTCCTCTATTCAGCTCTGCAGATGACGCGGCGGTGTCTTCCGTCCCACCTCAGCCCCGCCCGCTATGTGTTATAAGTTTACCAAACCAAGATAATGTCTTGTGCGCATGTGCACTTGAGACTCCCATAACCGGAAGTGACGAGGTCCGATTTTTTCACGGGTCCGAGAAAATTTTAGAACACCGGCCGCCTACGTCACTGCCCATTGCCTCCTGGGAGTGATGAGTAAGAGCTCCCAGGAAACATTGCAGGACAGGAAGTGACGGCGCGGGCCGCGGCCGCAGAGGGAGGAAGTGGAAGGAAGGTAAGTATATTTTCTTCTGAAACAAGGTAAGTGAAAAAAAAAAATCGTGACTATCCAGTTGTTGTTCAGGTCACACTGATTGTGTCGATTTTGAGGCCGGAACTCCGCTTTAAAGTGGTTGTAAACCTCTGATATGGAATATACAAGTCTCCTTCCAGAGCACTGAGTGTCATGTCTGTCTGCTGCCTTGTACCTCTGCTATCAGCATGAGTCTCTGGTGACATGTTTTCTTGACACAGGGGAGGGAGCTCCAGCACACAGCCTGTGATTGACAACCTCAGCTCTGTTCCTGTGTGCTGCGTGATGGGGGGGTCCCTCCAATCAGCTCTCATTGAGCCCCGCAGTGTGTAGCCTCAGCTTCCCGCTAGAGGCAAACCGAATGGAAATTTTGGTTGCCGAAACCAAAATGGAAAGTTCAGGATGCACTTGGCCGAAATCGAAAATGACAGTTTAAAAAAAAAAAATATATATATATATATATATATATATATATATATATTTTTTTTTTTTTTTGTTAAAAGCCGAAGAGAACAGCTCCAGGCGGCCATATTGCATTGCAATTTCAGAAAATTACAACAGCTGCAGATTGAAAAGGAAAGGTCATTTTTAATAACATTCAATTACAATATGATTTGTGTTGCTATATTGTACGCTATATTGTTTTTCTTTACTTGCTATTTTTTTCCCCATGAAAGTGGAGTTACCCTTTAAATAAGGGGTAACTTAGTTTGGTTAACCCAAACCCTTGCACCCCATAATAATTCCATTGACTTTCTTCAACAATGAACTCTTAAGGAGTGAAATCTGACTCCTCCAATACACATGTTGAGAAAAGGAGTAGCGTCCCTTTAAATGACACATGTGAAGCGCAGTGCAGCGTTCCCCTGGGAGGGCGAGTCACATGGTGCGTTCTCTCCGGAATTCCAACTACTCCCCATCCCAGCCAAGAGGATTCCGCTGCATTAGAGAGTTTACATCGGGATAAATGCTGCCAGGCCGCTGCCAGCCTGCTCAGTGCACCAATCAGAGGTTAATTCTCGCCGCCTCCAACTCGGACGCTTACGATACTTTTGGTTTGGCCGCCCAGTACCGGGTTCCAGGATTCAGCTGCAACTGGAGAAACCGCGGCTAAAGCCTCACCAATGGAGGGATCAGCGAGGGACGGCGCGTTCTCCGAGAGTGGGGACTTGGCGCGCTCCCTGTAACCTTCACCTGGAACACGTTGTATGTGGCTTCTACGTATTTATACTAAATTGCAGGATCAGATTTTTATGGCTGCACCAGCAATGACCGATCATGGGAAAAACAACCTTCCCAGACCGACTACACAAGACTCCCCCTCCCTTCTCCAATCACCCAAATTTAAACCCGACCTCCACCCTTCCCTTCAGTCTTGCACAGTTGAACCGGCTCCTCTCCTGGACTGAAAAAGCTTACTCTGATTTCCCTGCACACTGTGAGCTTCTCACAATGTGCATTAGAAGCTGCAGCAAGTCACATAGATCCCGCCTCATCATCTAGGCTTTCCAAACCCAGCCTGACTGTCCCTGGCCACCCATTTCATTGATTGGATTTCATTTCTTTTAAATCATGGAGGCTCAGCATCACATGTGGGCGTTACTTAGAGTGGTCTGCATGCAAATAAAGCCTGCCTAGGAACGCCCACCTCTCTATCCAATAAGGCAGAAGTCCCCAACCCTGCTGCATGGCCTGCTGGGAACCGGGCCAAGCGGCGGGCAGAGCCAGCTGGCACAACCTGCACTGCCACCCACCTCCCTGCACCACTACTACCTTCCCATTCTATGGTCACAAAGGAGAAGGGGAGGGAGGAGAGTCGGCTCAGGGACAGGATCCCTCAGGGACAGGTGAGAGCTGGGTAAGGGACAGAATCTAATAGCACAGGTGAGAGGCAGGCCAGGGACAGGATCTAATAGCACAGATGAGAGCCGGGTCCGGGACAGGATCTAATAGCACAGGTGAGAGGCAAACAGGGACAGGATCTAATACCACAGGTGAGAGCCGGGTCAGGGACAGGATCTAATAGCACAGGTGAGAGCTGGGTCAGGGACAGGATCTAATAGCACAGATGAGAGCCGGGTCCGGGACAGGATCTAATAGCACAGGTGAGAGGCAAGCAGGGACAGGATCTAATAGCACAGGTGAGAGCCGGGTCAGGGACAGGATCTAATAGCACAGGTGAGAGCCGGGTCAGGGACAGGATCTAATAGCACAGGTGAGAGCCAGGTCAGGGCAAGTATCTAATAGCACAGGTGAGAGGCAGGCCAGGGACAGGATCTAATAGCACAGGTGAGAGGCAGGCCAGGGACAGGATCTAATAGCACAGGTGAGAGCCAGGTCAGGGAAAGGATCTAATAGCACAGGTGAGAGGCAGGCCAGGGACAAGATCTAATAGCACAGGTGAGAGCGGGTCAGGGACAGGATCTAATAGCACAGGTGAGAGCGGGTCAGGGACAGGATCTAATAGCACAGGTGAGAGCCGGGTCAGGGACAGGATCTAATAGCACAGGTGAGAGCCGGGACAGGGACAAGAACTAATAGCACAGGTGAGAGCCAGGTCAGGGACAGGATCTAATAGAACAGGTGAGAGCGGGTCAGGGACAGGATCTAATAGCACAGGTGAGAGCCGGGTCAGGGACAGGATCTAATAGCACAGGTGAGAGCCGGGTCAGGGACAGGATCTAATAGCACAGGTGAGAGCGGGTCAGGGACAAGATCTAATAGCACAGGTGAGAGCCGGGCCAGGGACAAGATTTAATAGCACAGGTGAGAGCCCGGTCAGGGACAAGATCTAATAGCACAGGTGAGAGCCGGGTCAGGGAAAAGATCTAATAGCACAGGTGAGAGCCGGGCCAGGGACAGGATCTAATAGCACAGATGAGAGCGGGTCAGGGACAAGATCTAATAGCACAGATGAGAGCTGGGTCAGGGACAAGACCTAATAGCACAGGTGAGAGCTGGGTCAGGGACAGGATCTAATAGCACAGTTGAGAGCCCGGTCAGGGACAAGATCTAATAGCACAGGTGAGAGCCCGGTCAGGGACAAGATCTAATAGCACAGGTGAGAGCTGGGTCAGGGACAGGATCTACTAGCACAGGTGAGAGCTAGTCAGGGACAGGATCTAATAGCACAGGTGAGAGCCGGGCCAGGGACAGGATCTAATAGCACAGGTGAGAGCTGGTCAGGGACAGGATCTAATAGCACAGGTGAGAGCCGGGTCAGGGACAGGATCTAATAGCACAGGTGAGAGCTGGTCAGGGACAGGATCTAATAGCACAGGTGAGAGCCGGGCCAGGGACAGGATCTAATAGCACAGGTGAGAGCCGGGTCAGGGACAGGATCTAATAGCACAGGTGAGAGCTGGTCAGGGACAGGATCTAATAGCACAGGTGAGAGCCGGGCCAGGGACAGGATCTAATAGCACAGGTGAGAGCCCGGTCAGGGACAGGAAATAATAGTACGGGTGAGAGACCGGTCAGGGACAGGATCTAATAGCACAGGTGAGAGCCGGGCCAGGGACAGGATCTAATAGCACAGGTGAGAGCCCGGTCAGGGACAAGATCTAATAGCACAGGTGAGAGCTGGGTCAGGGACAGGATCTAATAGCACAGGTGAGAGTGGGTCACGGACAGGATCTAATAGCACAGGTGAGAGCCCGGCCAGGGACAGGATCTAATAGCACAGATGAGACCCAGGCTTAAGGCAGGGGTCCCTATCCCCCCGGCAGAGGCCGGTCTGTGGCCTGCAGGAGCCGGGCCACGCTGCAGGCAGAGAAAGCCGGCACTACCTGCACTGCCACCCTCCGACCACCAGAGGGCGCCTGCTCTCCGCACCACTACTCCCTTACTTCTCTGCGGTCACAAAGGCAGAGAAGGAGGACATCCACCCGTTGATCTCTATAAAAAAAAATTTTGTTTGTTTTTTTTAAATTTGGGATTAGCAGGGGAAGAGTTAGAACCCTATCAGGTTTTATATATTTTCTATGTCCCCACTTCCTGTAGCAGGGACACATGGCATGTAAAGTTGTCACAGAGTTGTCACTGGGATGGGAAACAAGCTAGAATCTTCTTAATATGGCTTCATAATGCAAAAAAAAAGTTATAACACTTTTCAACTCAAAAATTATGCAAACCCCCTTTATAATTTTGCTCCATCTGGAGTTTTGTTCTAAAGCAGAACTCTAGCCAAACACAACAAAATAAAAATGAATAGCACATTAAAAGATAAAAAAAAAAAAAAAAACAGCTTTTGCCGCAATATTTATCTTCACTCCAGGTTTCCCCCGCAGTACCTCTTTTCAACCTCTAGATGTCTTCAGACTGATGGCCAGCATTATTCAACCCAGGTCATACAGCCTGTAACTGGACAGAAGAAGGAGAAGCAGCCCAGTGATGAGCTCATCTTTCAGTCTCACTGCTCTCTCCTCCTATCAGCATGCTTCTTAACAGCACGTGAACTGATTGGCACCTTGTGCTGCTTCTTCTGATCCCAGTCTGAGCTCTGCTGTGCAGAGACTGCAGTAGACTGATGCCAGGTCACATTCAGGTGCCAGGAAATACATTTAATGATATATTTTTGAATATAGAGCTGCGTTGATTTTCGTCTTTCCGTCTGCACAGTTCAGCTTTAAATCCAACATGAGAGGACGCCGGCCCCGGCAGCAGGTGAACCTTTTATGGATAAAATACGATTTTGGCCGAGTGACCGTCACATGTGCTCCGTCAGCAGCTTACACGTTTAAAAGGTTTCTAAGATTAGTCAGTGATCAGCGTGCGGGGTCAGCCGCCTTATTCGCCGCTCTCTATTTTGGTAGCCACAGAACAGCCTCCTTTCCAGGGCTGTGACACCAAAGGCCGTGACCCCATCCATGGACAGCAGGCACGGGGACAACCTCCAGGATGGGAGCAGGCTGCGTCCCAAGATAAACCTTCCTTCACAGCATGAGAAAGAAAACCTCAAAAACTGCCAGCTGGGAACTGGTGGAATGACTCCGCACCGAGGAGAATCACCCAATCACGGCCACAGATGATGAAGTCACCGGACTTTCTACATTTTTAACAATTCCACTAATAGGAACGCTTTGCTTGTATAGGGTGAACCTCCCTAAACGCCATCGCAGTTCACTTGTTTGGAACATTGTTATAAATGTGTCTTTTTTTTTTTTTTCTTTTTTTTGTAGCATTTTTTTTTCAACAGGAGTCAAATATACAGTATCTCACAAAAGTCAGTACACCCCTTACATTTTTGTAAATATTTTATTCTATCTTTTCATGTGACAACACTGAAGAAATTACACTTTGCTACAATGTAAAGTAGTGAGTGTACAGCTTGTATAACAGTGTAAATTTGCTGTCCCCTTAAAATAACTCAACACACAGCCATTAATGTCTAATCTGCTGGCAACAAAAGTGAGTACACCCCCTAAGTCAAAATGTCCAAATTGGGCTCAAAGTGTCAATATTTTGTGTGGCCACCATTATTTTCCAGCACTGCCTTAACCCTCTTGGGCATGGAGTTCACCAGAGCTTCACAGGTTGCCACTGCGGTCCTCTTCCACTCCTCCATGGCGACATCACGGAGCTGGTGGATGTTAGAAACCTTGCGCTCCTCCACCTTCTGTTTGAGGATGCCCCACAGATGCTCAATAGGGGTTTAGGTCTGGAGATTTGCTTGGCCAGTCCATCACCTTTACCCTCAGCTTCTTTAGCAAGGTCTTGGAGGTGTGTTTGGGGTCGTTATCATGTTGGAATATTGCCCTGCAGCCCAGTCTATGAAGGGAGGGGATCATGCTCTGCTTCAGTATGTCACAGTACATGTTGGCATTCATGGTTCCGTCAATGAACTGTAGCTCCCCAGTGCCGGCAGCACTCATGCAGCCCCAGACCATGACACTCCCACCCCCATGCTTGACTGTAGGCAAGACACACTTGTCTTTGTATTCCTCACCTGGTTGACACCATCTGAACCAAATAAGTTTATCTTGGTCTCATCAGACCACAGGATATGGTTCCAGTAATCCATGTCCTTAGTCTGCTTGTCTTCAGCAAACTGTTTGCGGGCTTTCTTGTTCATCATCTTTAGAAGAGGCTTCCTTCTGGGATGACAGCCATGCAGACCAATTTGATGCAGTGTGCGGCATATGGTCTGAGCACTGACAGGCTGACCCCCCCACCCCTTCAACCTCTGCAGAAATGCTGGCAGCACTCATATGTCTATTTCCCAAAGACAACCTCTGGATATGACGCTGAGCATGTGCACTCAACTCCTTTGCTCGACCACTGCAAATCCTGTTCTGAGTGGAACCTGTCCTGTTAACCCGCTGTATGGTCTTGGCCACCGTGCTGCAGCTCAGTTTCAGGGTCTTGGCAATCTTCTTATAGCCTAAGCCATCTGTTATGTAGAGCAACAATTCTTTTTTTCAGCTCCTCAGAGAGTTCTTTGCCATGAGATGCCATGTTGAACTTCCAGTGACCAGTATGAGAGAGTGAGAGTGATAACACCAAATTTAACACAGCTGATCCCCATTCACCCCTGAGACCTTGTAACATTAATGGGTCACATGACACCTGGGAGGGAAAATGGCAAATTGGGCCCCAATTGGACATTTTCACTTAGGGGTGTACTCACTTTTGTTGCCAGTGGTTTAGACATTATTGGCTGTGTGTTGAGTTATTTTGAGTGGACAGAACATTTACACTGTTATACAAGCTGTACACTCACTACTTTACATTGTAGCAAAGTGTCATTTCTTCAGTGTTGTCACAGGAAAAGATATAATAAAATATTTACAAAAAAGTGAGGGGTGTACTCAATTCTGTGAAATACTGTATAAAAACCGATTGCCATCTCCCCTGTAGCAGTTTTAATGCTGGGCGGCAGTTGTGCGCTGGATCACGTATATATATATATATATATATATATATATATATATATATATATGTGATCCGATACTTCCGGGTAGGGGGCACAACCAATTTAACAGCTTACCATTGGCTAAAACAAAAGTGCTTAATCCTAAAAGAAAAAAAAAAAAAGCTCTGAATTCTTATGAGATGCTTAAAGAGTGCGTTTACACTGTATGCAGTTGAACACATTTTTAAACGCAGTACGAACACAAAAAAGAATGTACAGTATTTCAACGAACCCAGTTTGCACTATTGTGGTGCTTTCACAGCACTGAAACACAGGTGAACACACTACAAATGCATGTAAATAACAAAAAAAACTAGCATTGCACCGATACCGGTTTTGGTGCCGATACTAAGCAGGAGCACTCATGCAAATGCTCTGATACTAAAACCGATACCTTCAAGAGTCCGATGTGATTGCGTTTAGCGGTTCAGATGCAAACTGTTAAAGTGTATGACACTGGAAATCACACCTGAACCGGACTGAAAATCCTACCTGACTTTTTTGCGAGCCGGCCGCAGTATAACTTCAAAAAGAGTCCAGTATGATTTCACCCTGGTTCAGGTGCGATTTCCAATGTCATACACTTTAACAATTTGCACCTGAACTGCACCTGAACCGCTAAATAAAGTCGCACCTGGCAGTGCTTAAACTCACGCTACAAACCGGCCCAACATATATGTGAACCAGGCACTTCAGTAATTGGTATCGGCACATGGTCTTCAAAAACTGGTAATGGTGCCTCCCTACCAAAGAAGCACGGAAAAAGTACCAAAATTGCATGTGGAACTGCACAATGAATTCAGGGCAGGGATTGTGGTGTAAAGGAGCCCTTAGGCTAGGTTCACATTATTGCGCAATTATGCGTGCGTTCCTGACCCACAATCAAACCCACTGCTCTTTAATTTTTAATAGAAAAATATGTAGAGAAATAAGATAGAAAAATAAAATAAATTAATAAATAATAATAATAATAATAAATAAATAAAAAAAAAATAATAATAATAATATAATAATAATAATAATAATAAATAAAAATAAGATAGAAAATTAATAAAATAAATAAATAAATAATAATAAATAAATACCCACAATCAAACGCATTGCTCTTTAATTGTTAATAGAAAAATATGTAGAGAAATAAGATAGAAAAATAAAATAAATAAATAAATAATAATAAATAAATAATAATAATAATATATAGAAATAAGATAGAAAAATAATAAATAAATAAAAATGAAAATAAATAAATAAATAATAATACTATAATAATAATAATAATAATAATAATACTTAAAAATAAGATAGAAAAATAATAAAATAAATAAATAAATAATAATAAATAAATACCCACAATCAAACGCACTGCTCTTTAATTGTTAATAGAAAAATATGTAGAGCAATAAGATAGAAAAATAAAATAAATAAATAATAATAAATAAATTAAAATAAATACATAAATAAATAATAATATATAAATAAATAAATAATAGACAAATAAGGGGGGAGCGCCAGACCAAAAAGGAAGTCTAGATTAATTTATTGATATTGTGATCAAAGACATTCAACGTATTTTGGGGGTCAAAGTAACTCTTCCTTCATCAGGGTATATAAATGAATGGGTAAACCTGCGAGTTACTATGCATATAACTGTAAAAAGATAATAGCCAGCCAAGCAGCTGGTACTATTCCCAATCCCATCAGTGTGCTAAGTGTAAAAATGAATTAATTATTTGTGCCGTGCAATTTAGCGCGGCACAATTAATTAATTTTCTCCCTTCATCTGGGCTTCAGTTGAAAATGATAACACTGAGTGGACTCAAATAAGTCTTTCCTGTTTGAATCTGTGCAGGGAAGCTGATTGGTGGATTAGGATTCCTGGCCAGCAGTATCTGCATCAGCAATCAAAATGACTTTTTTAATGGCACTCCCACACATCGGTCAACGCTGCAGCACCATGTGACTCAGGGAAAGCTCCATTTGAAAAAGAAAGTCTTCTTTCCTCGCGTTTCTGAGTGTAGGACAGCCTAATGAGATAAATTGGGCTGTCTAAACGCAGCTCGCAATAATGTAAATCAGGGTTTACATAAGTGTGAATCCAGGTGGGAGAGCATGAAAAATGCAATAAAAAGTATCATAAAATGTATTACAAAAATGCTTAAAAAAATGTGAACCTAGCCTAATCTTGGGTCAAATCTGCAATTCTTTGCCATATATACACGCCCCTTAGTGGACACTCACTTTGATGAACAAACAACTTTCTTCCTCCCCATCAAGTGCTGCACAACAACCTCACTATGTAAAAAAAACACGCAAAAAAAAAGACAAGAGAACTTGTAGTATGTAAATCTGCGTGACTTTCTGGCCGGTGTAAAGTGAGATATTTCAACCTGTCAAGCCGACTCCTGGGCTACTGTAGATTTACGCCGCAAAATAAAAACCGAGCGAGAGGGGTGTAGAAGGGAGACAGATGGAAGCTGAAAGCTCACATTAACCGCAAACCTTTGCTTGCCGTGATCGGATCGGTAGCAGAGAGGGAGTGAAATATGTCAGATGGCCAGAAATAGTCATTATCCATAAGCTTTTTCACTTCACGAGTCCGGGGCTTCGTCTACGCACGCCGGTGAGATTGCGATATTGGGTTACAAGCCCACCGGGGTTCAAAAACATAACTTTTTTTTTTTTTTTTTCGGTGTGTGTCAGCACCACTTCCAGTTAAACTTCTAATTTATAGCCACTGGTCAGGATTTAGGGAAAAGCTTCATTCTATCCTCTGCCAAAAATAGCTAATGGTAGCAACATAAGCGCCACCTGATTTATCCACTTTGCAACTTCCCCAGAAAAGACAGAAGCCGCTCAAACCGATCAGAGAGGGGCCAGGGGAGGGAAGAGATGATGTGGGAGACCCTCTTGCATCGTTCGGTGAGCAGGTTGGAGGCGGGGAGGTGACCCAGGAGCTTGAAAAGCAACAGCCGCTAAAACTGAGGTCACCCACAAGCTATATGTACATAACCCCCCCCCCCCCCCCACCATTCTAAGGTACCAATGCAGCCATCTCCATGCAACATATCTATATCTCCATATGTCATATCTTTATATAATTTCTCTATACAGTGTGATTAAGGGGGAGGGAGACAGAGAGCCTGAGCATTGTGTGTATAAGGCAGCAGTGTAATCCAGGGGGAGGGGGGCAGAGAGCCAGAGCATTGTGTGTATAAGGCAGCAGTGTGATCCAGGGGGAGGGGGCAGAGAGCCAGAGCATTGTGTGTATAAGGCAGCAGTGTGATCCAGGGGGAGGGAGACAGAGAGCCTGAGCATTGTGTGTATAAGGCAGCAGTGTAATCCAGGGGGAGGGGGGCAGAGAGCCAGAGCATTGTGTGTATAAGGCAGCAGTGTGATCCAGGGGGAGGGGGCAGAGAGCCAGAGCATTGTGTGTATAAGGCAGCAGTGTGATCCAGGGGGAGGGGGCAGAGAGCCAGAGCATTGTGTGTATAAGGCAGCAGTGTGATCCAGGGGGAGGGGGTAGAGAGCTAGAGCATTGTATGTATAAGGCAGCAGTGTGATTAAGGGGGAGGGAGGCAGAGAGCCAGAGCATCGTGTGTAATAGAAAGCAATGTGATCCAGGGGGAGGGAGGCAGAGAGCCAAAGAATTGTGTTTATAAGGCAGCAGCGTGATCCAGGGGGAGGGAGGCAGAGAGCCGAAGCATTGTGTATATAAGGCAGCAGTGTGATCAATGGGAGGGAGGCAGAGAGCCAAAGTATTGTGTGCATCAGGCAACAGTGTGATCCAGGGGAGGGAGGCAGAGAGCCTGAGCATTGTGTGTATAAAGCAGCAGTGTAATCCAGGGGGAGGGAGGCAGAGAGCCTGAGCATTGTGTGTATAAGGCAGGAGTGTGATCCAGGGGGAGGAAGGCAGAGAGCCTGAGCATTGTGTGTATAAGGCAGGAGTGTGATCCAGGGGGAGGAGGGCAGAGAGCCTGAGCATTGTGTGTATAAGGCAGCAGTGTGATCCAGGGGGAGGGGCAGAGAGCCTGAGCATTGTGTGTATAAGGCAGCAGTGTGATCCAGGGGGAGGGGCAGAGAGCCAGAGCATTGTGTGTATAAGGCTGGAGTGTGATCCAGAGGGAAGGGGGGCAGAGAGCTGGAGCACTGTGTGTATAAGACAGC
This sequence comes from Pelophylax lessonae, assembly GCF_965119305.1. Lineage (NCBI taxonomy): Eukaryota > Metazoa > Chordata > Amphibia > Anura > Ranidae > Pelophylax > Pelophylax lessonae. Next base: position 49,898,137 of record NC_138776.1, on the reverse strand, counting down.
AGTGTGATCAAGGGGGAGGGGGGCAGAGAGCCGGAGCATTGTGTGTATAAGGCAGCAGTGTGATCCAGGGAGGGGTGCAGGGAGCAGGGGCATTGTGTATATATGGAATATAAAATTCATGTTAGTGGTCTGCGTGATTCAAAATTGTGAGTTTTAGTGGTCCATGAGGTCCGAAAGGTTGGCGACCACTGCACTAGAGCAAGAAGTACTGTATGTTAGTGGAAGGATCACCAGAGGAAAATAAAGGAGGAAAAGCCTGAAAAAAGAAAACAAATGTAGCCACCACATCTAAGGACTGGTGAGCTGCACTATATTACATTTCTGTTCTTAAGTTTAGATATGTCTTAACAGGAAAGCAAGCTACAAATTTAAGGGGAAGTACAGTAGTAGGAACTTCCCTCTTCATCCCTAGCTGATGTGCCTACTGAACATGCACCCTGCGCACAGTTCTACAGGGTCACGCCACGCGCACAATACTGATAAAAGGTGTGTAAACAGAAAATGATACAGAATCTCTCACCTGAAGAACAAAAACAGGTTATTTATAGAGCACAAACAGTGACCTGAAAATACAAGTGACACAAAGCCTGGGTGACTCACAGCAACTGTTTTATTCCGGTGCTGCAAACTGCCCCACCAATGGGCAATAAAAGCACAATAAAAGCTTACAAGACACCAGGACTATCACTCGTAGGGGCTGTAATTACAGAAAGCTCTGAAAGCTCCTAGAACTGTGACAGCAAGGTCCCTGACAACCCTAGCATTTACATACAGGCTAAAATGGACCATCCATAGGTGACATCTTCTCACTTCATAACAACTCTTAAATGGCAGAAAATTCTATGGGGATTAGGTTTGTGGTTTAAAAATATTTCAGCTAGTAATTTGCTTCATGTTTGTATGTACAAGGAATGTAGAGCACAGAGTTGAATGAATGTGGAGCTTGCAAAAGCTGCAATGATCTCTTAAGATGGAAGATTGACAAGGCATTTTAAGGGGGAAAAATTACGCTTTAGACTGAGGTATCTAACCATGGCTGTCCCAAAACATGTCTCCTAAGGCTGATAGAGGAACTCCAAATTCCTTCACACACCAAAGCATTACATTCCTATGCCAGTTGACTCTGGAGGACTAATAGGACTTTAAAGAGACATACACGTCCTCCGTTTTTTCATGCAAAGACAAGCTAATACAACTCAAGATACACCATAAAATTTATTACACTCCTGTAAGGATGTCAAGATTAAAGGTAAGGCATCCCCCACTTTACTTCCAAGCTCGTGGTCAGGAAGCCAATTTCTTCATGCAATTTGGTCCTGTCCCCATGTACAATCATTTTGGACACAAGTTAATTATTTCACTGGGCAAGATAATTGTTTAATCGAAAGCGCCTACCTAACCACCTTTGCCCCAAAGCATGCCTTTTGGGGCTGGTAGAGGAACCCTGATTTCCTTCACATGCTGAGAAATTACTGAAAATCATTCAATTTCTGTGCCAGTTGGCCCCTGGAAGACATACATGTTCTTTGGTATCTCATCCAAAGACCAACTAATACAACTCAAGCTATATATATATTATGCTCCTCTAAGGATGTAAAGATTAGGCATTCCCCTCTTAGCATCCAAGCTTGTGGTCAAGAAGAAATTTTGGTCCCCAAGTCTAATCGTTTTAGAACCTGCATCGGGCCTACCTAACCGATGCCCCGAAGCATGCCTTTTTCTGTGGAACCTTTCTGTGCCAGTTGACCCTGGAAGACTAGTAGGACTTTAAAGAGACATACATATCCTTTTGATAACGCTCTGTGTGCGGAGCGAAACGCGTCAAGCCGTTCGTCCGAGTACGTACTACGCCTGAATACATCCACCTTCCGAGATACGGGGACACGGGGAGTGAGTACAGTCGTTTGGGTTGGCAACCCGTGGGATGACTTTTAGGCGTTTGAACCTTTGCCATATTGTAAGTGTATCTTGTATTGTGTGCATCGAATAAAGTGGTTACATACTTCACGATGCCAGCATCTCTTTTCCTTTTTTTGAGCAATACCTGGATGATGTGATCTACAGTAAAGCTATTGAGTTGATGGTCCAATAAGGCTCGTCCTATCTAAGGATATTTTTGAAGGTGGTGTATTATTTGGCTTCTGGTGAGTAGGGGTCCAGGAGGGGAGCACCTACCCATGTAGAGAGAGCACCGGCACTTGTTTGGACTTATATTTTGCACAAAGACTGTCACTATTTAAGCACGTCTTTAATTGAAGGATTTTATTCATATTCATTTTTTCACGTGTATAAAATTTGTATGTATGTATATTTTTATATTGATTGGTATTTAAGATATAGGATTGTGTATTTTAAGTTGAGCACTAGCACTTTACACAGACTATTTATACACAATAATTATTGAGATTTATTTATTAGTTTGTTTTGTTAGCAGCGCAGGTATACTTTTGCACTATACATATCCTTTGTTATCTTATCCAAAGACAAACTAGTACAACTCAAGTTATACCATCAAATATAATACATTTCCTTGAGGATGTATAGACTAGGCATTTCCCACTTGGCTTGCAAGCAGAAGAGATGCTTCAAGAGGAATTTTTTTTCATGGAGTTTGGTCCTCATGTACAATCATCCTGGAACCTGCATTGGGCCTACCTAACCGATGCCCCGAAGTGAGTGTGCCTCTTGGGGCTGGCAGAGGAACTCTGAATTCCTTCTCGTGCTGAGAAATTACTGAGAATCATTACATTTCTTACCAGTTGATGGTGGAGGTCTTGGGAGATTTTAAGGAGGCATACATGTCCTATATTATCTCATCCAAAGATAAACTAATACAACTATAATTATACCATCAAATATATTATGCTGCCCCGGGGACGTATATATTAAAGATTAGACATTCCTCACTTGGCTTCCAGGATGGTCAGGATGCCAATTTTGTTTTTACATAATCTGGTCCTGTCCCCATGTACAATCATTTTGGATTCAAGTAACTTGTTTCACTGAAACTACATTGGGCCTATCTAACCTTTGATGCCCTAAAGCAGGCCTCTTAGAGCTGGAAGAGGAAATCCAACTTCCTGCACACAATAAGAAATGTTTGGGAGTATTATATTTCTATGGCACAAAAAACTATTTTACCTACCAGGAAAGGGGGAGTGGAAAAATCATATCAACTCTGACCCTATATCAAATACATAGTCTAACAGGGGCTCTCTGCAGAGGTTCTAAAAAATATGGGGTCCATGGTCTCAGTCCCTAGTTACACATAATCTGCAGAAGGTTAGGACCAGCATCATTATTATTCTTCAGTTCTAATGTTACAAGTATTTCTAGCTGTACCCAACCCCAACCACAATTGTTATGCACATATGGCGCTTTTCCACTGCATGAAACCGAACGTTCGGCTCGCTTTTGTGCTTTTCCACTGCTGGTACCGCATGGTATGGTGTAGGAACGGTTCGGTACGGTACGGTGGCACTTTTCCACTGCATGGAACCGAACGGTACGGCTCTCAAAAACAGTACCACCTCGATTGTGGTTCCAAGAGGTACCATACCCGGTACCATCACTACTAGCCACTGATTGGTCAGAGAATCCCACCCATCCCGTTGTTATCCCATCCACCTAACTTTAGTACTAATTTAGTGGAAAAGCAAACCATACTATACCGTACCGAACCGTTCCAACACCGTACCATGCGGTACCAGCAGTGGAAAAGCAAACCGGGCCAAGCAGGGCCGAGTAGAGCCGAGCCGGTACTTGCAGTGCAAAAGTGCCAATAGTTTTGTATTTTTCGAAAAAGGACTGCAGTTTCTTTTATAGTTTAGTGTAAGGTACACTGTTGCTTTTATTGGATTGTCCCAATGTATTTACAGTATAAAGTTATTTATATACATGCAATTTTAATAAAAAAAAATTCCCTTAAAAAATATTGTCTTGCATGATGCCAAAGACTCAGAATAAGGTGCAGCCAAAGATGCTGCATATTGCCTTTACAGGCACACAGAGCAAAGAGGGAAAACTGATTCAGAATCCCTCCACAGCATATCCAATAATTACAATCAACCGCTGACCCCGTGGCCCATACCCCCTAACAACCAGAAGCCTCTTCCCGCGCAGACCAGCCATCTCTCGCTATTCTTTCTCTTTGCTGCAGGCCGCTCAGTAATTAGAGTGCCTTATTGCAATTATTTCTTATGTCAGAAGCCTAAAACGATAGAAATGCCAGGGGTAGATCAGAGAAGCCTTCAAAAAGCCCAGCTCCTCTGGGGGAGCAGATTCCAGTGTTTGCAGAGCGCTTGTCTTAGGCATAATTTTAATGATGGTGTCAGTCTCCTCGGTCCAGGGCCCCCGAAGCTGGTCATTAAAAGGCAGGAAATGCCCTCCCCGACAGTCATTACCACTTAATTATGGATTTTGTTTGTAGCCAAGGCTGTTGCCTTTATGGGAAAATTTCTGAGCAAGAAGCTGCTTGTGTTACTTCAGGTTCAGCATCCGATCACCTGCTGTGGGACTATGCGGCCAGCAGGCCATTTGCATTAGAATAGGGTCACTCCTTGCTCTGTCTGCCTCTCATGTATTAACCACTTGGCAGTCAGAGAAGACTCCGGAGGAATGCAGCTGTACAGCTCCTCAACACAAGAGGGTTACATTTAACTCTTCAGTCCTGGCAAGTTCACCCAACTCTAAAACCAGATTGGCTTTTCTTGGTATGAAGATTGAGATCTAAGTCTCCGAATGACCACAGAGTAAAGTTTAACCCCTTATTTTTGTTAGGTTCACCCAACTCTATAAGTACGTTTTTTTTTTTTTTTTGTCTGCAGAGATTCAGACACATGACAAGACACATGACCCAGCTCAATAACTAGAGTTAATTTTTGTGTAGAGATTGAGATTTGTGTCTCTGCATGGCAAAAGGATCACCTTTAATCTCTTGTGCTTGGTAGGTCCACCCAAATCAATAACCAGGACAGTGTTTTTGGAGATTTAGACCTGAGTCTCTGTAACAAGCCAGTCAAGTTAACCCATTACCAGTAGGGATGCACCGTTCCAACTTTTTTGGAGCCGATACCGATACCGATATCTGGCGTTGTGAAATCGCCGATACTGATACGGAACCGAACCGGAGCTACACACAAAGCAAGCGGCTGCAGTACAGAGCAAAGCCGCTGCTTCATGTGTGTGGCTCCTCCATTCACAGGCGGAGTGCATCTGATATCACTCCGCCTGTGAGCCGGACCTATACAGGAAGTAGCGGCTCCCATCCCATACTACTACACCAAGTAAGGGATGGCTGAGCCGCAAAAACCGGATCGGCCCGTGGGACAGCTAAACTTTACCGATCTCCGATCCGGCTATCTTGTCCGAATTGGGGCTGATTTCCGATCCGAATATCGGATCGGTGCATCCCTAATTACCAGATCAGTTTTTTTGAGTGTCAAGACCCAAACCTTTGTAACAAGAAGGTCAAATGTAACCTCTCTTCCATGGTAGGTTCACCCAACTCATTGACCAGAGCTGTTTTTTTGGTGTGGGGGTTTAGATCTCTTCATAACAAGAGGATCAAGTTTATCTTCTAGTTCCTAACAGGTTCACCCAACTTCTTGTCCAAACTAGGTTTTGAGTGCTGAAATTTAGGCTCCGTTCACATGTCAGCGTATGGACAGCGGTTCCGCCCGCGATCCGGAGATTATTGCAAATCGCGGGACGCCTGTGCGTTACCCGTTGATTTGCAATAGCCCCCCAAACGCTGAGCGATGTTGCCGCGATTTCCGGCTGCCGAATCACGGTAACATCGCGCAAAAAAAAACGCGGGACGCAATACGCTCCAAAGAAGCTCTTGTACTTTTTTGGGCGTAATGCGTCCCGCAATTTTTTTCTGCCCGCGATCCATACGCTGACATGTGAACGGAGCCTTAGACTCAAGTTTGGCCTTGAAGATTGAGTATTTGCAACCTGGCAGGACGTAACCAAGCATTAAACTCTCTCCTGGAGTGCCTTTTTGTTTAACGGTTTTTATGTCTGTGAACCTATTCTAAAACTACTTCTGAACTTCGTGTTTTATTTTGGGCGTTGTGTAATACATTTTAAGCCAGTAAATTCTTTTGCGGCTTATGAACCTTTATCTGTTCTTGAAGATTAATCTGAAGTTTTATCTTTTTTTTTTCAATCTCATCAAAACTCAGTTTTTGTTTTCAGGGCAGATACTTTTCTTCTTTTTGTTACATGGGAACATAATGGCCCAAATAATATTAAATATTTCATCATCAATACCACAACCTATTTATGTTTAAAAAATGAAGCAAACTTCTCTTTTTTAGAGATTAAAAAGACATGATGGGAGGGTAACAGAGATAAGAGATAAGTTTATTTACAAAGAACTACTAACCACACTCTGACCAATTGTCACAGGACTTACATAACCACAAAATTAATTAAATAGCTTTTGAACAATCCCTGAAAACTCCAGCTGTCTAATGACCCCAGGATCATGGGGACACTTGGAAGCTTATGGCCATACACTAGTAGATTTGCAAAAATCTTGTCAGTGCATTTTATAATGCCACAGAGACTTGGCAACCATTGTTCAAAATTACTTTAAGATTGTGTTTGCTTCTAACAAATTTGACACTTTATAAAACTCTGGTCCAACCACATCTGGAGTACTCTGTCCGGTTCTGGTCTCCAATCCTCAGAAAAGATGTGCTGGAACTGGAAAGAGTCCAAAGAAGGGCAACTAAGCTAATGAGGGGATTGGAGGACCTAAATTATGAGGAGTGTTTACAAGCACTGGATTAATTCTCCCTAGAGAAGAGACGCCTAAGAGGGGACATGATAGCGATTTACAAATACCTCAACGGTGATCTCAGCATAGAAAAAAAACTAAAAAAGGAATGTAAGAGGACACGAGGCCATACAATGCGATTAGAGGAGAAGCGATTAAACCTTAGGCTACGTAAGGGGTATTTTACAATAAGGGCTATAAGATTGTGGAACTCTCTTCCACAAATGGTGGTAAGTGCGGGGAGTATGGCCACTTTTAAAAGACTCTTGGACATACATCTCCAAGAACAAAACATTCAGGGTTATGGGAAATGAATACATCCACACACAACACACAGGTTGAACTGGATGGACTGTTGTCTTTTTTCAACCTCAGCTATTATGTAACTATGTATGAATTTCCTGAACGAAAGTGACATAACTTGTTAGCATTTATTTATGAAAAAGTTTCCATTTTTTTTCGAATTTTCTCATCACTATGGCTGAACATGAACATGGATCTGACCCCACTAACCATAAGAAAATTGAACAACCATTCCAAAAAAACTAAAAGTTTAAAACACAACAAATCAAGTGTATGGCCATCAAGAAGTCTGTCTGCAGAGGTCAAAAACCTGATTACTTTTCCTCCTGTCATACTTTGTTGCTACTTTTATTTTTTCAAGCTTCTAAAAAGTTTGAAGTGGAGAATGAAATAGTGAAAATTTGACAGATTTAAGGGAAGATGATTCAAAAAGGAGGCAGCAAATTTGAGGAGAAAATCTCTCTGGGTTTGAAATTATAGCTAACATCTTCGTCTTTGAATAATAACCTCCAATATGGTCTATTTTCACACAATGAAAAGGTAACAGCCCAGTGCTCCTTTACTGATAGACAAAAGCTGGAAATATTTCCTCCCATGGTAACAGGCCTCAGAAGGTGGCCTAAACTGGAGGCATCATCTGATTTTGTGGGTAAATTCGCCCAAGAATTTGCATGTGTATGCTATGGAGGTGACAAGGAGAGCAGGCAGTCTTGGTTCCGAACTAGGGGTATGAACATAATAGTTGGACATTTTCAAACCCACCTCAGCCCACCCCCCCTTCCCATCCAAAGTGGTCAACCAATGGCTGCCTGTTGCACCATAAACATAACATTTTAGTCCAAGATCAGGCTATAATTGTCCAGGGCACAAGTGTCAAACACAAGGCCTGCGGGCCGAATGCGGCCCTCCAGGCCATTTTATGTGGCCCTCGCACCTCTCCTACAGCTGCGGCCCTTGTCTCTGCCCCCACCTTGTCTCAGTAGTCGGCAGCAGAGGACAGAACTCCTTTGCCAGATCCTGTGCTTCTCTGTGCTGCTGTAAAGAGGCTCGTCTTTGCCCACCCCCTTCTCAGCAGTCTGCACCAGAGAGGAAGGCAGAACTCCTCCTACAGATCCTGCACCTCTCTGTGCAGCCACAACAGCACCTTGTCTTTGCCTCCCCCGGTCCCAGCATTCAGCAGACTCTGTAAGCGGACTCCAACCCTCCTCTGGTCCCCCTCCAGACCCTGCACTTTCTTCTTCCCAGATCCACTCGCATCTTCTTCCTGGCAGTAGCACCAGGTAAGGGGCTGAATTGTGATGTAAGGAAGGGTGGGTGACTCTTGACTTATGATGGTGGGGGGCTCTTGACATTTCATGTAAGGGTGTAAGGGGGTGTGGGGTGCTCTGGACATCTAACCTTACAGATCTAACAGGCCCTTTGAGGGCAACCATAATGCTGATGCGGCCCACGATGAAATTTAGTTTGACACCCCTGGTCTAGGGCCAGTTAGAGACAAGCCCTTTTTTGGGGGGTTAAAGGCTTGTGATAATCAGACTTATCCAAAGATTTTGGATTGGCTTAAATGTATGCATGTGGATCTATTGCATGTCCATATTCAAAGAATCCAAAAATTAATTGAATAAAGGCTAAACAATGGCATCAGAAAGCAAAAACCTTAAGCAAGGGTTTCTATCCCGAGAACTTAGGATACCTTGACATACAATTATGCCAAGCAATAGGAAGCAGAATGGTTATCGCGGCTCTTTTCAATTAAATGAGCATTAAACTTCAGGGCTACTTATCAGCCCCTCCGTGACACACCTGTCCAGTTATTAATGATTAGCCACAGCAAACACTTACAGATCCCAGATTATTACATTCCAATCAAAGAGAAAGGAATGACCAGAGGAGGACGCTAATTAGGTGCGTCCGCCGGCATAAAAGCGGCTTCAGAAAGGGGTTACGGATGGTGACAGCGATACTTTGATACCTGGGTGGAATTCTGGTTCTTTTGAAACTCTTCAATAGACTTTAAGGAGAAATAGGAAAAAAAAGAAAATATGTCGGTACAATATGTTAACTTTCAGTAATGCCACCGTGGCATAAAGCTGGGGTGGTCGGGGTTTCCTAGAACAAACTGATTTGATCTGCTCAGCGCGTTTCTGTGTAAATGGCGTATTTTGCTTCAGAATTAAAATGAAAATTTGAATGCAGAGCAAGATTTGAAGGGCAAAATGTAGAGGTTTTTGGTCAGTTTAAGTCTACACTTTTTTTTTAATTTTACAGATCTACAAATGTTTTATATCCATTATTCGTTAAATATAATTTTATTTGACGAAGACCGCCTGTGTATTTGGCTGCCTTTAAAGGTTAACCTAGATCATTCAGTCTCTCCTCGGAGGACGGAGGAAGAAGGAGGAGGAGGGGATTGTCACTCCTCTGAGTCAATCGGATCAATGCATGTAACTCGATTCTTGCTTTTCAGCTTTATTCACAACATGGGCTATTCACAATATTGTACTACACTGGCCCCTAGTAGCCTGCAGCTTGCCAACTGCTCTGTGCAAGTGCTATAAAATATTCACATATATCTCTCAAAAAAACTGAAAGATGTTTTTTTTTTATCCTAAAAGTAAATATATATATAAAAAAAAAAAGAACACGAACGCGGTGACGTCATTGTTGTTCTGAACATCAAAAAAGCAAAATCACTATTGGTATTAGACTAACACATAGGAGAGCGTGAATAGCCAGGGGTTAGCAATCTAAGAAGCCAATCTGTTCAACAGAGGATTCAACAAACACAGGCTATGCAACAACAGAATAGCGTCAGAAAATGTAGGCTCCAGTTGTGACTATAAGAGTCGGTTCACACTAGCGCGACTTGTCAGGCAACTTGTCAGCCTGACAAGTCGCGCTCCCTCTCGGTCCATTGACCGCTACAGGACCCATTCTAATAGGACACAAGTCGCTCCGACTTAGAAAAAGGGTCCTGTACTACTTCGGGGCGACCTCGGAGCGACTTGCATAGACTTCCATTATGTGAAGTCCATGCAAGTCGCTCCAAAGTCGTGGTGCATGGTAATGCACAAGTCGCCCCCGAAGTAGTAAGGAGTCGTGTCGCCTCAGTGTGAACCGCCTCTTAAAGCACCCATCTCCTGAGACTCGTCTGGCCAGGTTTAATAACAAAAAAATACCCGATCGCTGGTTTTAGAAAACACTGCCACAACATACTGTACCTATATTGGCACCATAATAGATGCCCTGTACAATGGAGTGATGAACATTAGTCCTCAGTGCAAAAAGTGCTGCAGCCTGGACCCAAGGCGCTTTGAGGTTCTGTTGCGGAGAACTAAACGCTGCATAGCTGAACTTTTAAACCTTAAAAATCATTTCCCATTTTTAAACTAATGAACAAGAACAGCTTAAGAATATTTATAGATGAAAAGAGGTTAGCATTCAAAATGGGCAAAATTCCTCTGTTCATTCAATATGGAAACTGGTAATAACTTTCCAAAAATACCAACACCCCAGTCCTCAGATGAAAGGGAGGAAAAAAAACTGCTCGCCCTAAAAGCCAAGGTTTATTGAAGCAATTCAGCACACAGACAAGTCCGCCCGATGCAACCAAATCCAACGTGTTTCACTACTAACTGGAGCTTAGTGAAATGCGTTAAATTGGTTGAAACTTGCCTGTTTATTCATCTGCTTAACAAAACATAACCTTGACTTTTATAGTGATTCCCCCCCCCCCCCCCATTTTTTGCTCTGAGGCCTGAGATGTTGGGTGTTGAGCAGTTCACGACCATAGGGGAGATTAATCCTGATGTCCAGTGGCTGGAGAAGGGGTCTGCAAACTTTCTAAGCAAGGGGTCGGTTTACTATCCTTCAGACTTTGGGGGGCCAGTGAGAATAGAAAATGCCCCAGCATCAGTGCCCCATCATTGGTTTTAATGGGAGGAATAGTGTCCCTGTTGATGGTGTCAGCAGGGGGAATAGTTCCCTATCATTGGTGTCAATTGGTGGAACAGTGCCCAAGAGCCACGTAAAGGCCACATCCAGCCACTGGGTGGCAGTTTGGAGACCACTGCTGAGGAGCATTACTCTCTTTTCCCAAAAAATACCAACTAACGTATGATTGTAAGGGAAGTTTGACCAGTTTGGTGTAGAAACTCAAGTGGCCTGCACTAAGCTCTGACCTCAACCCTAATGAAAGCCTTTGGGATAAAATGTTACATGGATTGTGATCCAGGTCTTCTAATTCAACATCAGTACCTGGCCTTACAAATGGGCATACATTCCCACAGACCCACTCCTGTGGAAAAATTTACAGAAATGTAGAGGCTGTTATAATTCCAAAGAGGGAAAACTCAATAATAATGGCTGTGGTTTAGGAAATGGGTTGTCTAAAAGGGTTTGATGGTTAGGTGTCCACAAATGTCTGGCAATATTGCATATACTAACTTTATATAATAAATATCATTAAAATGCTCCACTGTATAATACGTAAAGTTTCAGTTCCATACCACTACTTTACAACAGGTAGCACACACACACACACACACCTTAATCCAGTGTGCAATAGAATGTGTAGAGGTTGATTGTCCAAGAACAGGATGGTAAGTGTGAAAGTGGTGGAACCACCCTGTTCCAGGCAATCCCATTCTTGGTGTCTGGGAGTCTGCATAGGTGTTAATCATTTGAATTACATGGATAAAGGTGTGAATTGTTGTCAAAACATTGGGGTATAGATGTTAAGACCCCGTTCAGACTGCGGCGACACGACTTGGTGGGGCGACCTGTGAAGTCGCGGTGCACAGAGTGCACCGCAACCTCGGCGCGACTTGCACGGACTTCATATAATTGAAGTCAATGCAAGTCGCCTCCAGGTCGTCCCAAAGTAGTACAGGACCCTTTTTCTAAGTCGGAAAGACTTGTGTCGCTCCTATTAGAATGGGTCCTGTACTATTCAATGGCGAGCGACCCACCGCGACTTGTCAGGCGACCAAGTCGCCTGACAAGTCGCGCTAGTGTGAATGGACCCTAAATCTGCAATATATGTGATTGGAATGAGGCGTTTGTGCTACCTGTGTGGATATAAATGTTGGGGTATCTTCCTGTTGGAGCTAAAGAAGTGGCTTTCATAAGCTACAAAATGACTTCAACCCTACAGAATAAGTTCAGTTAAATGTGGCTTACTACTAGCTTTACAATGACCTAGACAAATGAGAAACCTTTACAGACGTGGTAATAATAGCTTTCCAAAAAGTGAAATTTGTTATTAATTCATTCCTACAATCCCTCCAAATACCTACAACTATAGCATGCTTTCAGTAAAACAGCCAACATGGGTATGGCGTCATCATTACAGAAGGTCTTCCAATTGATGTGGCAAATATATCCACATTCCAACAGTACAAAAACACACCGAGTCCTTCTGCCAACTTCCACAGAATTTTGAAATACATTGTTACACTCTCTAAAAAAAATCCAACTTTTGTTACAAATCGTGTTATCATTCTTTATATACAAAGCCTAGCACAAGATAAAACCCTTCACATAAAACAGGGAAAGAAGTTTAAAATCCCATGTGAGCTTTCTGTGTGATCCCCACTCTTCTTTCTTGAAATATGAAACAGTCTGATCTATCTGGGTCTTATTTATATAATTTTCTAGCATTGACACTTCATTTTTCCAGGTGTTCCGCATGCATTTCCCAAGTGCTCACGTAGAGAAGCATTCAAGAATTCTTTCAGTGCCCCTAATATGCTTTATGACTTTGGGCTGGGGCAATAAACTTCAAATACATTTATTAAATTCCCCAAGACACCTACAAAAATTCTTACCATTTATCAAATACTCTCATAAGCTCAATCAAGGGCATTTGTTGGCCATTAGTCTTTGTCAGCAGCTGGTGACCTAGAGTGTCTAACTGATGGCAAATTATTGCCAAGCACTGTGACTCGACCTATTATGGAGACTCTACCTACCATGGAGACTCAACCTACTATAGAGACTCTGCCTACCAGGGAGACTCTACAACTAGGGATACTCTACCTACCAGGGAGACTCTGCCAACCGGGGAGACTCTGCCAACTGAGGAGATTTTACCAACTAGGGAGACTCTACCAACTAGGGAGACTCTACTAACTAGGGAGACTCTACCAACTAGAGAGACGCTACATACCTGGCAGACGCTACCTACTAGAGAGACTCTCCATACTAGGCAGACTCTACTTACCAGTGAGACACTGCCTACTAAGGACATTCTACCTACAAGAGAGACTCTACCTACTGGAGAGACTATCTACTAGGGAGACTGTACCTACTAGGGTGACTACCTACTTGTGTGACTCTACCAACTAGGTAGATGCTTTCTACTAGGAAGACTGTATCTCTTTGGAAGCCTATCTACTAGGGTGACTCCAGCTAATAGTGTGACTCGACCTACTAGTGTGATTCTACCTACTAATAAACCCTACTAATGCAACTCTAATTTCTAGTGTGATGCCACTTAAATGTCTTCACTAGATGCTAGTGAATACTGACTAAGTGCTGAGAATTAGTGCACATTCATGGTGCTGCTAGCCATGGCCCATGGGTTAACGTCCATTTATGAGAAACCCTGCTTTGTTAAATAACGATTTTTATTGATATATATTAAGAACAGAAACAGTTTGTGTATTATTAAAAAAATAATTTATCCACTGCATAGAACACACATGTGGTCGTAAATATGAAACAATAGGACTGAAAACATGTGACCAGTTCTGTCACCCTTTCTTGATAGTCTAATTAACCAATGGTAGGTTTGGCTCTGCAGGGAAAGACTGGAAACCTTTAGCCTGGGGAGAACAAGGCAAATACAACCATGTGGCTCTTTCATGGTTCATGTTCCATCATTGGCTTCCTTTGGTGTTCTTGACATTTGGTCACATGACTTCTTATAGCCCTAAAGGAAGTCAGCGCTGGAAGTCTTCCCTCTGTTGGGGTGCTAGGATTGCAAGTATTTAATGCCCACTGGTAGCGTATCAATAGCCAGAGCAGCCCACGCTGCTGCTATAGGGCCTGTGGTAGTAAGGGGACCCCATTTGGGAGATTGTTAAGGACAACTAGACTGAAGTTTCCAGTATAGAAGGGCTGATGTCAGGATTGTAGCTAGTAATAGATTCCCTTCTCTGCAGTATGAAGCATTTGCTTAGTAATCTTGGCCGTTTCGATTTGTTGCCCAGTGAACTTCTACAGAGTGAAATTAACCCTGCATGCCTAATGACATTACAGATCCTAGAGTGTCTTCTCTGCTACAACGTTATAGTATGTCTGCCATTATTAATAATAGTTATTATTGTCATTGCTACTACAGCATAACTTTTTTCCTAATCACTGCTCCATAGTAGTGGACTGACTATGTTGACAGCACTTCTGGTGCCTGTCCTTGATTCAGGCTTTATGTTAAGATCAATGATGTGTATCGTCACAGTTGACACTGCATATGATGAGAGATTATGTCAGAGGGGGACCCATTACAATTTTGCTATAGGGCCCCATTAGTATTTTACACCACTGATGCCCACCATGTGTAACTGACTGCAGGTCCCACTCTGATCAAGGTCTGAAAGATGCAGTACTGCCACTCAGGGCCACCAGCCCAACATATCTCATTAGCAGTGGCCCGGGGGGCAACTCTTAGGGCCAGTCTGCCCCCCAACCCAGAGTACAAAATCAAATTTCGCAACATAAATGACACCCAACCCCTGAGGCCTGTATCCCCTGAGCAATCCTATGGAAGAAATAAGATGCACTATTCACAAACGTTTCACCAGGAGTTACTTACAACAATGTGGCCCGGAGACGGAGACCTGGCATCCTTCATCGCTTGCCGACTCTGTAAACCCCCCGCCTGAACGTCCAATAGGGGCCACTTCATCTGCAGGTACTGAAGCGGCAGCAAAAAAGGGAAGAAAAAAAGAAAAGAACGATTATTTTTTCAGAAATGGAGCACACATACAGAATATCACTAAAAAAAATAGCTGACCATACACCCTGCAATTTCATTGTAAAATGTACTTGTGGATCTACAGTATGTAGTGCAGGGGTCTGCCTGACTGGACACAACTTAAAATGGGTTGTTTAGGTATATCCTTGTATTATGCAGTTTTGGTAAGAGGAGATTGTACATAGATTGTTCAACCAAATTGTAAAGTAGATGGTCGGCTTCAGAAAGAGATAAAAAAACATGTGGGATGCGGGATTTGAGTATGGGGCCCAGACGCTGACACACACACAGAAGGCACAATGCATACTTTTACATATTAACCTGTAGGTTAGTGGAAATTAATAAAGCAACGTTCCAAGTTAAAGCCTGGTCTTAAAGGGTCACTCCATAAAAAAATGTAATTTCAATCTTTGGTAGAGGTAACCACTACTAATTTGTTACGATCTCCTGGTAACGCTATGGGTGAGATCCTGCCTTTGCACATCTGCTTTGCCCATTATGAGGGGTTTCTTCAATACCTGTGCTGAGTTCCTGGGTCTGCACACCTGCTGTCCCCATTATGGGGAGTTCCCACCATCCCTGCAATGTGTTCCTGAGTCTGCACATTTGCTTTGCTCATTATGAGGGTTCCCCACCATCCCTGCACTGATTTCCTGAATCTGCACATTTGCTTTGCTCATTATGAGTGGTTCCCACCATCCCTGTGCTGAGTTCCCGAGTCTTCACACCTGCTGTCCCCATTATGGGGAGTTCCCACCATCCCTGCAATGTGTTCCTGAGTCTGCACATTTGCTTTGCTCATTATGAGGGTTCCCCACCATCCCTGCACTGATTTCCTGAATCTGCACATTTGCTTTGCTCATTATGAGTGGTTCCCACCATCCCTGTGCTGAGTTCCCGAGTCTTCACACCTGCTGTCCCCATTATGGGGAGTTCCCACCATCCCTGCAATGTGTTCCTGAGTCTGCACATTTGCTTTGCTCATTATGAGGGGTTCCCCACCATCCCTGCACTGATTTCCTGAATCTGCACATTTGCTTTGTTCATTATTAGGGGTTCCCCGCCATCCCTGTGCTGAGTTCCTGGATCTTTACACCTGCTTTGTTCATTATTAAGGCTCCCCACCATCCCTGCACTGATTTCCTGAATCTGCACACTTGCTGTACCCATTAGGGGGCTCTCTCATTCCTGTTGGATGCTTTATTTACCTAATTATATGGATAATGTAACACAGTGGTCCTCAACTCCGGTCCTCAGGGCCCAAGCCAGATTTTAAGTATTACCTTGGGGAGATGCAGACTAGAGTACTGCAATCACTGAGCAGCAAATAATATCACCTGGGATGTATTTCAGTTATCTTGCAAACCTGGCCTGTTAGTGGGCCCTGAGGACCAGGGTTGAGGACCACTGATGTAACAGGAGGAGTGGGAATAAACAAAGGTGGAGGGGAACACCAAAACCTTCCTATTGGACAGAGAGATCTTGCTGTTGGAGCATATCAGACACCAGGTGCTGATAAGCCCACCTATGACTAAAATATCACTTTTGAATGGACTGGCTTCATAAAAAAAAAATATATATATATATATATATATATATATATATATATATATATATATATGTTAAGGTAAAAACCATACATTCAGAAATCATATACTGACTACTATAGATATCTGTGACATTAGTATGTTTGCCTCCAGCAGTATTGTTGACTGGGACCATCTCCCGTGCCGTGTTTCACCCAAGGGATTGGGCTAAATTGTAGGCTTGTGAGCGAAGAGCATATTTCTTTATTGATTTACACATTTGCTGTCCTTGCTGCACATTCTTCACCATGAGTCTTAATCTTTAAGTTATATAGATGACAAACAGGGAAGAAAACCTTATAGAGGTTCAAAACCGTTTAAAAAAAAAAAAAAAAAAGGCCCCATTTTCTTCTTTTTTTATCTCTTCCTTCTTTTCTACTCTGTTCTTCTCTGTTCTTCTCTGTTCTCTCTGTTCCTGTTCTTCTCGCCTTCCTACCTTTTAAACTTTTTGGTAGTTTGGGGAGTGGTGTAGGACTGCTGATCAGTCGCCATTGCCCCACTCCCCATTTGAGGGCTGTGTATGCAAACACAAAGACCAGCTACTGTGATCAACTCACGGCTGAGATGACCCCTCGTTTTTTATGAGAGCATCCCCCAGTCATGCAGCTCCACTTTGGAGGATGTATCTTCGGGTCTAAGAGCCGGTCCACACTAGCGCGACTTGTCAGGCGACTTGTCAGCCTGACAAGTCGCGGTCCCTCGCGGTCCATTGACCGCTACAGGACCCGTTCTAATAGGAGCGACACAAGTCGCTCCGACTTAGAAAAAAGGGTCCTGTACTACTTCGGGGCGACCTTGGAGCGACTTGCATAGACTTCCATTATGTGAAGTCCATGCAAGTCGCTCCGAAGTCGTGGTGCATGGTAATGCACAAGTCGCCCCCGAAGTAGTATAGAGTCGTGTCGCCCCAGTGTGAACCGACTCTTAGGCCCCGTTCACATTGCCGCAATCCGACTTGGGGGGGCGACCTCCGAGGTCGCGGTGCGAGCAGCGCGCCGCGACCTCGGGGCGGCCACCACGGACTTCATAACATTGAAGTCTATGGCGGTCGCCCCAAAAAAGCTCCAGACCCTTTTTCTAAGTCGGAGCGACTTGTGTTGCTCCTATTAGAACGGGTCCGCAGCTTCCCTATGGAAGGCGACCTACGGCGACCTGTGAGGCGACCAGGTCGCCTCACAGGTCGCCTTAGTGTGAACGGGGACTCAAAGTGACTGTAAAGTCTCTATATTTTTTTTTTTTTTAGTTAAAAAAATAAACATGCCATACTTACCTGCTCTGTAATAGTTTTGCACAGAGCAGCCCCGATCCTCCTGTTCTCAGGTCCCTCTTCGGTGCTCCTGGCCCCTCCCTCCTATTGAGTGCCCCCATAGCAAGCGGCTTGCTATGGGGGCACCGGAGCCGAGCCACAGCTCCCTGTGTCCATTCAGGCACGGAGCTGTGGCCCGGTCCAACCCCCTTTCTCTCCTCATTGGCTGACTGACATTGATTGACAGCCAATGGTGCTGCACTGCTGTCTCAGCGAATGAGCAGGGGAGTCCCGGGCAGCCAAGACACTCCCGCAACATCGCTGGATCTAGAGGGACCCCAGGTAAGCATTAGGGGGGAACAAAAGGCTTTTTATTCTAATGCATTAAGATAAAAAAAAAAAAAACCTTCTGCCTTTACAACCACTTTAAGAATTATAGTCATAGCCCAAAATGGCGCTATACCGGTTCATTCGCAACCACTGGTGTATGTCACTAATGTTATTATGTACCGGTACTTTTCTATATTGCATTGTATGGTTTTATATCTGTATGGTTTATACCTTAATAAAAATCATTGGAAAAGAAAAAAAAAATGGCACCCATTGTACCTTGCCAACTGACATTTGTTGTAGCACAGAGCAAGCAAGGCAATAGCGTGCACTGCCGTACTATGCCAGAAACACTACATGCACCTTTTTTGATGCATTCTGGTGCATTGGGCAGGACATTTAAATGAATGGGCAGCCTTAACACAATAAGTATTAATGTGGCATAACAGGCCAATACTTGTGTGCTAACGCACTTCAGTTGTATAAATGGGACCTGAAATGTTGGGGAATCTCCTTTTAAAAGGATGAATGTGCCAGGTAATGAGCAATGTTACAACTCATGCAAGTGACCTATTGGGGGATCGTGAGTGATTTGTCGATTGGACCATTTATAAAAGGTCACGTAATTTCCACAAAACCTCATGTGATGTAAAATTGCACTACAGTAAAGGAACCAGCAATATTCATAAGCATTAAAGTCACATGGAAATCTTTGATGCGAAGAGTCATGCAAACAGGGATAGGCATGAATCAATCTATGTTTATCTAGCTTGAGCACTGCGATTTTAATCTCCAGGCCGACCATGTAGCTCACTTGAGCGGTGGAGGCGCACAGACGTCTAAGGGGCCGGGAACGAGTCCACCCCCCATTAGAACATACAGGCAGTAGTTTATAATTCCTACTCCGCATAAAAGCTTCATTGTCTCCTCGATCCGATCTCCACAGGCTACCTGAACCGCAGCTTTTACGAGTCTGCATTTCAGCGCTGTGAGTCTACAACATGCATAATTTTCAATTACATTAAGACGGAGCAGGAGATCGCTGCCTATATAACGTTACGGGCTGGCGGATATGAAGCTCAGCTCGACTGCCGTGAGGGCTAAATGAATCCAGATGCCACAGAGAAGTATATAACTTTCCGTGGAGGCAAACATCAGGCGTGTTTCACTCTCCTGAAAACTCCCAGTTGGGTCACGCGAGACGCATTATCTGACATGCACACCACAATATTTTTTTTTTGTTTTAAACAAGATTTTACGAACACTTGAAGGGTCACCAAAACTAGTGTCCCCATTGGAACATTTCCCCTCTATTACTTTTCTGGGGACAACCCAATATTTTGGGATTTTATTTTACTTTCACTTTCATTGATAATGGTAACCAGCACAATTAAAGGGGTTGAATCTCATTAATGGGGAGCACAGACAGCAATAAAAATAGCCAGGTGTTCTAATCTCTCTCGACACTATCCAAAACTAAAATAAGTTTTGCCTTTAGTTATACTTTAAAACCAAAGTCTACAGCGGGGGGTCTCAAAACTTTCTAAACAATGGGCAAGTTTACTGTCCTTCAGACTTTAGGGGGGCCAGACTGTGGCCAGTGGGAATACAAAATGTCCCAATATCAATGGGAGCAAACAATGGCACATCTTTAGTGTGAAGAATAACGCCCCACCATTGGTGTCAGTCGGAGGATAGTGCTCCATCATTGGTGTCAGTGAGAGAAATAGTGCACCTTTGTTGGTAACAGTGGTAGGAATTGTGCCCCTTTTGGTGATGTTGATGGGAGAAATTGTGCCCCATTGTTGGTGTAAGTGGCAAGAATTGTGCCTCTAATGGTGGTGTTAGTGGGAGGAATAGTGTCCCATTGTGGTGTCAGTAGAAGGAATTGTGCCCCTATTGGTGGTGTTAGTGGGAGGAATTGTGCCCCATTGTTGGTGTAAGTGGCAAGAATTGTTCCTCTATTGGTGGTGTTAGTGGGAGGAATAGTGCCCCATTGTTGGTGTCAGTGGCAGGAATTGTGCCCCTATTGGTGGTGTTAGTGGGAGGAATAGTGCCCCATTGTTGGTGTCAGTAGAAGGAATAGTGCCCCGTGTTGTTGGTGTAAGTGGCAAGAATTGTGCCTCTTTTGGTGGTGTAGTGGGAGGAATAGTGCCCCATTGTTGGTGTCAGTGGCAGGAATTGTGCCCTATTGGTGGTGTTAGTGGGAGGAATAGCGTCCCATTGTTGGTGTCAGTGGCAGAAATTGTGCCCCTATTGGTGGTGTTAGTGGGAGGAATAGTGTTCCATTGTTGGTGTCAGTAGAAGGTATAGAGCCCCAATGCCCCAAAGGCCAGATAGAAGCAAGCAAAGGGCGACATCCGGCCCCCGGGCCACAGTTTAGTGACCACTGGTCTACAGCATGGACAGTATACTACCTCCTTCCTGGTGCTGCCCTTCCTACTGGATTCTCCATAACAGACAATGAACAAAAGTGGTGTCTTTGGTATGGCCTCATGGGTGGGTTGATGCCACAATCTACACCAAGGAAAATCCTTCTACTGAATATCCAGAGAAATATAAGAAGCCAGGATGTCCAATTCCCCATTACCCTCCCAAAAGATCAGTTATGGGCGATATCAACCTCTAAAACAGAATTTTACTAACTGTGAACAAGAAGATGCTAAATGGGCACCAACAAAAACATTTTCAGCACACATTAAGTAGGCATGGCCCGCTGTTGTTACCATCCGGAGACCCACCCTTAGAAATGCCAGGCAACCATGTAGCCATGAAATAGATGCAAACAGGCTGTAAAAAAAGGACACAGTATAGGATAAACCGCGCAGATAAAACTACATTAAGTTAGGTTGTAGAGTAACAAAGAGAAACTAATTCAGAGAGGGGCACAGAGCAGTTTTTTCTTTGCTAGCAAAGGTACTAGCAGGCATTTTATAGAGTCAATAGGTATCATAAGGAACAAGGCCTAACCGGCGGTGTCCAGTTTTAGTTTTAAAGTCATTCAATTAAACAGCGGGCACTCCCGCATGTTATTCCTTTCAGATCTATCCAGCAGTAATATTTTAACCATTATGAGAATTGCTTCAGCTAATTGCATTTAAAACCTAAGAACAATTCATTGCCAATTTTTGTCTCTCCTAATGTGCAAAAATATAAATGAAGCGGTTATCGCAGACAGAGCAAAGTTCCCTTTCGAACGTGTTCTCCGGGGCTGGAATGTGACAAGCAGCATATAAAAATCAGGTCGCATTTTGAATTAGTGCAGTTTAAACATGTTATTAAAGGGAGCCAGCTACGGTGCAGCCAGACTCCCAGTTCCTTTGTGCTAAAGAATGCAGATATTTTGGGTGCGGCAAATAAAACACCTTTCTAAGAAAAAAAAAAGGAGCTTTCTCTGAGGATCTCGTTTCAGCTCTAATTGTTCAGGAACGCCATCTTCTCCGCACCGCGGCCTGGGCTCCCGTACCACTATCACATCACTACCTATACATCCGTATGGATAATGGAAACAGATGTTTTTGAGTGGCAGGGGGTGTCCTGCTGTTGATAACGAAGGGAATAAATTTAATTAATGCACTCGGCCCCCTCGTCGCCCCCGGGGCGCCTTGGCAGAAAACTTGTTTGGAAACAAATGATGACTGACGCGAGGAGCCGGAGGTACGACTTCCAACATGCTGATCAGAAAGGAACATTCCCGATCGCGCCCACGGGATTAGCAGCAATCACATGCCAGCCACAAGCTGTACGGGGAAGAGTTGTTAGCTCTGTGGACCAGTTTCTTGTTTTTTTGTGAAGCTCGGCATACTAATACAAACTCTACCGGAGACTTTGTATGTTGGCCGGAGGTGAAACTTTGTAAAAACAAGCTGAAAATTTGCGTAAATTTTGCACCCAACTTTCAGTGCATAGTGGGCTCAATGGCACTTATAACATCCCCTAAGGTAAGGCTCGACAAACCCCAGGCACCAGGTTGCATTGCTGACTAGAATTAGCAGCCTGGCGCCTGGGCTACACTGCAGCCCCCACCCGCGGGTGTGCGCGGACTAAGATGCTGCGCCGGCCGCGGCTTTGTGGCCTGCTGTAGGGAGACGCTTCCATCGGGGAACTGGCGCCCTTTTGTGGTGCAACAAGCAGTCCATGATGGTGCTGAGATGGAAACAGTTTTTTATTTATTTTTTTTCCCATTAAAATTAATTTTTTATTATTTTTTATTCTCTCCCTGTCATGCCACACAGCCGAAGGCCCCTTTCACACGGGCTGTATGATCAGGTCTGCCTGTCAGTTTTTCAGGTGGACCTAATCGGACCCCCAGTCTCCTCTATGGAGTGGCGGATGTCAACCACCGCCATCCGGTCCTGACGGCCAAAAACAGACGGATGGTGGTCCTACTTTGCATCCATCCGACGAATCAAATAGGATGGCATTGGATTGAAATGGACAGACGGTCCATTTCCATCCCTCTGCCCCATAGAGGAGAGCGGGACTGTGTCCATGTTAGCTCTGTATAGCGGAGCGGACAAGACCTGTCATCCACCTGCTCAGCGGGGATTAGCAAAGAAATCCCTGCTGAGTAAGCGGATTCTGCTTAGCAGAAGTGCACGTGTGAAGGGGGCTAAGGTGGCATGAGTTACTGGATCACTGGATCTCCTATCACCTCTAACATGCTGCACTGTCCTTTCCTAGTAAGCCACTGCCCATCACACCATCAAGCCAAGTATACACGGCCTGAATGCCGGGCAACATCAGCCGGTTCATTAAAAACTATCCGCCATTCGGCCCGTGTGTATGGCAGACAGTCCAACAGAAGCCAGCCATTCGGCATGCGTGAAAAAAAAATGGCTCCTAGCGTTTTTAGCTGGCTCCTAGATTTCAAGCAAATTTGTCAAGCCCTGCCCTAAGACAGCCTTTCCCAACCTTTTTACACCAGAGAGACACCTTAAATATTAAGGTCTTAGGGAACTCTTACTAAAGCCAATTTTTTGGCAAAGATTCCTCTTAGGCCAGCCATACACGGTTCAAATCTAGAAATCTAGGCCAGTTCAGCAGGGACTGGCCCGGATTCAAATCATTAATGGGCAGGCTGATTGTACATGTTTATTGATCGACCAACTTTGGTAGATCCAGCCTGTCGGATTCTCTTGCGATTTATCTCTAGCGGCTGCGATAGCTGTTAGCAATTATCACTGTCTACTCCTGGCAGGGACGGCTTCCTCCGCCCACCTCGCTGGGAGAAGACAATGGCCCTGCAGGAGGGATTCCCCCATCAACACAGACAGGAATCAAGCAAATCTCTTTCCTACAACCTGAGGAGAGCAGCATGCCTACTATTCCCAATATATGAGCGCTTGGGACATTTGTGCCTCGTTTCCACTGAGAGGAACGGTTCGGGTCTGTACAGTTTGGAAGGGTAAGAATAGTCCGGTCTATTCAGGTGAGTGTTTCCACTGCAAGTCGGGCCACCAGGGACCATGCGGGGTTTACACCAAATGAGGTGTTTGTTTTGCTCTTTCATTTGACGTGAGTATTGATGTTTCCTGTCCG
>NC_138776.1:49721866-49871866 GCF_965119305.1 Pelophylax lessonae | reverse complement strand
GTAGGCCTATAATACATAACGCCAAATTTCCATGAAAAGAATTGTACCGCTTTTGGAACAGAATTCCTGACAGAATCATACCGCCAGGGAGGTTAAAACAACTGAAAAAAGCAAATGTTTTCAAATTCAATTCTACCTGTTTATGACCAACATAAAGAAGAAGCATCATTATTTTTTTGTAGTTGTTCTGTTGCCCGTGGGATAAAGTACATGAAATGTTATGGGGTCTGGCTGAGCGCCCCCACCTCGCCCCGGCGCCATCCGACAACATAGCTAGCAAAGAAACAATAACTTTATATTGGTAGCTTGTTGCAGGCTCTAAACAGTGGCAAGAGGAATGCAGAAGCAGGGGAGGCTGACAAGCCCTCTCTCCTTCTGCATTTCTCTTGCCATCACTTATCTTGGGAAAGTGCCCAAAACCCAAGACAAGCAGCTGTTATAAACCAGCTAACTCCTTCCTAGCTTTGTTGGAGGGGAGAGAAGGAAGCCCAATCTCATAGAAAGGGGTAGGAAGCACCTAGAAACATGGGACAAAGTGCTACATGTTCAGTGCCCCATAGGACATGCCTCTCCTGCATTCTTCTTGCTGTTGTTTGTCTTAGTAAAGTGCCCAGACTTATGAAGCAGCCATCTCCTTCCCAGCTTAGTTGTCAGACAGCCACGAGAGGATAGGAGGGAGTCCAACCTCATAGCTAAGGTTAGGAATCACCTAGAAACATGGGACAAAGTGCTACATGTTCTTCTTCTGCATTCTTCTTGCCGTCACTTGTCTTTGGAAAGTGTTTAGAACCCGAGACAAGCGGCTGTTACGAAGTGGCTATCTCCCTCCTAGCTTTGTTGTCAGACAAGAGGGGAGAGGAGAAAGTCCAACCTCATAGCTAGGGTTAGGAAGCACAAGAAACATGGGACAACATTGTACATGTTCATTGTTCTATGGGGCCTGCCCCCTCTGCATTCTTCTTGCCATTGCTTGCCTTGGTAAAGTCCCCAGAATCCGAGACAAGTGGCAGTTATAAAGCAGCCATCTCCTTCCCAGCTTAGTTGTTAGAAAGCCGTGAGGGGATAGGAGGGAGTCCAACCTCATAGCTAAGGTTAATTGTCCTATGTTGGATGCCCCCTCTGTATTCTTCTTGCTGTCGCTTGTCTCGGTAAAGTGCCCAGAACCTGAGACAAGTGGCCCATATGAAGCAGCTGTCTCCTTCCTAGCTTAGTTGTCGCACAGCCACGAGGGGTGAGGGGGCGCCCAGTCCAACTTCATAGCTAGGGTTAGGAAGCACCTAGTGACATGGGGTGAAATGCTTCATGTACGTTGTCCCATTGTGGACAGAACAGTGAAATAAAATTGAATAATAGTTCTTCCTTAAAGCTGCGTTTGAACAGCTCAAATTTCATCAGATTCCTTCTGAAATGGCCAAATATTGAGCTGTGTGTGACCCTGTCAGCACCATACGGTTGTTCTGAAAAATTGGCTGAGCTAGCCAAAAATTCTCAGCCAAACAGTGATTGCAGCCAATCAGATGCAGTCACTGTTTGGGTATTCAGACAGCCAAGGGTGCAGTGGCTGTTAAATACAATAGGTGGCAGCAAAGACTCCTCCGTCCATGTGGATAGGGAAATTATTGAGGCTCGTTTCATACACTATATTGCCAAAAGTATTGGGACGCCTGCCTTCATACGCACATGATCTTTGAAGGCATCCCAGTCTTAGTCCATAGGGTTCAATATTGAGTTGGCCCACCCTTTGCAGATATAACAGCTTCAACTCTTCTGAAAGGCTGTCCACAAGGTTTAGGACTGTGTCTATGGGAATGTTTGACCATTCTACCTAGAAGCGTATTTGTGAGGTCAGGCACTGATGTTGGACAAGAAGGAACCTTGATTTGAGCACTGGTCCAAATCATTTGGTGGAGGGGGGATTCTGGTGTGGGGTTGGTTTTCAGGGGTTGGGCTTGACCCCTTAGTTCTAGTGAAGGGAACTCTTAAGGAATCAGCATACCAAGACATTCTGGACAATTTCATGCTCCCACCTTTGTGGGAAGAGTTTGGGGATGGCCCCTTCTTGTTCCAATATGACTGCGCCCCAGTGTACAAAGCAAGTGAAGACATGGATGAGTGAGTTTGGGGTGGAGGAACTTGACTGGCCTGCACAGTGTCCTGACCTCAATCCGATAGAACACCTTTGGAATGAATTAGAGCGGAGCCTGCGAGCCAGGCATGAGCCGCTGAGCAGGCAAATGACAGGTCCATCTGTGCTGAGATGGACCAGTTCAGAGTCTCGCTCTCCTCTATGGTGAGATAGGATGAAAACGGACCGCCTTTCAGCCAATCACATCTGATCCTCCAGACGCATGGAAAATAGGGTCACCATTAGGGTTGCCACCTCATCCCTTTAAACCAGGACACACATTAATTACACAGGTTCTGTGGCTAATTATGGTGGTAACTAAAGTCACTTGGTGCCTTCTGTGCATTATATCAGCCTCAGAACCTATGTATTTTCCTGGATAAAAGGGATGAGGTGGCAACCCTAGTCACAATCCATCTGGATTTGGCAGACAGGATCGGATTGGATGTCACTGCTGACAACCGCCGTTCCATAGGGGTGAATAGAGGGTCTGGTTAGGTCCACCTGAAAACTGACCTGACCAGAGAGCCCGTGTGAAACTACCTGAACACTGGCCAAACATGGGTCAAATTTCGGAAGAATTTTCTTTTGAAAATCAGAAATTTTGTGGGTTTTGGGACACCACTTATTTCGAAATTCAACCAACCAAGCCTTTAATTTTACCTCATGTTGCTACAGAAAACAATTTTAGTGGCTGGGAATCTCCCTTTCTTTCCGGGAATTTTCTTTTCTTGCACATGTGCACATTCTTTTTCTCGCACAATTCTCCCATCATTGATTAGAAAATAGTTTGTTTTTTAAAAATTTCCAACATGCCTGATCACTCAAATTAGATGACCGCACGGAAATCGGTCGATGCTGCAGCCCACTAATGGTGCAAAATTTGGACGACAATTCTTAGATAAGGTTTTCAAATAAAAAAAATCTTTTGAAATTTAACCCATGAATCGCCAGGGTTAAGTGAGGTACACACTAGTAGAAAATCTGCCGAAAATTCCCGTCCGAGGTACGATTTTCAGCTAGTGTGTACTCAACTTTCAGCAGCCGATGCCGACATTTTCAACGAAAAAAAACGAAGGGACAAACACCAAAATTTTTATCGTCCGTCCCCAGACGACAATTTTCGTTTAATGTATATGCAGTACGTCCGCGAAAAATCGGAATACGAAAGACCGCGCATGATCTGAAGTTGCTGACGACCCGGAAGTCTAGGAACAAATGTGCCAAAAAAAAAATCGGACGAGAAATTTCGTGAACATTATGGAGTTTTCCTCGACTGATGAGTCATCTGTGTAGGAAACAGAGGAGCAGATTGCTTGCTACCCCGATTGACAAGCCCCGCACTGACCTTCCTACAGAAACTCTCAGTCCATAATGAATGGATGTTGGCAATTTCTTCCGAACAGAAGTAGGAGTCTGAAACTGAATTTGCCAAAGTCCCCGCAGCACTTGTAGTACACTTTGTTTTAGTGACAGCCAATATTTTAGGAGAAGGGAGGGCATGGTAAGTGTTTGCATACGTCCTTAAGTGTTTTAGAGGCAATTCATAGCCGCTTTTACCAATACCAGCTGTCCTTGTGAAATCCAAGATAAACGACTTCCTACAACCCATAAACCTTCACTATCAGGAAAAAACGAGGTTTATTAGCTACTAGTTAGCACATTCATTGACTGCCCACCACAATCAACCCGACGAGCAGTCAGAAGAACTTCAATGTGAACGTCAACCTTGAAACTGAAAAGAAGTCAGACATAAAAATACCAAATAATGCCATTAGGTATATTTAGAGCCGAGCTTCCCTTCAGTCTTGCACAGCTGTATGGGTTCTTCTTCTGTATTGAAATGACGTACTCTGATTTCTCTGATTTTAACAATGTGCATTAGAAGCTGCAGCAAGTCAGAGAAAGCCGGCCTTACTTTCTGGCTGGAGGACACCCCGCCTCTTTCACTCAATGCATTTTAGTTATTTCAATCATTGAGGCTCAGTATCACATACGGGCAAGGCCGGGACAAGGAGTGGGCAGGGGGGGAGGGATGCCCTGGGCACTGTAGTACCATGTGAGGTGGGGGGGGAGGGCACCACAAGGAGATTGAGGGGGGGGGATTTGTGTTGGAAGGGGGGACTTTGAGGGGCAGCAGGTAAGTTAAGGATTAGGGGAGCACTGGGAAGGGGGGGGTGCACACAGAAGGTTTTTTTACCTTCATGCATAGAATACACCTTCAGCCTTTACAACCACTTTAACTGTAATAGAGAAAAGTGAGGTCATTGGCCTAGCTCTGCTGTCTGGCAGGCTGTGTATATATCAGGACTGGATGGACAGAAATACAAATCCTTTGGCAGGTATACTAAACCTATGAACCCCCCCCCCCCGCGTGTAGGAGACGGACGGGAAGGCAGCGATCAGAGGCCTCGTTACCTTAGGAAGCAGATGACAAGGATCCAAGGTAGGGCTGCTGCTCTGCGCTCCAGGTACTCTTCACTCAGGGGCCATTGCTTCTCCTCCTGGCCAAACAGGAAGTGGGTCCTGAGATCCAATTGGCTGGGAGTCCTAAGACTCCCTGGCCAATTGGGTTTCAAGACCTGCTTCTTGATTGGCCGTGAGGAGAATCAGGAAGATAAAAGCGAATCTTAATTTGCTATTGTAACACAACTGGGTGGACTCAGGGCACAGTGCTCTGCACCCCGAGCCCACCCTTTTTGAATCCAATTAGAGCCTCAGGCTCTAATCATGTGCTTCACAAAAAAACCCCCATTGAAATTCATGCGTCTGGCACCCTGCATGTAGATTAGGGGCCAGGTGCATGGATTTGGGAGGCTCCGCCCCTGTGCCTTGTATGCACGGGCCGCCACTGGACGCACCCACAGGAACAGAGCTAAGGCTGTCAATCACAGGCTGTGTGCTGGAGCTTCCTCACCTGTCACCTTTTTTCTCTTGGCGTCAGGAAAACTTGTCAGAAGTGATTCAGTTAGCAGAGGAAAGAAGCAGCAGACAGAAATGGCACTTAGTGCTCTGGATTGAGACAAGTAAACGCTATAGAGGGATATGCTTTGGTCATATTTCATGTCTGAGCATTACAACCACATTAAGGCCATGTGACTGCTCAATCTGAGCGTTCCTGTTTATATTGCTGTGCCTCGAGGAAGGCACCACTAGACCCGGTTTATCTCGGAGGAACCCAAGTTTCTTTTTAACACTTCCAATTCTTCTGAGACCTCTCAGTCGCCCGAATTGGCCGCAGATTTGACTTCTGCTCCTTTCGCCATCCTTGTAAAAACAATAAATAGCGGGCAGGACCCGGCATGTCAAGCCGCGTGGAGGAGACAGATAATTTACTTAATAAGATGAAGAGACGAGGCCGGACTACGGAGCCCGCTCTACCGCCGTTCCCCGAGGTTCAGCCTGGGTTTTCATGTTCACACGTTTGATGTTTCTGTGTGTAACAAGATTCAAGAGCAGAACTGGCAGATATTTATACATGCTTTGGTCCGGCCTGGGATCTGAGGCCTTTCCCCACACAATCAACTCCCCCCCACCCCCCTCCCTCCGACAGATATTGCAGAAAACACATAATTACAAATTACTTTATTGCATGAATATCGATCTTCAGTTTGGTAACATTTACGTGGACACGGCAGCTTACAGAACATCTAATAGAATTCAGCACTTCAAACGGGGGGCCGCCCGTCTGTCAAAGCTCAAACGAGATCTTTCAATCTGGTCTGTTTCCTGAATCTCTGATGTGGGGGGGGGGGGGGGGAGCCCATGTACTGGATGTGTGTGCGTGCGAATGGTGAGCGCCGATGCCCCGAAAAAAACGCAGCAAGGTGAATCAGGTGGCGTATTCAAGAGACATGGAGACTTTAAAATGTATTCATTCAGTAAAACAAAGAAAACTGTTCGACTCTGGTGAGGATACACACATAAAACAAGGCTCACCTTCAGTGGGTAACCCCCCCAACAAAAAATCTAAATTAAAAACACTACAGGAGCATAGGACCTAATAGAAAAAGAGGCCAAGCAGCTTTAATGATTTATCATTTGAGCACATAACACACCCAACGCGTTTCAGGGGCTCGAACCCCCCCTCCACATCTGGGCTTAAATATTGCTGTCTCAGTGACTTTGGATATATTTAACACATCACTGTTAAAAAAAAACATATTTATATATATATATATATATATATATATATATATATATATATATTCATGTAATCTGGTGATTCTGCATCTTTGATGCAATCCCTGATGAAGGGAGAGGGTTTTAAATCCCCCGAAACATGTTGGCTCTTTTATGTGATGAATTAATAATGCTGCTTGGACTTCTGATACTTTTTGGAAGTCAGTAAAGAAAGTAATATTTAAACTCTAAAGATGTGGGAGTGTTTTTAGCCTCTGAAATACATTGGAAGTTCATGCAGCTTTATTCATTCATCACATGATCACATAAAAGAGTAAAAACGTTTTGGAAAGCTCAAAACTCTCCGCCTCCTCATCAGGGCTTACACATTGCTGTCTCCATGACTTTCGTTATTTTTCACATAGCATTGTTAAATAAATGTATTCTAGTAATTCTGTATCTTTGATTCCTTTAACCACATGTAATATTCCACCCCTGATGAAGGGAGAGTCCTTTGAATCCCCCGAAACATGTTAACTCTTTTGTGTGATAATGTGATGATTTAAAAAATCTGCTTGGACTTCTGACACTTTCTGGAAGTTGGTAAAGAAAGTAATATTTAAACCCTGATGATGGGAGAGTATTTTTAGCCTCTGAAATACATGAGGAAGTCCATGCAGCTTTATTAATTCATCACATGATCACATAAAAGAGTCAACACATTTCGGGGAGCTCAAAACACTCCTCCCTCTTCATCAGGGCTTAAATATTACTGTTTTAATTACTTTGGATAAATGTCACACATCACTTTTTAAATTAATTTATTCTGGTAATTTTGCATATTTGATGCAAACCCTGATGAAGGGAGAGGGTTTTGAGTTCCTCGAAACATGTTGACTCTTTTATGTGATAATGTGATGAACTATTAAAGCTGCTTGAACTTCGACACTTTTTTTTCTTCATCAGGGCCTAAATATTGCTGTCTCAGTGGCTTTGGATATTTTTCACATATCACTGTTAAATTATTGCATCCTGGTAATTTTGCATCTTTCCTTTAAGCACATGTAATATTCATTCCCTGATGAAGGGAGAGGGTTTTGAGCCCCCTGAAACATGTTGGCTCTTATGTAATAAACTGATGCGTTAATAAATCTGCTTGGACTTCCGACGCATTTTTAGGGGGCTCAAAATTCCTTTGAATACTGTATACACAAAGTATCTTCAGGGCTAGTGAGAAAGCAAAATTTAAACCCTAATGATGGGAGAGTGTTTTTAGCCTTTGAAATACATTGGAAGTCCATGCAGCTTTATTAATTCATCACATGATCACATAAAAGAGTCAACGCGTTTCGGGGGGAACAAAACACTCCCCCTTCATCAGGAGCTAAATACTGCTGTCTCAGTGGCTTTGGATATATATTTTACATATATCTTTGTAATTCTGTATCTTTGATTCCTTTAACTACGTGTAATATTCAATCCCTGATAAAGGGGGAGTGTTTTGAGCCCCCAAAACACGTTGGCTCTTTTTTGTGATAATGTAATGAATTAAAAATACGCTCATTGAGAATTTTTTTGTCAAAGACATGTAGATAAATACATTTTGGCCTAAATATATGACAAAAATTTAATATATTGGATATTTTTTAACTGCCAAAGTAGAAAAATATTGTTATTTTTTCAAAATTGTCGCTTTTCTTTATTAATATCCCAAAAAATGAAAAGTACAGAGGTGATCAAATACCACCAAAAGAAAGCTCTGTTTGTGGGAAAAAAAAGGACGTAAATTTTGTTTGGGTACGGCGTTGCATAACCGCGCAATTGTCAGTTAAAGTCGCACAGTGCCGAATCGCAAAAAGTGGCCCAGACGTAAAGCAGGAAAATGCTTACGGTCCTAAAGTGGTTTAAGATGCATTTTGTAGGGCTCAAAACACTCCCCCTTCATCAGTAATTGAATATTACATGTGGTAAAATGAATCAAAGATGCAGAATTACCAGAATCCATTTGTTTATCAGTGATAAGTGAAATATATCCAAAGTCGCTGAGACAGCAATATTTAAACCCTGATGAAGAGAGAGTGCTTTGAGCCCCCTGAAATGTGTTGACTCTTTTATGTGATTATGTGATGAACTAATAAAGTTGCATGGACTTCGAATGTATTTCAGAGGCTAAAAATACTCTCCCATCATCAAGGTTAGCCAGAAAACAATATTTAAGCCCTGATGAAGGGAGAGTGTTTTGCATCCCCGAAATGTGCTGAAGGTCAAAGCAGCTTCATTTATCATATGATTGCATAACAAAAATCAACACATTTCAGGGACTCAAAACACTTTCTCTTCATCAGGGACTGAATATTGAATGTTGTTAAAGGACTCAAAGATGCAGAATTACCAGGATACAATAATTAAACAGTGATGTATAAAATAACTCCACAGTCACTGGGACAGCAATATGTAAGCTCTGATGATGCGGGAGAGTTTTGAACTCCCAAAATGCATTGGAGATTCAAGTAGTGTTATTGATTCATCATATGATCACATATAAAACCAACACCCACAACCCCATGGTTTTGCTATCTCTCCTAAATGCCTTTCCTCCAGGCGTTTTGGCAGAAAAAACACTTGACATCTGTAAACGTGTGTAACGCATTTAGGCGTGTCAATCACTTGGCCGTTAAAGTCTTTCATTGGCCAGAATAAACATTTATTCTGGCCATTAAAATGAATTAATTCTCAAGTGCTAAGCGCACCTAGCACTTAGGCACGTTTAGGCGTGTTTACAGGCGTCAAACGATTTTTCTGCCAAAATGCCGCTGCTCCTGGACGCGCTGGAAGTGGCTTTTTTTTTTTCTGCTTCTAAACTCCTCCAATATGTGCATGGAAACATAGGCCAACATGCAGGGGAGTATAGATGCAGGGGGGGGGGGGGGGGGGAATGCAAGCCCCCCCCCCCCCAGTCCTCCTAATAATTACCTGAGCCCATCTTTATCCAGCGATGTTGCACGAGAGATTCAGCTATCTGAGACTCTCCTTCTGCATTGGCTGAGACAGCAGCGAAGTGCCATTGGCTCTCGTTGCTGTCAATTAAAGTTAGTGAGCCAAAGAGGAGAGAGGGGGGCGGGGCCAGGCCACGGCTCTGTGTCTGGATGGACACATAAAGCCGCGGCTTGGCTTGAATGCCCCCATAGCAAGCTGCTTGCTATGGGGGCACTCAACAGGAGGGAGGGGCCAGGAGCACCAAAGAAAGACCCGAGAGGAGGAGGATCTGGGCTGCTCTGTGCAAAACCACTGCACAGAGCAGGTAAGTATACCATGCTTTTTATTTTTTAACAAATACAATTTAGACTTTAGTATCACTTTAATGTAAAGAAAAAAGGTTTAAAACACCCCCCAGGCAGGAGGGGGTTCAGCAGCTGCTCCACACACACACACACACACAACCTATTTAAACTATTTTAGTATATTATACAAGTTTTTTTCACCTATAGAGGTGTTCCTAGGCGCGGGTGAACCCCTTTTTTGTTTTATCACTTTAACGTGTCAAACTACTTTGCTAGGTCTCCTATATACTGTATATATACATCTATCTAGCAATACATTATACATTTTTACACATTGAGTCTGGTTTTTATTTATTTTTTCTTCTTCCATGTATAGAGCTCCTGAAAAAGCGTTAAGATCACGAAACATGCAGAGCTTGCACTCTAGCCCATATATATATATTTGGTTATCCATACCTCCAGTGGTTACCGTAGGGAGTCCTCAAACCCTTTTGGACACCTACGGTAAGGTTTGGGTAATTGTACATTCTCAGTGATTTTAATATTGCTGTATGTATTGTACTATATATATATATATATATATAGTTAGATATTGATATGTATGACAATCAATGCATTTATTTTTAATTATAGTTACATAGTTACATAGTAGGTGAGGTTGAATAAAGACAATAGTCCATCCAGTTCAACCTGTGTAGGTGTGTGTGGCCGTAATCATCTCTCATACCCCTGTATGTTCTGATTCTTGAGAGTCTTTTGAAAGCAACCATACTTCCCGCAGAAACCACCTCTTGTGGTAGAGAATTCCACAATCTTGTAGCCCTAACAATAAAGAACCCCCCTCGTTGCCTGAGGTTAAAACGCTTCTCCTCTAATCGCATTGTATGCTCTCTAGTCCTCATGCAATCCTTCCGAATGAATAGCTTTTTTTCTATGCTGAGATCACCATTGAGATATTTATAAATTGCTATCATGTCCCCTCTCAGACGTCTATTCTCCAGGGAGAATAAATCAAGCGATTGCAGATGCTCTTCTTCTTCTTATATGTCCTATCTGTGCCTATAAAGTCCATTTTGTCCCAGATTCCATTTCTTCCATGTATACATGTACGGACAGTTCCCTCAAAATACAATTTAATTTCAGTGGTTTTTTTTTTTTTTCTTGATCGGGGGAGCTGGGACAAGGATATCTTTTTTATTTATTTATTTATTTTTTATTTATTTATTATTTTTATTTTTTTAAGGATATAATTTATTGAGCGCTAAACCAACAACTTCATTAACATTCCTTAAAAATATTAGGCTGAAACCCAAACGAATATCCTCCATATAAATAAAGGAGCAGTTATGTCGGAAACCTGGTGAAATATTTGAGATCGCTACAAACAGGGACAGAGGGGGGGGAAGAGACGCAAGAAAAAAAAAGAAAAAAATCTGCAACAGCGTATTTTGCTGGCAATGAAAATGTCTGTTTACTGCAGCTTCAGCATTGCAGCCGAGGCTCCGTCAAGCTATTAAGTCGAGCGTTGAACTTCATAGCGCTGGCTGTCTTTCGCAGCCGTCCTTTTGATGTTACCTCCAAAGGAAGGAGATCAAAGGCTCGCAGTGCGGTTAGGGAAAGTCCCTGCTCTTAGCCCAGCAGCCTGTGATATATGTGCTAAAATCTTGGCCACAAGCGCAAGAAAATATTACTTGCATAGGTAAGTGCTGAATACAAGCCATCGGGAGCAAGTAGGAAATAACAAAGTAGCCAAGGGTCACACACATATAAATAGAAAGAATACAACATTGGCAAATGATACATTGTTACCAAATGATACAATATTACTAAATTGGCAATCTAAATTTCCTGCAACTGTGCATAGCAGAAAATCGCATTCCCGCTCGCTTTTTTTATTTTGCGCATTTTTCACGTGTTAATGCGCATAGGGCAGCCCAATTCAAGTGTGCCAAACGCTCCATAGAAGCTCCTGCACTTTTTTTGGTAGCAGAACACATTTTTTTACCATGCTTTTTGGTGCTTTTGCAACACATTTGTCACATGACAAAACATGCGGCAAACACGCGCCCGCTACCAATACTTGGGTTTCCATTAATGTTTAATGCAGGGTTCATACACATTTTCACCAATAAAATTCCATGACTTTTGCAGAAATTTCATGACCGTACGAACCCTGTTAATGGCAACGCAAACGACATGCATGTATGCAACGCATTTCCTAAATGCATGGCGAAGCAAGCGTTTTCTGTGCAGTTTTGGCATATGATTGGAAAAACAAAGATGTAAACTGGGCCTAGAGTAAAAAAAAAAAAAAAAAAAAAAAGTCAATCTAAATCGCCGTTTTTGGATATTGTTTGCAGAGGAGTAAAGGCGCCACTTACAGCTGAATCTCCTTTAACCCTTAGGGCCCTATTCACAACTATGCAGCATAACTCAGCTGATTCGCCATCTCATTATTTTCGATGGGCCTGATTGACATTAAATATGCGTTGCATCAAATAAAATAGCTGGGGTATATTGTTTCTTCCTTCAGCGTGCATTTACGGCAATTGGAGCGCAAAAAACATATGGTTGATGCTGAGATCATAATTTGAGAAAATGTGATGAAAATGCATGTAGCGCATTAAAAATGTGTGAACAAAATAGAAAATAATTAAAGCATATAAGCCTGAAGCCAGTCTTAAAGTATTCTGTAAAATATAATTAACTAAAGGCCGTACACACGATACGAGAATCGGAAGGAAAATTTCGTCCGACGACGATCTGCCAATTTTCGGATTGTTAGTACAGTAAACCCCCGCTCCATCGTGGTTCAGTTTTTGCGATCCCGGTATATTGCGTTTTTTTTTTTAATGTTATTTTACTATATAAATCATTAAAAATGAAATATTTTTGTGTTTTCCATAGCTCTTGCTATGTCTCTCAGTATCTTTTATGTGTTTAAATGAGTTTCTATTGTTTTAAAAGTGTGTTTAAAGACCTTAAAATGCTTTTACACGTACAGTGACAGTAAAAAAAATATGCCTACAATGCATTTTAATAGGGTTTTCTATTTCGCGGATTTTCATTTTTCGCGGCTGGGTCCGGAACGTAACCCCTGCAATGGAGGGGGGTTTACTATATATTGTTTTCGACAGCCGATTACGGATTTTCGGATGACAAAACCTGGATGTGCAGGCTATAAAATTTTTATCGTACGTCAACACAACGTCCGATTTTTGTTTAATTAGTACAGTTTTCGTACGAAAAAAATCGTAAGAGCAAGACTAGGCATGGTCAGAAACTAAAGAACACATACAAAGCAATCAAACACATGACATCACTTCTGAAGTAGAATTCTGTCATACGGGAATTTTCGTACGAAAATAACCTCTTCACTTTCCATATGAGACTAGCATGCAACAAAAAACGGACGACAGATCTTTCGATAATCTGATCGTGTATACGAGGCTTAAAGCCCCGTACACACGTACCGATCATCGGCCGAACGATCGGCCGTCTTTTGTCCAGGGCTGTCGTGTCTGTTGAAAACTGCAAAAGACTGCACACGAATTTTGTCGGCCAACAACAGCCGACTGCAGAAGTGATGTCATGTGATGGTTAACTTTCCTTGTCTTTTTTCTTCTCTGAGCATGCCCAGTCTTGCTAATCTGCTGTCTGTCGGCCGAATTCTGTACTGACTGGCGAACAATCGGCCGTTCTGGTGTTGGCCAACAAAAATTTTAATGCCTGCATGACAGATTCTGTTCGGCCGAAAATGTGCTGTCGGCTGTCGGAAGCATCATACTAACAAGCCTACAATCAGCCGATCGGTCGTCGGCCGAATATTTACGGCCGACAATCGGTACGTGTGTACGGAGCTTACGTCTGTGAATACAACAAGCGCTAGGCTGATGTCAGACAAGCGATTCTACCACTAGAGACATCACTCACTAAGAGGATGCATGCCTTCCTTATGGCAGCCAGATGCAACAAATGTCGCACTGTTGCTGGCCCAAATGCGGCTGAATCCAAGTCGCTAGTGGCATTTTGCTGCCCCAGCTCCAGAGGGGGGAAATGAGGCAGCACAGTGAGAGAAAGGTAGCTAAGAATGCATTGCACAGTGCTGTCAGTCTAACACTAGCAGCTTTCAGACAGGTGCAGAGTGATGACTTCATCAGTTTGCTGAAGATCCCCAACTATCCAATCAGCAAATACGGGCAGGTCAGTGACCAGGCTGTTCGCATACATTTATTTCCACATTGTATGTACTGTAGCGATTTGCCTGCAATGTAGGTATGATTGTTCCTATTATCTCCTGATCTGGATGCCAACACAGGACAACTGTCGAAACTGCCCAACTGTCAAAACTGGCCACCACAGGACTAAAAACTATGGTGCATCATAAGACAAAGATGGGTGGATACCTCACTGCTGCTTATCGTGGTGAGAAGTTTGCCCAGCCTTGGCCAGTATGACCTGCACTGAATAATGGAAATATGTTGGGATGTCTTGTATCCCATACAAAGTATAACAATGTGGCCAAGACAGAAGCATCAGTCATATTCTTAGGAAAGTCAAGTAAGATGGTGTATTACAGTGCAATATGGCTGGGTCATTAGGAAAGATGATCTGGATATCCAAACCTGGGCATATAAAGCAGCATTTCTCAACCTTTTCATCCAAGAGGAATACTTTAAAAAGTTTTTAGATCTCAGGGAATCCCTGATAATAACTTTTCATCAGGGAAAGTGGGAAGAGTGTTCCTTACACTGGTGATCAGTGGGAAGAATGTTCCTTATATTGGAGGTTAAGGGAATAATACTCCTTACATTGGTCATCCGTGGGAAGAATGCTCCTTACATTGGAGGTCAGTGGAAAGAATTCTCCTTACATTGGTGGTCAGTGGGAAGAATGCTCCTTACATTGGTGGTCAGTATGAAGAATGCTCCTTACATTGGTGGTCAATGAGAAGAATGCTCCTTACATTGGTGGTCAATGAGAAGAATGCTCCTTACATTGGTTGACAGTGAGAAGAAGGCAACCTTACATTGAACATTAGTGGGAAGAATGTTCCTTACATTGGTGGTCAGTGGGAAGAATGCTCCTTACATTGGTGGTCAGTGGGAAGAATGCTCCTTACATTGGTTGTCAGTGAGAAGAATGCTCCTTACATTGGTGATCAGTGGGAAGAATGCTCCTTACATTGGTTGACAGTGAGAAGAAGGCAACCTTACATTGAACATCAGTGGGAAGAATGCTCCTTACATTGAACATCCATGGGAAGAATGTTCCTTACATTTGTGATTAGTGGGAAGATCACCCTTAAGTTAGTGGCCTGTGAAAAGAATGCCCCTTAAATCGGTGGTCAGTGGGAAGAATGTTCCTTACATTGATGGTCGGTTGGAGGAATACTCCTTACATTGGAGGTCAGTGGGAAGAATGCCCCTTACATTGGTGGTCAGGTAAAAGAATGTTCCTTACATTGATGATCATTGGGAAGAATGCTCCCATTATAGTGGTGGTTGCCACTCTTACAGACAGCTAAAAAGATCATTGGTGTCATGACGCTGGCTCTGCCAAGTGGCATTGAACACTGAAATAATCCAGTTAGGAGGGTAATCAGCCACAGCTCAAGGCGATCTCTGTGGGAACTCTAGAGTTAGACAGAACCCTGGTTGGGAACGGATGGTTTGGGAGGAAGGAAGAAGGATTTGCAGTAAGACCTTGACTGACGAAAAAAAAGTCTAAATGACAGAAAAGCCGTGTTTTTTAGACAAAGTGAGTAGTTGTATGACATCTGGGATTGGTTCTTAATACCACTGTGTGCTTTTTATATAGTGACTTTATGAAGGTCCCTGAGGAACTATAAGACCCAGCACGCCCCACCAACCACTGGTTGCTCATTCCCCTCATAGACTAGATAAGACACAAGTGAGATCCAAGTGATTGGGGCTCCCAGCATCTGTTGTGAAAAGAAGATCCTGAAATGTCACCATTCCCCAAAGACTTGGCTCATTATGGTGACCGCAGGCTCCACCACCATTTTACAGCTAATTGCTCCCCTGATAATAATTCCTGGTATTTACAGAGGATTCCTATAGCCTTGTATCTGCCTGCAGATAATACACCCACCACCCAGAGACGGACAATTAACCCTTCTCATCTCCAAGGAAAGTTGTCTTTTTTTTAAATGTGCACTCAAAACCACTATTTCTGAATCTGGACGATGCTGGAGAGGTCATCCCCTGACAGTCTCCTTTGGGAACTCTATTGGTGGGATCTCTGCGTTCTGAGTTCTGTATAAGGCTGACCATACGAGGCAATAATCATAGAATGAAAACAATAGCTTGATACAATTTAGCATAAATCTATGTGTTCAATCCAATTGGAATTTCCTGAAATCAATGATTGCCTACAGATGAAAACAATGCATTACGTCGCCATCACATGATATGTTGAGGTGCATGGCTGCCTTCACTTTAATGTGCAATATTTTGTATGCTGCCGTTGTTCATTGTAATACCCACCTCATTGCTAAGTTCACACCCAACTGCCAAGGTTCAGTGCTTTAGGGCTATGCCAACTGAACCCCATTTGGGACTTGGCCAACTGCATCCCATTTAGGGCTAAGCCAACTTCATGCCAATTGCACCTATACCAATTGCACCCCATTTGAGGCTATACCAAATGCACCCCATTAGAGGTTACACCAACTGTACCCATTTTTGGGCTATGCCAACTGCACCGCAATTGGGGCTGCAACAAATGCACTCCATTTGGGGCTATGGCAACTGCACCCCATTTGGGGCTGCACCAACTGCACCCCATTTGGGGCTATGCCAACTGCACCCAATTTGAGGCTGCACCAACTGCACCCCATTTGGGGCTATGCCACTTGCACCCCATTTGGGACTTGGCCAACTGCACCCCATTTAGGGCTAAGCCAACTTCATGCCAATTGCACCTATACCAATTGCACCCCATTTGAGGCTATACCAAATGCACCCCATTAGAGGTTACACCAACTGTACCCATTTTTGGGCTATGCCAACTGCACCGCAATTGGGGCTGCACCAACTGCACTCCATTTGGGGCTATGGCAACTGCACCCCATTTGGGGCTGCACCAACTGCACCCCATTTGGGGCTATGCCAACTGCACCCAATTTGGGGCTGCACCAACTGCACCCCATTTGGGGCTATGCCACTTGCACCCCATTTGGGACTTGGCCAACTGCACCCCATTTAGGGCTAAGCCAACTTCATGCCAATTGCACCTATACCAATTGCACTCCATTTGAGGCTATACCAAATGCACCCCATTAGAGGTTACACCAACTGTACCCATTTTTGGGCTATGCCAACTGCACCCCATTTGGGGCTAAACCAACTGCACCCCATTTGGGGCTATACCGCCAGCAACCATTTTGGGGCTATGCCAACTGCACCCTATTTGGGGCTATGCCAACTGCATCGCATTTGGGGCTGCACCAACTGCACCCCATTTGGAGCTATACCAACTGCACCCTATTTGGGGCTATACCAACTGCACCCATTTTGGGGCTATGCCAACTGCACTGCATTTGGGGCTGCGCCAACTGCACCCTATGTGTGGCTACACCAACTGCACTGCATTTGGGGCTACACCAACTACCATGCCACAATCTCATCTAAGACAAAGGGCCCTTTCACACGGGCGCTCCGTATGTCCGCAAATCATCCTATTTTTTTGCGGATGATTTACGGACATAATGTAAGTCTATGGCATTGCGGATGTCAGCAGAATACCATCCGCTGACATCAGATTTTCTTCCTTTCAGTTCTGTTCCGTTTTTTGGAAGGGAACAGAACCCTATTTTTCCTCCGTTCAAAAAACGGAAAGGAAGGAAAATCGGATGTCAGCGGTGTCATCCGCTGACATCCGCAATGCCCATAGACTTACATTATGTCCGTATATCATCCGCAAACGGATAGGATGATATGCGGACATACGGAGCGGATGACACAAGTGTCATCCGCTCTGTGAAAAAAAAAAAGTGCCGGAGTGGATCGCAATGCGGTCCGCTCCGTGTGAAAGAGCCCATATGCAGTTGTGGAACTATCTTGTGGGGAGATTAAAAAAAAAAAAAACAAAAGCAGACATTCAGAAGGCAGCTCTTGAATGCCTGTTTACATGCCCTAAGATGCCTCTGAAAAGCGATCCACTGTGGATTGCTTTTCAGAGGTGCTTACAAACCACTCTTGCATCTCTCCTCTTCGATGGTTGAATGATTGTAAATCTCTCCCATTGAGCCAAGGCTGTCATCCTTTGTGGTTCATCAATGGCCTGGACTATGCTCATTTCATGAGAGGGACCACCCACACCTGGATAAACAGGAAGAGGGTCCTGCACATCATGTGGCCAACCAGAAGACCACCGAAAAAAGGTTTACATGTAGAGAGGTGACAAGGGGCAGAAGGGGGTTTCACTAAAGTTGGCTTAAATAAACTTTAATTAACAGGTGCACAAGAATGAGTCTTCCCAGAGAACTCTTCCCATTAGCCCGGACCCCGGACAGGCCACACAGTGACAGCACTGAACCAATCCCGGCTCCAATGGGGGACATTGACAAAAATGAATTCACAGGCTACAATATTGGGCCCAGCACAGCGTGGATCTATCATGGCTGATGCTGGATTATACACCCCTGAGGCCAAAGCATAATTTGTAACCTGTCATCTCAACCTGAGCAAACACGTAAATCTCTTGTCACCGCACAAAGGGGACCTGTCACCTCCTCCTGTGATCTACTTCTCTAAACAACGGCTTTAACAACCCTAATGATGAAGAAAGAACAAACCTTAAAGTGTTACTAAACCTACAACAGTAAAATCAGTCTGTATATGCAATAAAGAGTTATACTCCAGTGGATAATCCTCTGCATTGTGAAAAAACAAGCTCTTTGATCCTCCCTTTCTTCAATGTCCCTTATCATTTCCTGATAGTACAGAGCTCAGGGACAGGCTGCACATGCTCACTTTGGCGTGTATCGCTAGTTTTCTTTTTATTCTTGGGAGGGTGCATGTGATCAGCAAAGGGCCAATCAGCACTGTCCAGACAGAGGGTCAGGGGTCCTGCAGCCTTACAGGACAGTCAGAGGACAATAAAAACTCCTCCTACAAGCTTTAATCAGACAATGATAGAAGTCACAAGACTGCTATATACTGCTGATGAAAAAAAGTATTTAGCAGTTTATATTTACTAAAATTATTGCATTTCCATGTTCTGTGTATTGTGGGAGACCAGATATAGTGAATGCAGGTTCCAGGGTTTTATTAACACTTTAATGCTTGAACCCAGCTTTGCAACATTGGAATATATCAGAAAAACTGCCCAAAAGAGCAAAAAAAGATCAAAACTATTTGACCCACTACTAAAAAAAAAAAAAAAAAAAAAACTGCCCAAAATAAATTCTTCTACCCCTGACATGCATGGGGTCACAGTACTGGGAGTGAGCAACTGACCACCTCTATGGTGCACACGTATATTCATAAAGCCGGCGGGTAAGGGTTAAAGGATGACTAAACCCAAGAACAAAAATCGAATATACTGTGCCCTTCTGCCTCCCCCCTGTACTGTGCCCTTCTTCTTCCACCCCTGTACTGTGCCCTTCTGCCTCCACCCCTGTACTGTGCCCTGCTGCTTCCACCCCTGTACTGTGCCCTTCTTCTTCCACCCCTGTACTGTGCCCTTCTGCCTCCACCCCTGTACTGTACCCTTCTGCCTCGACCCCTGTACTGTGCCCTTCTGCTTCCACCCCTGTACTGTGCCCTTCTGCCTCCACCGCTATACTGTGCCCTTATGCCTCCACCCCTATACTGTGCCCTTATGCCTCCACCCCTGTACTGTGCCCTTATGCCTCCATCCCTGTACTGTGCCCTGCTGCCTCCACCCCTATACTGTGCCCTTCTGCCTCCACCCCTGTACTGTGCCCTTCTGCTTCCACCCCTGTACTGTGCCCTTCTGTCTCCGCCCCTGTACTGTACCCTTTTGCTTCCACCCCTGTACTGTGCCCTTCTGCCTCCACCCCTGTACTGTGCCCTTCTGCTTCCACCCCTATACTGTGCCCTTCTGCCTCCACCCCTATACTGTGCCCTTATGCCTCCACCACTGTACTGTGCCCTTCTGGCTCCATCCCTGTACTGTGCCCTTCTGCCTCCATCCCTGTACTGTGCCCTTCTGCCTCCACCCCTGTACTGTGCCCTTCTGCCTCCACCCCTGTACTGTGCCCTGCTGCTTCCAACCCTGTACTGTGCCCTTCTTCTTCCACCCCTGTACTGTGCCCTTCTGCCTCCATCCCTGTACTGTGCCCTGCTGCCTCCATCCCTGTACTGTGCCCTTCTGCCTCCACCCCTATACTGTGTCCTTCTGCTTCCT
Organism: Pelophylax lessonae; assembly: GCF_965119305.1. Classification (NCBI taxonomy): domain Eukaryota; kingdom Metazoa; phylum Chordata; class Amphibia; order Anura; family Ranidae; genus Pelophylax; species Pelophylax lessonae. The sequence goes on along the minus strand of NC_138776.1, from coordinate 49,851,940 downwards.
CCCCTGTACTGTGCCCTTCTGCCTCCACCCCTCTACTGTACCCTTCTGTCTCCACCCCTGTACTGTGCCCTTCTGCTTCCACCCCTGTACTGTGCCCTTCTGCCTCCACCCCTATCCTGTGCCCTTCTTCTTTCACCCCTGTACTGTGCCCTTCTGCCTCCACCCCTGTACTGCGCCCTGCTGCTTCCACCCCTGTACTGTGCCCTTCTTCTTCCACCCCTGTACTGTGCCCTTCTGCCTCCATCCCTGTACTGTGCCCTGCTGCCTCCATCCCTGTACTGTGCCCTTCTGCCTCCACCCCTATACTGTGCCCTTCTGCTTCCTCCCCTGTACTGTGCCCTTCTGCCTCCACCCCTCTACTGTACCCTTCTGTCTCCACCCCTGTACTGTGCCCTTCTGCTTCCACCCCTGTACTGTGCCCTTCTGCCTCCACCCCTATCCTGTGCCCTTCTGCTTCCACCCCTGTACTGTGACCTTCTGCCTCCACCCCTGTACTGTGCCCTTCTGCCTCCACCCCTGTACTGTGCCCTTCTGCCTCCACCCCTATCCTGTGCCATTCTGCTACCACCCCTGTACTGTGCCCTTCTGCCTCCACCCCTGTACTGTTCCCTTCTGCCTCCACCCCTGTACTTTGCCCTTCTGCTTTCACCCCTGTACTGTGCTCTTCTGCCTCCACCCCTGTACTGTGCCCTTCAGCTTCCACCCCTGTACTGTGCCCTTCTGCCTCCACCCCTATCCTGTGCCCTTCTTCTTCCACCCCTGTACTGTGCCCTTCTGCCTCCACCCCTGTACTGTGCCCTGCTGCTTCCACCCCTGTACTGTGCCCTTCTTCTTCCACCCCTGTACTGTGCCCTTCTGCCTCCATCCCTGTACTGTGCCCTGCTGCCTCCATCCCTGTACTGTGCCCTTCTGCCTCCACCCCTATACTGTGCCCTTCTGCTTCCTCCCCTGTACTGTGCCCTTCTGCCTCCACCCCTCTACTGTACCCTTCTGTCTCCACCCCTGTACTGTGCCCTTCTGCTTCCACCCCTGTACTGTGCCCTTCTGCCTCCACCCCTATCCTGTGCCCTTCTGCTTCCACCCCTGTACTGTGCCCTTCTGCCTCCACCCCTGTACTGTGCCCTTCTGCCTCCACCCCTGTACTGTGCCCTTCTGCCTCCACCCCTATCCTGTGCCATTCTGCTACCACCCCTGTACTGTGCCCTTCTGCCTCCACCCCTGTACTGTTCCCTTCTGCCTCCACCCCTGTACTTTGCCCTTCTGCTTTCACCCCTGTACTGTGCTCTTCTGCCTCCACCCCTGTACTGTGCCCTTCTGCCTCCACCCCTGTACTGTGCCCTTTGTGTTGATTAGGCTTTGATTTATGGAATGCTTCTTATATTGTTTAAAGTTTTTTTTTTTTTTTTAAATACTAATACATATATGTTTCTACTATAAACTATACTTTAATTCTTGAGAGTAGGTGAGTAAATTGTAGCAGGCTGGTAGGGGCCCAGTTCATTACTTTGCCCAGGGGCCCATGATGCTATTAAGAAGGCCCTGCATGGCAGCCAGGCATTTAGCATTTTCCAGAAGAAGTTCAGTTAACTAGATCCCTTATATGAGACTGATCTGTGTGTGTATCTGCAGAGAGGGGGCGCTGTGTTAATGATCAGCCAGCTGTGTATGAGCAGAGCCAGCACTCCACCAGCATTCCCCGTATGTGCGTTTCTCCAGCTGAACGGCAGTGAAAACAGCCGGGAGGACAATGGAGGCCCGCAGGCACGACATGTGCAAACAGACATTTTTTGGAAGTGAATGCGTTTCCTGATTGGTGTCTATTTGCGGTGTGCAGACGACGGCTGATGTTCCCGGACGTTCAGTGTGAGGAGGCGCAGGATGTCGGGGATGCCAACGACTCCCAGACAGTCAAACGGCGTCCAAAATATCCTCCGAGAGGGAATGAACAGCAGAAGCTCCACCACCAAAGCTTGTCTCCCTTACGCACAAATCGCCCTGCATCACCCCATCCCGCCCCCCCCCCCCCCCCGCATCCTTCTCATCAGTATGAAAACACTCAGCAATGACTATCTATACCGAGTCTTCTGCTGCTCTTCTTGCCAAGCCAAACAAAACTCCACCTATGTCTCCTATGTCTCCTATGGGCTCCGGCCAAAAGATGCGGCGATGCCAAAAAAACTCTTCCAGTACCCAATTTACACAAAATACAGACCAATAGATGGCGCTGCTCTGTCCCTTCCTTTTATCAGTTTATAATGAGGGGGACCAATAGGTGGCGCTGCTCTGTCCCTTCCTTTTATCAGTTTATAATAAGGGGGGCGGCTCTCACCCAGCTGGACCGCAGCAACCTAAAGCCGGACATAAAAATGTTATACATTTTCGACTCCCATCAGTGTCCCCCTCCAAGAACAGGAACCCCCCCCCCCCCCCCCCAAAAAAAAAAAAAAAGTTGATCAAAACCAAATTTTTTTAATTAAGAAATAATACATTTTGGGGATTGATTTCCTACTTTTTTGATTTTTTTCCAGCTTTTTAAGTAGAACTGGCTATTTTCAGCTTATTCTTTACAGCTGAAGTTTATATTTTGCCTTCCCAAATACAATTGATGTCCTTTTAGGCCACAAATAGAGCTTTCTTTTGGTGGGATTTTTAGATTTTGCGCTATAAACAAAGAAAAAGAGCGACAATTTTGGAAAAAACGCCATATTTTTTACTTTCTGCTATAAAACATTCCCAATAAAAAAAAATTAAAAAAAAAAACAATTTTTTTTTTTATCAGTTTAGGCCAATTTGTATTCTGCTACATTTTGTTGGTAAAACAAATCCCAAAAAGCGTATTTTAAATGGTTTGCGCAAAAGTTATAGCGTTTACAAACTACGGGATAGATTTTTGGAATTTTTATTTATTTTTTTGTTTTTATTAGTAATGGCGACGATCAGCGATTTTTAGTGGGACTGCGACTTTGCAACGGACAGATCGGAACCCCTAACTGACATTTTTTACACTTTTTGGGGACCAGTGACATTAATACAGTAATCAGTGCTAAATATTATGCACTTTCTGTATAAATGACACTGTCAGGGAAGAGGTTAACACTGGGGGCGATCAAAGGGGTTAAATGCAAGAAATGTTGGACCCGGCGCTACCACTTTAAAATAGTATTTGTGCAAATATGTGCTATAAAAGTGCATGTGTTGCAACAAACAAAGTGAAAAGTGCTACGTGCCGTTTAAAACCATCAATAGGTATTAACCTGGGCTGTGCTCAGTGTACCACATTAAAATGTCATATATCATATATTTATACAAAGTGCCAAGTGCTGATAATACCAAGTGCCACGTGTTGTGATCCGTGCTAAAACAATATATGGCGCCGGCGGATGGTCCACCAAAAAAGCACCGCTGCTTACCGCACTCTTAAGCCTTTGACTCGACACTTCTTGGTCACTACAACAAAGAATAAACCTCCATTGCGTAGCATTTGTTGTGTAAAGCGAAAATATTTAGCATCCACTCACAGTTTGGGGGGTTCACTGTCAGCTTGAATGGTGTTCGCCGGGTCGCTTCCGCGTTCCACTGGCTCAAACCACCATTACCGGAAGTGACGTATTGACGTACACAAGCCACGCCCTACGTGTTTCGTCATACGACGTCATCTGGAGCGTCTAAATATTTTCGCTTTACACAACAAATGCTACGCAATGGAGGTTTATTCTTTGTTGTAGTGACCAAGAAGTGTCGAGTCAAAGGCTTAAGAGTGCGGTAAGCAGCGGTGCTTTTTTGGTGGACCATCCGCCGGCGCCATATATTGTTTTAGCACGGATCACAACACGTGGCACTTGGTATTATCAGCACTTGGCACTTGGTATAAATATATGATATATGACATTTTAATGTGGTACACTGAGCACAGCCCAGGTTAATACCTATTGATGGTTTTAAACGGCACGTAGCACTTTTCACTTTGTTTATTGCAACACATGCACTTTTATAGCACATATTTGCACAAATACTATTTTAAAGTGGTAGCGCCGGGTCCAACATTTCTTGCATTTTTCCTAACTCTACTACCTCAGAGGTAGGTTGGAGGCAGCTTACACCACAAAAATTGATTTTGTACTGAAACTCCATAGCGCTGGTATATAACCCCTTTTTTAAAGGGGTTAAATGTATGCCTAACTGTGCTTACTAACTGTGGGGGGGAAGGGCTCTGTGACAGGCTCCCTGCCTGTCTGACAGAAGATCTGCCTGCTTTGTTTACATTAGCAGGCGGGTCTTCTCTCGGTTTCTACGACGATTGCGGGAGGGCAGCATCTGCGGCGGGCGGTCGGCAAGCAGGTAAAGCAGAGTTCTACCCAAAAGTGGAACTTCCGCTTTAAGGCCTCCTGACCCCCTGACATGCCCCATTTGGCATTCATTTTTTTTTTTTTGGGGGGGGGAGGGGGTACCTAGATTTGATAGATACCCGCTCCCACTTCCGCTCGGCGGCCCAACCAGAAGTTCTCCTCTCTCTCCCTCCCTGCAATCTTCTGGGACATGCCACATGTCCCAGAAGATTGCCCCGTCCACTCAGGACAGGCAGCGGGATCCCACCCTCACCCCCAACCCAATCACCACAAACACAAAAAAATAAAATTGTAATTTCACCTTTTTCAATTGACTTGCAACAATTGTAAAATTCCGCGAAATTCTCCGGAAGTTTCCGGAAAGTGAACAGTCTATATTTAGCTCACCACCAACCAGGAAGTAAAACCTTCACTTTTATTAACACTGTAATTATATTATTACCTACACATACACAATCAGCCAATCACATTTCTAGGAAAAGAAAGACAGACAGTACTCTACACGTTCCCTTCAAACAGGTTTTTATGTTCCTGGCTGCAGAGAATCATTTCTTTAATTTCTGAAAATCCTGAACAGGAACGCTGTGCGGGGAATGTTGGCCCACGCTCTGTACACAGTTTATTTTCTCGTCACCCTCCAAGGTAAACAGCGAGGAAGAGGAGAGTGCAGAGCGTTGTATGCACAGAGGTGAAGCTAAATTATATAGAATGTCACCAAGGGCCCTGGCACAGGATGCAGCCCATGCCAGCGCCAGCAGGCACCACTGTGATTTAAAGGGAACCTGTCACCATAAGAGGAGGAATGGGACCAGAGCTCAGAGTGTACATAAATCCTAACAATTAATTTCTCTTATTTGCCCCTATTGGGTCTGTTAAACATATTATTAGAAGCATTTTGTTATATCTGTTTGATAAGTGTAAAAATAAATATCTGTTGATCCTGCCGGAAAACTAGTGACCTGATAACTGCCTCCTCAGTTACATTGTTCTCAGTTCTTTCTGTGGACAACACAACGCCAACCCCCTATACTATGAAGAATCAGAAAAAAAGTTATTTTAGATTTATGGAACTTTTTTGGTACCAAGCTTACATAGATTAATATGTTCACTTGCTGTGCTCAATAATAAAAGATGCTTTTACTGCCGTACATCTTAAAGTGCTAAAGCCAGCTATCCGTGCAATTTGTCAGTGGGACGAATGCTCCTTACAGTATTGATCAAGGGTAAGATTGTTTCTTACATTGGTAAGCATGTGGTAAGAATGCCCCTTACATTGGTGATCAGAGGGTAAGAATGCCCCTTACATTGGTGATCAGAGGGTAAGAATGCACCTTACATTGGTAACCATGGGGTAAGAATGCCCCTTACATTGGTAACCATGGGGTAAGAATGCCCCTTACATTGGTGATCAGAGGGTAGGAATTACCCTTACATTGGTAAGCATGGGGTAAGAATGCCCCTTACATTGGTAAGCATGGGGTAAGAATGCCTCTTACATTGGTGATCAGAGGATAGGAATTCCCCTTACATTGGTAACCATGGGGTAAGAATGCCCCTTACATTGGTAAGCATGGGGCTAAGAATGCCCCTTACATTGGTAAGCATGATGTAAGAATGCCTCTTACATTGGTGATGAGAGGATAGGAATTACCCTTACATTGGTAAGCATGGGGTAAGAATGCCCCTTACATTGGTAACCATGGGGTAAGAATGCCCCTTACATTGGTAAGCATGGGGCTAAGAATGCCCCTTACATTGGTAACCATGGGGTAAGAATGCCCCTTACATTGGTAAGCATGGGGCTAAGAATGCCCCTTACATTGGTAAGCATGGTGTAAGAATTCCCCTTACTTTGGTACCCATGGGGTAAAAATGCCCCTTACATTGGTAAGCATGGGGTAAGAATTCCCCTTACATTGGAAAGCATGGGGTAAGAATGCCCCTTACATTGGTAAGCATGGGGCTAAGAATGCCCCTTACATTGGTAACCATGGGGTAAGAATGCCCCTTACATTGGTAAGCATGGGGCTAAGAATGCCCCTTACATTGGTAAGCATGGTGTAAGAATTCCCCTTACTTTGGTACCCATGGGGTAAAAATGCCCCTTACATTGGTAAGCATGGGGTAAGAATTCCCCTTACATTGGAAAGCATGGGGTAAGAATGCCCCTTACATTGGTAAGCATGGGGTAAGAATGCCCCTTACACTAGTGGTCAGGAGATCCCACTTCACATCGGTGGTCAGTGAATAAGAATAATGAGATAGCGAAAAAGTTAGCTAGTGCTAGTGGCTCCTTATCCTGGAGGCAGAAATTGCTCATTGCCCAGGGAGTCCCCATAAACCTTTGAAGGAACCTGGGATGAGAAAGGTTGATCTACACCAACATATCGATTTACCATTGTCTTCCTCCTATACTTACCCTATATAATCATTGTCACCCTCCTATACTTACCCTATATAATCACTGTCATCCTCCTATACTTACCCTATATAATCATTGTCATCCTCTTATACTTACCCTATATAATCACTGTCATCCTCCTATATATACCCTATATAATCATTGTCATCCTCCTATACTTACCCTATATAATCATTGTCATCCTCCTATACTTACCCTATATAATCATTGTCTTCCTCCTATACTTACCCTATATAATCATTGTCTTCCTCCTATACTTACCCTATATAATCACTGTCATCCTCCTATACCTACCCTATATAATCATTGTCATCCTATTATACTTACCCTATATACCCACTGCTCACATAACTCCAATATATTTACAGTCACATAAAGCAAAGGTTATATTTTATGTGGCTGGAAAGGATTCAATGTTTGCTGAGCAGTTGGCACATATAAATGCCTGAGGACCTGCGTCTTTTTACATGATTTTTAAGACTTATGACAATAAAAGCTTCTTTTATTATGACAAGGTTTACGATTTCTATATATTAACCTGGCACCTAAAAAATCCCATATCTATATAAGGACTGTTTGTGAAGCTGTGATGGGGATGTGGATCTTTAATCAACTACCAGTCCAATACATTTCCAATTAGGTTATGGAGAAGAGGAGAGGTTTTCTGAAGTCCTGTCCTAGGGTGACAACTCTGCTACTCTTTGGGCACAGTACAGTGAGTGTTGTCACCAGAGTACAGGAAGCCTTCAAGAGAAAACAAAAAGGAAAAAAAGCCTGAAAAAGGAAAACGAATACAACCAACACATCTAACAACTGGTGAGCTGCAATATATTATTATTTGTTCTGGGATTTAGATACACTTTAATTAGAATCTGTAATTAAAAGGTCAGAGGAATGGGATACAAAGGGAACCTTTTAATATAGAAATGGTGGGATCAGGGCATGGTGCATTTAGGAAATTTAAAGGGATTGTGTTATAATATATTGTATGTATATACAGTGGGTACGGAAAGTATTCAGACCCCCTTAAATGTTTCACTCTTTGTTATATTGCAGCCATTTGCTAAAATCATTTAAGTTCATTCTTCTTCCTCATGAATGTACACATAGCACCCCATACTGACAGAAAAACACAGAATTGTTGACATTGTTGCAGATTTATTAAAAAAGAAAAACTGAAATATCACATGGTCCGAAGTATTCAGACCCTTTGCTGTGACACTCATATATTTAACTCAGGTGCTTTCCATTTCTTCTGATCATCCTTGAGATGGTTCTACACCTTCATTTGAGTCCAGCTGTGTTTGATTATACTGATTGGACTTGATTAGGAAAGCCACACACCTGTCTATATAAGACCTTCCAGATCACAATGCATGTCAGAGCAAATGAGAATCATGAGGTCAAAGGAACTGCCTGAAGAGCTCAGAGACAGAATTGTGGCAAGGCACAGATCTGGCCAAGGTTACAAAAAGATTTCTGCTGCACTTAAGGTTCCTAAGAGCACAGTGGCCTCCATAATCCTCAAATGGAAGACGTTTGGGACGACCAGAAACATTCCTAGAGCTGGCCGTCCGGCCAAATTGAGCTATCGGGGGAGAAGAGCCTTGGTGAGAGAGGTAAAGAAGAACCCAAAGATCACTGTGGCTGAGCTCCAGAGATGCAGTCAGGAGATAGGAGAAAGTTGTAGAAAGTCAACCATCACTGCAGCCCTCCACCAGTCGGGGCTTTATGGCAGAGTGGCCCGACGGAAGCCTCTCCTCAGTGTAAGACACATGAAAGCCCGCATGGAGTTTGCTAAAAAAACACCTGAAGGACTCCAAGATGGTGAGAAATAAGATTCTCTGGTCTGATGAGACCAAAATATAACTTTTTGGCCTTAATTCTAAGCGGTATGTGTGGAGAAAACCAGGCACTGCTCATCACCTGTCCAATACAGTCCCAACAGTGAAGCATGGTGGTGGCAGCATCATGCTGTGGGGGTGTTTTTCAGCTGCAGGGACAGGACGACTGGTTGCAATCGAGGGAAAGATGAATGCGGCCAAGTACAGGGATATCCTGGACAAAAACCTTCTCCAGAGTGCTCTGGACCTCAGACTGGGCCAAAGGTTTACCTTCCAACAAGACAATGACCCTAAGCACACAGCTAAAATAACGAAGGAGTGGCTTCACAACAACTCCGTGACTGTTCTTGAATGGCCCAGCCAGAGCCCTGACTTAAACCCAATTGAGCATCTCTGGAGAGACCTAAAAATGGCTGTCCACCAACGTTTACCATCCAACCTGACAGAACTGGAGAGGATCTGCAAGGAGGAATGGCAGAGGATCCCCAAATCCAGGTGTGAAAGACTTGTTGCATCTTTCCCAAAAAGACTCCTGGCTGTATTAGATCAAAAGGGGGCTTCTACTAAATACTGAGCAAAGGGTCTGAATACTTAGGACCATGTGATATTTCAGTTTTTCTTTTTTAATAAATCTGCAACAATGTCAACAATTCTGTGTTTTTCTGTCAGTATGGGGTGCTATGTGTACATTCATGAGGAAGAAGAATGAACCTAAATGATTTTAGCAAATGGCTGCAATATAACAAAGAGTGAAAAATTTAAGGGGGTCTGAATACTTTCCGTACCCACTGTATATATATGGATGCTGCCATTCCTATTGTTGCTTTACTACTCAGTAAGTCATTGATCTGGAGGAAGCATGCAGCCAGTGAAGAGTAAGGACATCCTACTATGCACATGACCAGGTGGTGAGGGAAGGACCAGGATGATGGCATCTCCCATTTTTATATTGAGATGGGATCCTTTAGGAGTTCTGGATCCTTCATGCTGGAAAATGTTTATCTAATGTTTGCTGTTCATTAGCTATACTTTAGTACTCGAGCTTAGCAGGTGTCATTGAACACTAACTGGGGCAGCACAGCGGATTAATGGTTAGTATGTCAGCCTTGCAGCACTGGGGTTCTCTGTATAAATGCAGGCCAGGACACTGTCTGCATGGAGTTTGTATGTTCTTCGTCTGCTTTAGTGGGTTTCCTTTCCTCCATCTGCTTTGATCTCTTGTCACACCCCATAGACATGCTGGTAACTGGCTCCTGTCTAACCTGAGGTCCGGGCATGTGTATGTATGGGAGATAGGGACCTTAGATTGTAAGCTCTTGAGGGCAGGGACTAGAGTGAATGTACAATATGTAAATCTCTGCATACATTCTCAGCTCTATATAAATGCATGCAATAAATAATTAAAAATACATTAAAGTGATCAATCCACCCAAAATAATGTTTGGCAGATACTGGACAGGTAAACCCTGTAAAGGATTTCTTCTATTTCTCAGGTCTCCACACCTGCTGTGCCCATTATGAGGGGTCCCCACCATCCCCGTGCTGAGCTCCACGGTCTACACACCAGCTGTGCCCATAATGAGGGGTTCCCACCATCCTTGTGCTGAGTTCCTGGGTCTACACACTGGCTGTTTCCATCAGGGCCGCTGATAGGGGGGGACTACCAGCCCTCTTGTAGGGGGCCCTGAGCACACAGGGGGGCCCACACTGAGAGGGGGATTAGTGATGGACAACAAATACAGAAATCTTCCTCCAGCACCTGAATCTGATCTGTCCCTCTCCCTGATATCAGCTTTTATCTGATGAGAAAGAGACAGTCGTCCCTCACTAATCCCCCTCCCTGTGTGGGCCACCCTCCCAGCACTGGCTCCAATGTTATCTCTACTCAGGAGTTTATTTGTAACTTTGTTTCTCTCTCTCTCTGTCTCTCTGATCACTGAGCTCCAACTGCACAGCCTGTATATTTTTCTCATCTCATCTTCTTTATTTAACATCGTTTTTTTAGATTTAGCAGGAATTATGTGAGTTATGTTATATTTGTGTCTACTAATAGTGATTTTGTTGTAATTTTAGCTAAATATATCTTTAATATTTTCTTGGGGGGGCCCTGCCAGCTAGTCTGTATGGGGCCCCGCCATTTCTAACAGCAGCCCTGGTTTCCATTATGAGGGGTTCCCACCATCCCTGTGCTGAGTTCCATGGTCTACACACCGGCTGTGCCCATTATGACGGGTTCCCACCATCCCTGTGCTGACTTTCCTGGGTCTGTAAATCTGTGATGCCCATTATGACGGGTTCCCACCATCCCTGTGCTGACTTTCCTGGGTCTGTAAATCTGTGATGCCCATTATGACGGGTTCCCACCATCCCTGTGCTGACTTTCCTGGGTCTGTAAATCTGTGATGCCCATTATGACGGGTTCCCACCATCCCTGTGCTGAGTTCCCGGGTCTGTAAATCTGTGATGCCCATTATGATGGGTTCCCACCATCCCTGTGCTGACTTTCCTGGGTCTGTAAATCTGTGATGCCCATTATGACGGGTTCCCACCATCCCTGTGCTGAGTTCCTGGGTCTGCACCCCGGCTGTGCCCATAATAAGGGGTTCCCACCCTCTATGCATAATTTGTATCTATTTTATATAATTGAGAATGTAAGATGAGATTCTAGAACACACAAAGGTGGACAGGAACTGATTTGGGGACCCTCGCTGGAAGATATCTCTAAGACATTAAAGTCCTCAGAGAGGAGGGACTCCGCCCGCCAGACTCCACCAATACCTAAAATCTGACTTATGGACGGACAATCCCTTTAATTCACAGACTGCCTCCTGTATGACTCCAGCATGGAACTCTTCATCACATGAGCGGGCTCTGAACACAAAAGACGTCCTCTGTCCCCACACAACCCTACCCATCAATCACCCGCCGGGCACACCCCAGGAAACACTGCCGGATTTTTATGACTTTCTGACATCATCAGTAAACAATTCCGTCCCGGGCGATAACAGACGTGGAACTATTTCTTCATTATTAGCACACAACGCCTCCCACAGCCAATCACAGCCAGCCTAAAGCTGCACTTTACGATACAAAGCAACGCTTTACAAAAAAAACAAGCGCAGAATCTGCCCGCGGAGCCCCGCCCCCTTCGCTAACGAGGGAAACGTTCGATGTGACTGAATTGTCAGCAGCACAGGTGGATGGTTAATGGTGCAGCTGTATAGAGGCCGGGGGATAGACAGCGCCTGGCCGCGCTCCAGGTGGGTGGGGTGAAGCTGAGATTCATATTACTAAGACCCGGCTCATGGGAATAGAAAAAAATGCCAGAAAACTCAATTCCAAGTCAGCTAATTCCCTGCAGGTGTCAGGGCCTGAACATTGCAGGGGGGGGGGCAGCGATTGGAGGGGGGCAATGTCCGCCGTGCTAAGCGAACGTGATAGGTGCAAAATGCGGCTCAACACAGGAATCAATGTTAAAGCTGAACTCCGAGTAAACTCAAGTTTTATCTGCCAAAGGATTTCCATTCCTGTCCATCCAGCCCTAAGATTTACACAGCTCTGCCACACAGCACAGACCCATCCGGCAGGGCAGGAGCCTGTTTCTTCTCTGTTGCACTTCAGTAACACTGACACTTCAACACTTCATTTAAAACTGACATTTAGCCTGGGTTCACATTACTGCGATTTGGGAACCAGTGTAATTCTAGTACGGGTTCCCGCATCGCGTCTCCCCCGCAGGCAGTTCACACTGCCCTCTGCAACCCCCTACGGGTGTCAATACAAAGGTAATGACCCCCCCAGATCGGTTCACAGATCGCAGTGCGAACTGTGAATTTGGACAGGAATCGGATCGCATGCAATCCGAATCCAGTGCAGGGGGGGAGTTTCCAGCACCTTTCGTGCAAATCCAATGCGCATTCAGCCATACAAACTGTATGACTGGATTCACATTGCACAGACATCGCATGTGATCCGCACAGCAATGCGGTGCGAATCACATGCAATGTCTGATATCGAAGTAGTGTGAACCCAGCGATGACGGACATCGCATGTGATTTGCACCACATTGCAGTGCAGCTCACATGCAATGTCTGTCATCGCAGTAGTGTGAACCAAGCCTTAGAGCCTTAGGCTGAAGTCACACTTATGCTATGACGGACATCGCATGTGATTCGCAACACATTGTAGTGCAGCTCTCATGCAATGTCTGACATCGAAGTAATGTGAACTCAGCAATGACAGACATTGAATCTGATTCGCACCGCATTGCAGTGCAGCTCCCATGCTACGTCTGTGCAATACGAATTCAGCCACATAGTTTGTATAGCAGAATTTGCATTGCATTTGCACCAAAATGGTGCAGGACCCTTTTTTTGGTCACACCCATGCGATCCGATTTCTGTCTAGTTGGCACTGCGATCTGCGAACTGATTTGGGGGCATCATTACCCTTACATTGACACCCGCAGCAGTTGGCAGAGGGCAGTGTAAATGCCCTGCGAGTGACATGCGATGCAGGAACCCGCACTGGAATCGCACTGGAACCCGCACTGGAATAGAACTGGAATCACACTGGAACCCGCACTGGAATCACACTGGAATCGCACTGGAACCCGCACTGGAATTGAACTGGAACCCGCACTGGAATCACACTGGAACCTGCACTGGAACCCGCACTGGAATCACACTGGAACCCGCACTGGAATCGCACTTTACCCCGCACTGGAATCACACTGGAATCGCATTGGAACCCGCACTGGAATCGCACTGGAACCCGCACTGGAATCGCACTGGTTCCCCCATCCCACCAGTGTGAACCCAGCCTAAAGCAGAAACAAACCCATAATATATTGCATTAGATGTGCCGGCTGCATCAATTTTCTTTTTTTTAGGCTTTGTTCTCTCCATTGTCACCTGGTGGTCTGACCAGTAAATCACCTCCTGTATTAGAGTGTCCCCACTCTGAATGAAGGAGTACAGGAGGCACCTTTAGACAGTCTGGGGGGAGGGGAGCATTAGATGTACTAGCAGATTTAGATACACTAAAAAACTGAAGCCAAACTCCAGAAATACTTTATAAGCAAATACAGAAAACTTTTCTTTTTTGTTTTTGAGATAAATGTTTTGCATGAATAAATGAAAGCTGATCATTGTAAACACCCCTGCCAGTAGTAAATCGTGTAACTGCTACATCTGAAGGGGGAGCTTGTTATGTATAGAAACAACAGACTTACTGGCCAGATCACCAGATGAAAATAAAGGAAAGAAAGTTTAAAAAAAGAAAACCTAAAGCACACCCAGCCTGCCGCTGCATATCTGTGTATTTATGTTGTAAAGGAGTTCCTACATCCTGGGCTTTTTTTCAGCGGGAACGCGGGGGTTCCGGCACCTCCAGAATTCAATGTATGTAATGGCAAGGGCTGCTGGTTGTGCTACAGTGTTTATTAACGCTGGCTGCGGAGGATCTATTGTTGCTTGCGGGGATCTATTGTTGCTGGCGGGGTCTATTGTTGTGGGGTGTTATTGTTGCTGACAGATGACCTTTTATCTCTGGAAGGGATCTATTTTTTCGGGGGGGGGGAGGTCTATTGTTACTTGAGAGGGAACTATTATTGCTGGGGTGGGTTTTATGTTGCTGGGAGGGATCTACTGTTGAGGGAGGGGTCCACTGTACCTGGCTGCTGGAAGGTCTATTAATGCTGTCTGTGGGGAGATCTATTGTTTCTGTTGGGGGTCTATGGGTCTATTGTTGCTGGGGCAGTGTTATTTTTTTGCTGCAGTCCATTGTTGCTGGGGAGGTCTATTGTTGCTGTTGGGGGTCATTTTGTCTCTGGAAGGGATCTATTTTTGCAGGGCGAGGTCTATTGTTACTGGAGAGGGAACTATTATTGCTGGGGAGAATTATGTTGCTGGGAGGGATCTACTGTTGAGGGAGGGGTCTACTGTACCTGGCTGCTGGAAGGTCTATTGATGCTGTCTGTGGGGAGATCTGTTGTTCCTGTCGGGGGTCTATTGTTGCTGGGGGCGGTGTTATTTTGTTACTGCGGTCCATTGTTACTGAGGAGGTCTATTGTTTCTGCTGGGGGTCTTTTTGTCTCTGGAAGGTATCTATTTTTGCAGGGAGAGGTCAATTGTTACTGGAGAGGGAACTATTATTGCTGGGGTGGGTTTTATGTTGCTGGGGGGGGGGGGGATCAACTGTTGAGATAGGGGTCCACTGTACCTGGCTGCTGGAAGATCTATTGATACTGTCTGCAGGGAGATCCATTGTTTCTGTCAGTGTTATTTTGTTGCGGTCCATTGTTGCTGTGGGATCTATTGTTACTGGGGGGGTCTATTGTTGTTGGCTGCAGTGGATCTATTTTACAGATTTTTTTTGTTATCATTAATAAATTCCGTACAAATGACTCCTTGGTTCTCTATGCTGTAGAAGGGGCAGTACTGGGAGGTTGGTAGGGTATGGAACCAAGGAACGGTGCTCGGAGGTGGGTAGGGGGCGGAGACAAGGGGTAGCTCCGAAAGGGGGAGTTCCTGCACCTATTCTCTGAGAAAAAAGCCCTGCTTACATCATAACGTGCATTTCAATGTAACACACCGCAATGCACTGCAGATGTGCATGGTGCAGCAATAAAATGCAATGTTAGGCTGGGTTCATATACATGCGAATTGGATGCATCCAATATGCATGACAGGCGAGTGACACTGGCAGGCTATAGACACTGCTATGATGAGGGATGAAGGGGGCTAAGAACACCGCTATGAAGGGGGATGAAGGGGGCTATAGACACTGCTATGAAGGGGAGTGAAGGGGGGCTAAGGACACTGCTATAAAGGGGAGTGAAGGGGGCTAAGAACACTGCTATGAAGGGGGATGAAGGGGGCTAAGAACACTGCTATGAAGGGGGATGAAGGGGGCTACAGACATTGCTATGACGGGAGTAAAGGGGGCTAAGAACACTGCTATGAAGGGGAGTGAAGGGGGTAGAACACTGCTATGAAGGGGGGTGAAGGGGGCTAAGGACACTGCTATAAAGGGGAGTGAAGGGGGCTATTGACAATGCTATGATGGGGGGTGAAGGGGGCCAAGAACACTGCTATGAACGGGGGTGAAAGGGGCTAGGGACACCGCTATGAAGGGAAATGAAGGGGGTAGGACACTGCTATGAAGGGGGTGAAGGGGGCTAGGGACACCGCTATGAAGGGAAATGAAGGGGGTAGGACATTGCTATGAACGGGGGTGAAGGGGGCTACAGACACTGCTATGAACAGGGGTGAAGGGGGCTAAGAACACTGCTATGAAGGGGGGGTGAAGGGGGCTACAGACACTGCTATGAACAGGGGTGAAGGGGGCTAAGAACACTGCTATGAAGGGGGGGTGAAGGGGGCTACAGACACTGCTATGAAGGGAAATGAAGGGGGCTACGGACAGTGCTATGAAGGGGGGTGAAGGGGGCTAAGAACACTGCTATGAAGGGGGGGGAAGGGGGCTAAGAACACTGCTATGAAGGGGGTGAAGGAGGGTAAGGACACGGCTATGAAGGGGGAAGGGGGGGGTAAAGGGGACTAAGAACACTGCTTTGAAGGGGGGGGGGTAAAGGGGGCTAAGAACACTGCAATGAAGGGGGCTATAGACACTGCTATGAAGGGGAGTGAAGGGGGGCTAAGGACACTGCTATGACGGGGGTAAAGGGGGCTAGGAACATTGCTATGAAGGGAAGTGAAGGGGTCTATAGACACTGCTATGAAGGGGGATGAAGGGGGCTATAGACACTGCTATAAAGGGGTTGAAGGGGGCTATAGACACTGCTATGAAGGGGGATGAAGGGGGCTATAGACACTGCTATGAAGGGGGGTGAAGGGGGCTACAGACACTGCTATGAAGGGGGGTGAAGGAGGCTATGGACACTGCTATGAAGGGGGATGAAGGGGGCTATAGACACTGCTATAAAGGGGTTGAAGGGGGCTATAGACACTGCTATGAAGGGGGATGAAGGGGGCTATAGACACTGCTATGAAGGGGGATGAAGGGGGCTATAGACACTGCTATGAAGGGGGATGAAGGGGGCTATAGACACTGCTATGAAGGGGGGTGAAGGAGGCTATGGACACTGCTATGAAGGGGGGTGAAGGGGGCTATAGACACTGCTATGAAGGGGGATGAAGGGGGCTATAGACACTGCTATGAAGGGGGATGAAGGGGGCTATAGACACTGCTATGAAGGGGGATGAAGGGGGCTATAGACACTGCTATGAAGGGGGATGAAGGGGGCTATAGACACTGCTATGAAGGGGGGTGAAGGGGGCTACAGACACTGCTATGAAGGGGGGTGAAGGAGGCTATGGACACTGCTATGAAGGGGGGTGAAGGAGGCTATGGACACTGCTATGAAGGATGAGGGGTAGGTTTGCTAAAAAAAAAGGGGGTACTACTGTGACAGGAGAGGGGGAGATGTGATGTAAAGTGGGGAAACTGTGATGTGTGGTGGAACTTTGACCTAAAGGGGGCCTGTGATCTGTGATGTGGTGGGGAAACTATAACACAAAAGGAGGGATTAAGATATAAAGAGGGTGTAGTGTGATGTAAAGAGAGGGGGCTGTGTTTTTTGGGCAAACTTTGACGTGAAGGGGGGACTGAGGGCACTGATGTAAAGGAGGGGGCTGTGATGTAAATATGGAGGGCTGTGATGTGAAGGATCTGAGCCGTCACACAAACATGAGATTCTGACCTCCGCTGGAAGAAAACTTTACTGACCGGACCTCTATGCATTGTAATTCAATATCCCCGCTCTATCGGATTTTGGTGGTTTGGTTTTGATCTAATTACATAAAAAAAAAAAAAGAAAGAAAACAAACTTTTTGCAAAGTAACTTTCTACAATTAGCTTACAGTAAAAGCTACAAACTTTCCAGGCAGTCACCGTCTGGAGTGTCTTTGTATTTTGTACCCGGCTGTAAAATCTTGCTCATCCTAAAAGCACCAACCTTTCATTTCTGTGTATTTTTTAGATTGCTCTGATAAATGAAATGCGGTTTATTCGAGGTTATCGGGAGCAAAAGTCGCCTGATGAGTGATTGTTGATGATATATTTGTTATAAAAGCTAAGCTGCTTATAAAAACAAACATTTATCCATTGTTACAATGTATTATGTTGTCTTATTTCTACACAAAGTATGGCAGATACAGGAGTACACAACATACTACAGCACATACTACAGAGACCCCAAACAATAAACAGCAATGAACACAAAGAATGGATGAAAAAGGAATAAAACAAACATAGGCTTTCTTTTTTTCACATTAAAGGGTCACTCCACCTGAAACTGATAAAAATGTTTTTAATGATGCTGAAGATTTGAGCCACTTAACAGTTTATTTTATATACTGTAATCTCTACAATGAGATCCCTGCGCCAGATTCCTGGGTCTGCACACCTGCTGTGCCCATTATGAGATGTTCCCACCATCCCTGCACAGAATTCCCAGGTCTTCCCATTATTAGGGATCACCATCATACCTGAGTTGGGTTCCTAGGTTGGCACACCTGCTATGCTATGCCCACAACAAGAGGTTTGTACCATCCCTATGCGGAGTTCCCAGGTCGTAAACCTTCTGTGCCCATTATTAGGTTCCTAGGTCTTTACACCTGCTTTGTCCATTATGAGGGGCTTCCACCATCCTTAGGCTGAGCTCCTGGGTCTACACACCTGCTGTGCCCATTATGAGACGTTCCCACCATCCCTGCACAGAATTCCCAGGTCTTCCCATTATTAGGGATCACCATCATACCTGAGTTGGGTTCCTAGGTTGGCACACCTGCTATGCTATGCCCACAACAAGAGGTTTGTACCATCCCTATGCGGAGTTCCCAGGTCGTAAACCTTCTGTGCCCATTATTAGGTTCCTAGGTCTTTACACCTGCTTTTGTCCATTATGAGGGGTGCCCACCATCCTTAGGCTGAGTTCCTGGGTCTACACACCTGCTGTGCCCATTATGAGGGGTTCCCACCATCCCTGTACTGACTTCCCAGGTCTACACATCTGTTGACCATTATCCCTGCACATAGTTCCACGTTCTGTACACCTGCTGTGCCAACTATGAAGGGCTCCCACCATCTCTGTGCTAAATCCCTGAGTCTTAATACCTGCTCTTGTCCATTATGAGGATTCTCACCATCTCTGCGCTGAATTCCTGGGTCTGCACACTTGTTGTCCCCATATCAGGGGTTCCCACTATTTCTACACATAGCCCCCACGTTTGTACACCTACTGTGCCCATTAGAAGTGGCTCCCACCAGTGGCGTAGCGTGGGTTGTCAGCACCCGGGGCAAGGCAAGTAATTTGCGCCCCCTAATCCGTGAGATTTTAGCACTCAAGTCTCTTCCTCTAGATTAGTTAAAGAAACCCTTACCCCCTAAGCACATGTATTGTATGAAAATACTGATGTAATTAAAGTAAAATGCATCTAAATACAAGTTTGAATGACCAGCGTGCCCCCTTCAATGCAGAGTGACCAGCGTGCCCCCTTTCAATGCAGAGTGACCAGCATGCCCCCTTTCAATGCAGAGTGACCAGCGTGCCCCCTTTCAATGCAGAGTGACCAGCCATAGGGCGGCCACGCTGGACATCTCCCAGCCTAAAGATGGCGGCAGCCGCAGACAGTGTGTGAACTGTCTATGTCAGAGTCAGACAGACAGAGTGACACTGCGGATGCGCCCCCCTAGATGTTGCGCCCGGTGCGGCCGGCCCCCCCTGCACCCCCCACGCTACGCCACTGGCTCCCACCATCCTGTGTGGAATTCCCAGGATTGTACACCTGTTGTGCCTTATTTGAAGGGTTCCTACCATTCCTTACACACCTAAAGCACCCATTATGAGGGGTTCCCACCATCCATGCTGGAGTTCATTTGTTTTATAATATGGAGAATGTAACAGGAGAAGCTGGAGTGCAGACACAGCCAGGGAGATCTTTCCACCAATTTACATAAAGTCCAGCTGATGTTCCAGCCTACCAGACTTCAGACTTTTGGTTGGAATGACCCTTTAAGGTGGCACTAGTCAAAGCTCTCTGGCTTGTAGAAATGTTCAATTTCAATGACATCAAATGCATGCAAGACATTTTGCTAAAATTAGGAAATAATGACCTCCTTCTTTTTTTCATTTAGGTGTTTATCTGCCCATTAGTACCAGTATAGCAGGTTGTGGGCATGAAAGGCACCCAGTATTTACTTCAGTGGTTTCAAACCTATTGGGGTAAGGCTCATACATAAAAGCCTTAAACAGACATTACCACCATATATACATCCTACATCTCCTGAAGAAGCTGGTTGGTAATCCATGAAACGTGTTGAGAATATTCTCATCCTAACTACTGAAATCAACATTTATTAGAAAAATAAGAACATTTGCACATTTCTAGTGCAGTGGTGATCTACAGCAATACGTATGAATGCAACTTATTGATTATATTTGAATTGGCTCGTTTCCATTGGGATCTTTGCAAATTTGTTTTATATGTTTTAATGGCCCCTGTGTAAGTAATAAACAAATATTTTTAATATATGGTTTTATTTGGAACATTCATGTAGCATCTTCAATAAAATCTGTTCTAGTTATGAAAGTTCTTTCGCTTGCCATCTCTGTTCAGACATTATCTAGGGAAGCCTTTCTCAGCCTTCTTACCCCAGCAGAACCCTTGAAATACTTTTGAGATATTGGGAAAGCCCTGCTAAAACCAATTCATTGGTGGGTCAGTGAGAAAAATGTTTCTTACATTGGTGGTCAGTAGGAAGAACGCCACCCTTATAAACAGCTGAAAACGTCAATGGTGACATGCAGCTGGCTTTGTCAAGTGGCGTTGGCCCTAGAAATACAAAGGCCCCATCAAATGGAAGGCCAATCAACCACAGCTCAAGGAAACCCTAGTAATCATTGAAGGGACTCCCGGTGTCCAATGAACCCTGGCTCAGAATGGCTGATCTAAGATCTAGGGTCACCATCTACAGTAAATGATATGGGCATGAGTTTGCGGACATCGGCCTTTATCCAATTCCAAAAACCATGGGCATTAATATGGAGTCTGTCCTTTCTTTGCAGCTACAACATCCTCCACTCTTCTAGGAAGGTGCCCATTTGCGAGGACAGGTACTGGTGTTGGATGAGAAGGCCTGACTCATGACCAACATTCCAGATCATCCCAAAGATGTTTAGTTGGGTTGAGGTCAGGGCTCTGTGCAGGACACTCAGGCTCCTCCACACCAAACTCTTTAAACCATGTGTTTATAGAGCAAGCTTTGTGAACAGTGGCACAGACATGCTGGAACAGAAAAAAGCCTTCACCAAATTATTACCACAAGGCTGGAACTGGCCAATAGTCTAAAATGTATTTGTATGTTGTACCCTTCATGGAAACACCTTTACTAAATAATTTGGAGGGGTGCCAATGTGCTTTTGACACTAAAGTCACTCCTGGATTAAGATGCCGGTTTATTGATGACATATTTATGTAAATCTTGGTGCCTGTGCTCACAAATGTCTGACGTGTATAAGTCCCTGCTGGAGCCTCTCACCTTGTGACATGCTAAAAAATACCATTATGCATACTGACCATTGCGGGGGGAAGAGGGGACTGAGTAAAAACTTTCTCCTGCCTGCAGCAGACTGATGACGTCATCTCAGCCTAGGCTAAGTCACTAACTGGAACTTAACAGATTATAAATGTTAAAGATTGGAGAATTTTTGGTCCAGTTTTGATATTTTTGGTCAGCTTCTTAACCTGCCTAAGGATGCTTTAAGGCAGGCATGTCCAACCTGCGGCCCCGAACCGCAGGCAATGCGGCCCACTGCCCCCTGACAATTTTTTTTTTTTCTAAGGGGAGGAAGGAAGTTGGGTCGGGGGCACGGTCACAGCAGCTTCCAACTAACAGTAGGCAGAGGCTGCCTCAGAGGGGAGGGGAGCATGTGCAGTGTTTCTGACTCCTACCACCATGACCGCTTCAAATCACTGAAGTGGCCATGGTGGTGAGAGTGTTCCTTTATTATCTCTCAGAAGAAGTAAACCTCTGTATACTGATTCCATTTCATTTGATCATCCTCTAGTTGTTTTAAATTAGTGCGGGGGGCGCGGCGGCGCGGGAAGGGCGCGCCAGCATTTTATTACTTACTGTATATACCTTAATTATAGTATATATTTTATATGCGGCCCAAGAAAATTTCTCTACACTCAATGTGGCCCAGAGAAGCCAAAAGGTTGGACACCCATGCTTTAAGGCATAGTAGGGTATCAAATCCACCATGATCCCCCACCATAACCTAGTCTTGCAAATGTTACCAATACTGGGTTGCCATCATCTACTATGGTGGACAAATAAATACAGAATCTTAGATTCCACTTAATACAACAGGAAAGCAGAACATTTTAGTGCCAAATTTGATATTTTTGGCCAGCTCCTTAACCTGCCTGGGGCTGCTTTAGTGCATGGTCCCAGCCATGACCCAGTCTTGCAAATTTTACCAATACTGGGTTGCCGTCATCTACTAAGGTGGACAAATACATACAGAATCTTAGATTCCACTTAATACAACAGGAAAGCAGAACATTTTGGTGCCAAATTTGATATTTTTGGCCAGCTCCTTAACCTGCCTGGGGCTGCTTTAGAGCATGGTCCCAACCATGACCCAGTCTTGCAAATTTTACCAATACCGGGTTGCCATCATCTACTATGGTGGACAAATAAATACAGAATCTTAGATTCCACTTAATACAACAGGAAAGCAGAACATTCTAATGCCAAATTTGATATTTTTGGCCAGCTCCTTAACCTGCCTGGGGCTGCTTTAGCGCATGGTCCCAACCATGACCCAGTCTTGAAAGTTTCTCCAGTACTGAGCTGCCATCATCTACAATGGTGGACAAATGAATATAGAATCCAGGAGCAAGTGAGCCCAATCAAGGAGCCAGCAGGCAATTTTATAGAACAAGTAATCACCTCTGGGCTTGTGTACTCACTGGCAACCTGGCTCCTAGCATTTGCCCAACCCTGGAGTAAAGGTGCAGACAGGGATGGAGAAAGTTCTTTTTTGAAAAAGACAACGAGGGCTCTTCAGAATGACATATAGAGATATTATTAGTACGCTTTGAAAAAAGCATGCGGGATTATAACATCACTTGACTTTGCCATAAAAATAAAACCACCGCTTTGCGTCCGGTCATACACCCAATATGCGGTACCTCATGCACACACGCAGGCACTCTGTGATCACAGTCATTTGTTTATAAGCAATAGCAGAGTCCAGGGAGCAGATAAAGGTTAGCTACAGAGCAAACATCGACTTCGATTACTTCCCATAGCAACAAGCCTATTCAGAATATGTCCTACCTGCATCAAAGGACTGCAACAAGAGGCTAAATGGAGGTCTAGCGGCACATTCACGCACTAAGATGAAGAAGAGACTGGCATCAGCAAGTGAATGCAACGCTTACATTACATGCACAATTAAAAGCAATTTACACTCAATCCCCTTATCTTATACAGCTAAACCCGAAACAAAAGAATAAATAAATAAATAAATAAATAAATAAATAAATAAATAAATAAAAATAAAAGAGAAAAGAACATGAGAAACAAAAAGAAAAAAAGAAAAGGAAAAAGGGGGAGGGGGGGGGGGTTCAAGCAAAAAAAAGCAGAATGCAATTAAGCAATCATTAATTTACTTGGGGGTTACCGTCATTGAAAGGGGGGCTAGGACCGTCATCTTGAGTACAAGAGATCGAGGACTAGTGATGGAGGGAGGGGCAGGGGCGTTGGATGGATTATCTTTGGTACCATACTCAAGTTCAAAGTAAAGACAAACATAAAAGTTAACAACGGAAACATAACAAACGAAACAAACAAAACAAAAAAAGGAATGAGCTGAACGTTTGGTGACACCTTGAATTCTCAGAGGAGAGCAAAAAACGATGGACAACAAGCTTGGGTCACTCATAGCTACAACCTCACAATGACAGCTTGACTAAACCTCTATCCAAAACCTGCTGGGCTACTTGGAAAATCAAACAAAAGTGTTGGCTTGAAAATGTAAAGTACCATAAAATGATCTGTGTATCGAGATCCAAAAATGTCCAATCAGATTGTATCAAAATATTTTTTGCCTTTGAAATAAACATTCTTTTTTTGATGCATTGCCAGGTCTCCCTAATATTACAGCCTGAAAAAAAATGGGGCTATAAATCCTCCCCCATTCCATAAATGAGGTCCAATGCCGTAAAAAGATATGCAACTAGGTGGATATTGTGGTGGCAAATACCATGGTGGACGATGCCACGTGGGATCATTCACAGTCAATAGCAATTCAATACTGCCAGTCGCCAAAAAAAGATTATAAGTATTGATGAGCTTGGGTTCGCTTCCCACCAAGGCTGATCTCTAATTTTTACGGAACACACTATAAGGGAAATACAACTTACGGCCAAAAGCCTGTAACACTTTTGGCCATATAGATAGACAGGATGGTCAGGTGTCCACAAATTTATGGTCATAAAGTACATATCAACAATAATTAAATGGAATTTATTTTATGCTTTAATAATTTAACGGAATGAGTAGTGACTTTGTACATAATTTATTAGGATCTGTACTAAAAAGGTGGTATAAATATAATTTTTAGTCAAGTAAATCAAGTCAAGTCAATTATACAAAGCAAGTAGGCAGCTCCTGCTGTGCTTTCTTTAGATAACCCCTAGTGCTCTGGGAATCCAGTATCATGTACCAAAATTTGGTAATATTTTTGGGGTGTTCTTTGAAAATGCCTAGGTTTTTAATAGTCTTAGGCTAGCCCTAGAACCCCATTGGAAAACAATGACTTGCCAGGAGGGACTGAAGAAAACGAGGCAGTTTGGAGTAGCTGTAGCCTGGCAGCCCCTGGGCTTCTCTGTGGAAACAGCTGATCAGTTGGGGTTCCGAGAGGACTATATCAAGCCATGGGGGGGATGGGGGGGGGGAGCGTAGAGAGGTTTTCCATCATCTCCCTGAAATTGGAAAACTTTTTTAAAGAAAACATTTTTTGGTTGTGGATCTGGACTAAAAATAATTAAAAAAATATAAAAAAAAAAGTAAAAAAATATACAAAAATAAATACGAAATAAAATGAACCCAAAGTCATAATCATTTTACTTCCCCATGACTGATTAATGATATCCTTTTAAGCACCTTACCTGATTAGTTGTTTCAACAGAGCAACCCAGTGGCTATTGGGCTACAGGTACTCCAAGCTGTCACACTATCTTCAGGTCAACTTGCCAAGTCATTTGTCTTCCAATGGGATTCTTAAGCTAGACTAGCACACACTACTAGGCAGTGGTGTATTTTGGTTTTGTGCTGCCCTAGGCAAGACTAAAATTGGGCGCCCCCCCCCCCCTCCCCCTCCTACGTAAATTTGCCCCACTCCTTTTTTAACGGATGTGGCTCCCCCCAAAATTGAAGGACTACAAGTCCCAGCATTAACCCCTGAGATCTCACGAGAGGGGAGAGAGGGGGGATGAGAGAGAGAGGGGGAGTGAGTGAGAGAGAGAGAGAGGGGGGATGAGAGAGAGAGGGGGGATGAGAGAGCGAGAGGGGGGGATGAGAGAGAGGGGGGTGAGAGAGAGAGGGGGGTGAGTGAGAGAGAGAGGGGGAGTGAGTGAGAGAGAGGGGGGGGATGAGAGAGCGAGAGGGGGGATGAGAGAGAGGGGGGATGAGAGAGAGAGGGGGGGATGAGAGAGAGAGGGTGAGTGAGTGAGAGAGAGCGAGTGGGGGGATGAGAGAGAGAGAGAGAGAGGGGGGGGTGAGAGAGAGAGAGAGAGAGAGGGGGGATGAGAGAGAGGGGGGGTGAGAGAGAGAGAGGGGGGGTGAGAGAGAGAGAGGAGGGTGAGAGAGAGAGAGAGGAGGGTGAGAGAGAGAGGGGAGTGTGAGAGAGAGGAGATAAGAGCAAAAGAGAAGGGGGTGAGAGAAAGGAAAGGAGGGAATGAGAGAGGCGGCTCTAGCAACCAGTGGCCAGAGAGAGGGGGGTGAGAGAGAGAGAGAGAGAGAGAGGAGGGGTGAGAGAGAGGAGGATGAAAGAGAGAGAGAGAGGAGGGGGGTGTGAGAGAGTGGGGGGATGAGAGCGATAGAGAGGGGGGGTGAGAGAGAGGGGGGAATGAGAGAGGCAGCTCTAGCAACAAGTGGCCAATAGAGTCTCAGGTGGAGGGGGGCGGCTTTTTTGCTGCCCCCCTGCAAAGTGCTGCCCTAGGCCTGGGCCTTGTTGGCCTAGGCCAAAATATAGCACTGCTGCTAGGTAAGAAAAAAAAAAACTAAAAGCCCAGATCGGAGCTATTCTATTGTGTTCTGACAGGGCGATGCCAAAACACTCCGGACAACGCTCTCTGCCAATTGATCGGGAGCCGATCGGCAGACCTTTTTCGGTCATGCCCCTTCGACAGAGGTTGGCTTCTGACAGACTGGCTGTAGTACACACAGGCCGAACCGGCTGATGCCCCTGAAAATTTGTCCCGTGTGTACTAGGCTTTAGTGACACAACTCTTAGTGAAGACCCATGTGGTTTCAAATAATGCCCATAGACAGGACACTTTATCAAATTCACTTGTCCTTGGGGGTGTCTGGCTTGTCACATAAAAGAGTTTGTGTCTGAATTGCACTCCCTACAGTGCTTGAACAATGAACTGCACTCCCTACAGTGCTCTAACAATGTAAATAGTGGGTTGTTAAACTACCATGGATAGTGTTGTGTGGGATCAAAGTTGGAAGTTCAGGAGCCACCAGTGCTCCATTAACATCCATGGATATTTCACTGCTGAAGCTGGCCATACATTATACAATTTTCCTATTTAATTTTCCTTTAGATTAAGACTCCATTCACACCAGCGCGACTTGTCAGGCGACTTGTCAGCCTGACAAGTCGCGCTCTCTCGCGGTCCATTGACTGCTACAGGACCTGTTCTAATAGGAGCGACACAAGTCGCTCCGACTTAGAAAAAGGGTCCTGTACTACTTCGGGGCGACCTCGGAGCGACTTGCATAGACTTTCATTATGTGAAGTCCGTGCAAGTCGCTCCGAAGTCGTGGTGCATGGGAATGCACAAGTCGCCCCCGAAGTAGTACAGAGTCGTGCCGCCCCAGTGTGAACCAAGTCTTAGGTTTTTATTAATAGCTTTAAACCCAACTGAAGGCACTTCTATAACTGTGACGTGGCACTCCTATTTCTCTTATACCTCCACTATATCTTCCAAAGTACATCTAGAGGTCCCTTTGTGTTGGACAGCTGCCCAACCAAAGCCATTGCCCTTTCACATCATAGAATAATTCTGCACCATGAATCCAAAATGTGTTTGGCTCCAGTACCTGCTACCTTCACCTTCCTAAACTGGCAGTGGCAACCCATGTCCACTGGCTGCTGAACTGGACCAACTGCTGGAGAAATCCAACTCATCCACTTCTGTAATAAGAAGCTTCTCCAAAATACTAAAGCTGGCCATACATTAATAGGTTTTCAAACAAACTTTAGTACAAAAATTCTCATCAGTACATTTGGTGATTTGACAAAAGTCATTAGAAAGCCCTTTGAATTGAATATTCAGTTTTGGACTGAACAAACACCACATCACTGTTAGAAATGTGTTTGTTCAAGAAAAAAAATTCCATTCTGCTCTTTCGAATTTTCTTGTCACTGTGTTCAGAAAAGTACGTAGACCCCACTAATCAGTAGAAAATTGAACAAACATTCCTAAAACTAAAATTTTTTATCAAAATGTTACTAGTGCATGGCTAGCTTTTCTCCACCCTCTCTATAGGTTGATCTGCAGATGTGTCCCTTGAAGAAGCCCCTTCAACCAGCACTTTTATGTGGCCATTGATAGCCAAAAGCATCAAAAGTCACCAACATTCCAGTACTGTGTACCCCTTTAAAGGCATACCTTCAGATATAGAGCAGCTATAACTTCAAATATGGAGCTATATCTTTAGCTATGGAGCTATTCCTTTAGATATAGAGCTATACCTTCATATATAGAGCTATACCTTGAAATATGAAGCTATACCCCTCAGATATAGAGAAGCTATACCTTCAGATATGGAGCTATACATTCATATATAGAGCTATACCTTCAGATATGGAGCTATAACTTCAGATATGGAGCAGCTATACCTTCAGATATAGAGCTATACCTTCAGATATAGAGCTATACCTTCAGATATAGAGCGTATATATACCTTTAGACATAAAGCTCTACCTTCAGATATGGAGCTATACCTTCAGATATGGAGCTATACATTCATATATAGAGCTATACCTTCAGATATGGAGCTATACCTTCAGATATGGAGCAGCTATACCTTCAGATATAGAGCTATACCTTGAAATATGAAGCTATACCTTCAGATATAGAGCTATACCTTCAGATATAGAGCGTATATATACCTTTAGACATAAAGCTCTACCTTCAGATATGGAGCAGCTATACCTTCAGATATGGAGCTATACATTCATATATAGAGCTATACCTTCAGATATGGAGCTATACCTTCAGATATAGAGCTATACATTCATATATAGAGCTATACCTTCAGATATGGAGCTATACCTTCAGATATGGAGCAGCTATACCTTCAGATATAGAGCTATACCTTGAAATATGAAGCTATACCTTCAGATATAGAGCTATACCTTCAGATATAGAGCGTATATATACCTTCAGACATAAAGCTCTACCTTCAGATATGGAGCTATACATTCATATATAGAGCTATACCTTCAGATATGGAACTATACCTTCAAATATAGAGCTATACCTTCAAATATAGAGCTATACCTTCAGATATAGAGCTATACCTTGAAATATGAAGTTATACCCCTCAGATATAGAGAAGCTATACCTTCAGATATGGAGCTATACCTTCAGATATAGAGCTATACCTTCAGATATAGAGCGTATATATACCTTCAGACATAGAGCTCTACCTTCAGATATGGAGCAGCTATACCTTCAGATATGGAGCTATACATTCAGATATAGAGCTATACCTTGAAATATGAAGCTATACCCCTCAGATATAGAGAAGCTATACCTTCAGATATGGAGCTATGCCTTCAGATATAGAGCGTATATATACCTTCAGACATAGAGCTATACCTTCAGATATGGAGCTATACATTCATATATAGAGCTATACCTTCAGATATGGAGCTATACCTTCAGATATGGAGCTATACATTCAGATATGGAGCTATACTTTCAGATATGGAGCTATACATTCATATATAGAGCTATACCTTCAGATATGGAGCTATACCTTCAGATATGGAGCTATACCTTCAGATATAGAGCTATACATTCAGATATAGAGCTTTACCTTCAGATATGATGCTATACTTTCAGACCACTATCTTATATTTATGCACAGCTTATTAAAAACCTATGGCAGTTTTAAAGTATAAGGCTCCATTTACACTTGTGCGACGTTTCATGTAACTTTGGACATCAAAGTCGCATGACAAGTTGTTCCCCGTGTTTTCCAATGATAACCATTCATATATGTGCGACTTAAAGTTGCAGTGACTTCAAAGTAGTCCATGCATTACTTTGGGTCTGACTTTCATGCAACTTGAAGGCCAAAGACTTCAACGTTAACCCTCAAAGTTGCATGAAAGTCGTACCTGAATATTATACAATGCAACGGTTATCCATTATCACTGGTCAAAGCCAAAGTCGTATCCAAGTCGCACCCATCCAAAGTTGCACTCCAAAGTCGACACAACTTTGGAGTCATACTAGTGTTAATGGAGCCTAAAAGCTAGTCTAAAGGACCAGGAGATACCTGTACGTACCCTTATTTATTATCCAAAGTGCCAGCAATATGCAAACATCAACTTTCAGCACCTAAGTCAAGAGGCAAGGGAGTAAAACAGTTGAAAAGCTACATTTGATGGCCAATATGCTTTTCAGGAGATACATATCGGCACCTCTAGAGGGCCATACACACTATAAGATTTTCTGAAGACTCTTTCCTTCAGATTTACCTTTTCTATGTAGTGCAAGGGCCTGCCAGATTGCATACAAATTGAAAGTGTTTAGGTTTGACCTCATATTATATGGTTTTGGTAAATCTAAAGGAAAAAGTCTTCAGAAAATCTTATAGTGTGTATGGCCCATAGGTATCCCAGGCAAGCTTATTTTAGACCTGCTACTAGCACCAACAGAGCTAACAAACGGCAAGAAAATACGACTCAGCACATCAGACACAGGAAACTCTGCATTTATTTCAGTGATACAAACGGTTTCGGGGTAATCACCATCAACCTCAGCAAAAGTAAAACCCTTCTACAAATCCTTGGCACGGCAGTGGGAACTGCTCACATTACCTAAGCGGATAAGGTTGACATTCGGTGTTTTATGGCAGCACATTGTCTACAGTATGGGGAATGCATGATTACTATTGTCTATCTCATTTTACTTAAGATGCCAGTGTAATTAAAGCAAGCTTGTGTTTGCTCCTTAAATAAGTCTACTTTCCTTCTGCCCTCTTGGATATCATTATTAAACCCTGAAGGACTACACAACCTCCAACACTGCCCACACAATTAGGATTGTTTTTCCATTTTGATCATCCTTATCGATAACAACCATGAACTAAAACATTATCAAACAATCAGATTTTTTTTTAAAAATGTTTAAACAGGAAACTTTGTAAACATTTTGCAACGTCGTCAGGCCCCTTATCTTTGCTCTCGGACAGCCACACAGATACATGTGTGAACATGTAAGAGCTTTGGACATGATACCGTTCCCGGAGCCAATGTCCCCAGAAACAGACCTTTCAGTTTGGAATGGCTGCTGGGTGCTTGAATCTCACAATGTCTTCTTGTATCTTTCAGAGACTCCAGTTGCAAAATATTTCCACCAGTATACCCAGTCTCACCCAACTAATGTGGCCTTTATAAACCCCAGTGATGACATCGATCTTCCCCAATGGATTCTTCCTAAAGTAGAATAAACCCACCATTGGTGACTCCAGTTGGGGGAGGTGACACCTTTTGTGGGAAATCTCACCATTTTTGTAGGGGAGCACAGACAGGAACCACTGGGGGAAACCCCACTATTGTGGGAGGGGCAGAGACACACACTACTTGGGGCAAACCTCACTATTGTGGGAGGGGCAGAGACACACACTACTTGGGGCAAACCTCACTATTGTGGGAGGGGCAGAGACACACACTACTTGGGGGAAACCTCACCATTGTGGGGTGGGAGGGGCAGAGACACAAAACACTGGAGGAAATCCCCCCCCCCCAATGTGGGAGGGACAGAAACACAAGCTACTAGGGGGGTAATCTCCTCATTGTGGGATGAGCAGAGACACAAAATATTAGGGGGAAATCTCCCTATTGTGGGAGAAGCAGAAACACAAGCTACTGGGGGAAAATGTCCCCATTGTGGGAGGGGCAAAAACACAAATTGCTGGGGACTAATCTCCCTATTGTGAAAGGGGCAGAGACACAAGCTACTGCAGTAAAATCTCACCATCATGGGAGGGGCAGAGACACAAACTACTTGGGGGAAACCTCACCATTGTGGGAGGGGCAGAGACACAATCTACTAGAGAAAATCTCACAATTGTGGGAGGGGCAGAGACAAACTACTGGAGGAAATCTCATCATTGTGGGAGGGGAAGAGACACAAACTACTGTAGGAAATCTCACCATTGTGGGAGGGGCAGAGACATAAACTACTTGGGGAAAACCTCACCATTGTGGGAGGGGCAGAGACACAAACTAATGGGAAAAGCTTACCATTGTGGGAGGAGCAGAGACACATTCTACTGGAGAAAATCTCACAATTGTGGGAGGGGCAGAGACACAAACTACTGAAGGAATCTCACCATTGTGGGAGGGGCAGAGACACAAACTACTGCAGGGAATCTCACCATTGTGGGAGGGGCAGAGACACAAACTATTGTAGGTAATCTCACCATTGTGGGAGGGGCAGAGACACAAACTATTGTAGGTAATCTCACCATTGTGGGAGGGGCAGAGACACAAACTACTGCAGGGAATCTCACCATTGTGGGAGGGGCAGAGACACAAACTATTGTAGGTAATCTCACCATTGTGGGAGGGGCAGAGACACAAACTACTGCAGGAAATCTCACCATTGTGGGAAGGGCAGAGACACAAACTACAGCAGGAAAATTCTGACTTTCCAGATTCCTCTACAGACATTCCATGTGAACCAAACATCAAACCTTAAAATAGGAGGATGGTGGGGTAAGGAGGGACAGAGGTATTGGGGGCCACAAAGACAGTCCCTCTAAAACACGGTGAAGGCAAAAATTAAGAAGACATACAACGGTGTGGATCCAGACAAAATGGCTCCAAGGACAGTCTGCCTTGCTCTGCAGAGGCGCTCCGGGGGGTGTAGTTGGGAAGGGCGGGGGGGTTGGATAGGAACAGAAATCCAATTTGAGGAATTATGGTGTCTTCATACTGTTCTGAGTAAAGACAGGCCCTTTTGTCCCTGGAACAGGCCCAGAGGAAACTGATTCTGGTTGTTACAGAGAAACAGCGTACGTGAAACAAGAGTTCAAACTTGATTAACTGGTGTTGGAATTATACTGGGGCAGTTCCAGAAAGAGTATAATAGTCAAAATTAAGAACACATGGCCCCTTTCCCTGCAAAGCAGAGGGACGCCGAATTCACAGGAACATAAAATAGGGCTCCGTAGACCACAAAAAAAAAAAGAAACTAATAACGCCACGCAACAAACAAACACAACAATGAGCACACAGCCCTGTGATTGATAAAACCTTGGAAGGTCTGGATAGCGTCTCACAAAGACGTCTCATTGTTATTTATGCTGCAGAAAAAAACCTGCGTCAAGGATGTGTGAATGTAAAACACAATTGTTAGAGTCACCCTAAAATGTGTATTATAATCTACGCAGCAACAATGTATCAACGTGACATACACCCCCCCACCAACCCCACCCCACCTGCCTACCACCAGATGTATATGAGACTATAAGAGAGATCCAAGTATAAGGTCCCTGTAATTGTATTTATAGAATTCAAGACATCTGATTGTTCTTACTTTAGGTGGTATCTAACACAAGATTCCATGGGGGAGGACTTCATAAAATCATCCTCCACATCCAGATGTATGTTATATCTATTGATATTTGTGTTCTGCATTATGGAACATTTCACATTACACAATCAGCCCCCATTGTGACATCACTGCCATCAAAATACATGTTAGGGAGGTCACCGGTTCAAATCCCAACCAGGACAATATCTGCATGGAGTTTGTATGTTCTCCCTCTACCTGTGTGGGTTTCCTTCCAAACTCCAAAGACATGCTGGTAAGTTATTTGGCTCCTGTCCAAATTGGCCCCAGTATGTGTAAGTATGTGTATCAGATAAGGACCATAGAGTGTAAGCTATTGAGGGAAGGAAATTTTGCACAATATGTAAAGCACTGCATGAATTGTCAGCACTATATAATACCTGGAATAAATAAATAAGAGTGACACTGAATAAGGCATTCATCTGCAAACAGATAACTGTAAGAGTTCTGGAAGTTTTGTATAAGTTTACAGGAGCGACACATCACCGCTCTCCAGATATAAGTTATATTATACAGAAGTGACATCACCGCTCTCCAGATATAAGTTATATTATACAGAAGTGACATCACCGCTCTCCAGATATGAGTTATAAAATACAGGAGTGACATCACCGCTCTCCAGATATGAGTTATATAATACAGGAGTGACATCACTGCTCTTCAGATATGTTATATTATACAGGAGTGACATCACCGCTCTCCAGATATGTTATATAATACAGGAGTGACATCACCACTCTCCAGATATGTAAATAATACAGGAGTGACATCACCGCTCTCCAGATATGTAAATAATACAGGAGTGACATCACCGCTCTCCAGATATGTAAATAATACAGGAGTGACATCACCGCTCTCCAGATATAAGTTATATTATACAGGAGTGACATCACCACTCTCCAGATATAAGTTATATTATACAGAAGTGACATCACCGCTCTCCAGATATAAGTTATATTATACAGAAGTGACATCACCGCTCTCCAGATATAAGTTATATTATACAGAAGTGACATCACCGCTCTCCAGATATGAGTTATATAATACAGGAGTGACATCACCGCTCTCCAGATATGTTATATTATACAGGAGTGACATCACCACTCTCCAGATATGTTAAATAATACAGGAGTGACATCACCGCTCTCCAGATATGTTATATAATACAGGAGTGACATCACCACTCTCCAGATATGTTATATTATACAGGAGTGACATCACCACTCTCCAGATATGAGTTATATAATACAGGAGTGACATCACCGCTCTCCAGATATATGTTATATAATACAAGAGTGACATCACCGCTCTCCAGATATATGTTATATTATACAAGAGTGACATCACCGCTCTCCAGATATGTTATATTATACAGGAGTGACATCACCGCTCTCCAGATATAAGTTATATTATACACATCTGTATATCATTAGGACAGTATACTATAAGACTTCTAAAGTGATAAAGTGTATCCAGAAATGAACACATGCCACGCCGTAGAGCAGTCACTGTATCATAGAGTAGTTTATGCACATTGTAACACTTACATAAAGTATCATTTATCACTTAGATACACACTATGTGAATGACACTGTGTACTCTGCAAGTGCAGTTAGTCCAGAGCTTAGTAAATAAGGTAAATCTTCACTTTGCAAAGAATACCCAATCACGTGCAAGGAAAAAAAACATATGCATTTTTGCTTGCATACGATTGGACGATGGAAGTCAGCAGAGCTTCTACACATTTAGGCCTCTTGCACATTGTAGCTTAAAAAAGCTCAGTACAGCTTTTTTTTCTGAGCTAAAATACAGCCCATTGCCCATTCACTGTAATGTGCCTGTGCACACAGGAGTGTAAATGAGCGCCGTGCATTCTTCAGTAAGAACAAAATAGCAAAATCTGCATTTTTGGACAGTAATTTACGCCTAATGCCCGCAAATGCGCACAAATACGCACGATAGCGAACAAATGAACGCACGCGAACATACTGTTGATCTGAAAAATGCTAATTTGCATATATTACAAGAACGCGAGAATACATTTGCGTGAAAAGACGCAAATTTGCGCAAACGCATGTGCGCGAAATTGCATGCATTTCAATAAGACAAATAAGCCTGAAATTTACAGCTAAAAATGGAGATGCTCAAACAGGAGTATCGTGTGTAAGAGGCCTTCCTAAGCTCAGGAGCAACTGCACTTTGCAAAGTGCACAATCTATTTGCCTTTAGTAAATCAACCCCAGTGTACAGACTATCTCCGAGGAGTACAGACGTAAGCAGCACACATGGCACCTGACATATACGATTGGTCCAGCCCTTCTCTGTACCCATGACCACACACTGTCACATAGAGAAATGATTGTCCCGGTGACATTTCAGAACAATAGCCTGGCCTATCAGAGGACAGGCAATGACAGATGTCGGAGAAATGCAAGCTCTACCCGCATACACATGGGGGCGGATTTACTAAAGGCAAAGAGACTGTACACTTTGGAATTGCGGTTGAACTCTGCAAGCGCAGTTGCTCCAGAGCTTAGTAAATGAGATGAAGCTCTCTTAACTTCCATCATCCAATCATGAGCAAGCAAAAAAAAAAAAAATTTTTCTTTCTCTGCATGTGATTGGGTATTCTTTATAAAGTGAAGCTTTACCTGATTTACTAAGCTCTGGGGTAACTGCACTTTCAGAGTGCACAGTCTATTTGCTTTTAGTATATACTAAAGAAAACCATGCTCCCCTACAACACTTTGCAATCATACCGAAGGACCTTTAACATTAATACCTTATGGCCAACTCCGTCCAGAACAGAAATGTCAGATTTGTACTCAGTACTCCTGATGCAGCACTGAACCTCAGTACTCCTGATGCAGCACCCAACCTCAGTACTCCTGATGCAGCACCCAACCTCAGTACTCCTGATGCAGCACCCAACCTCAGTACTCCAAATGCAGCACCCATCCTCAGTACTCCTGATGCAGCACCCAACCTCAGTACACCTGATGCAGCACCCATCCTCAGTACTCCTGATGCAGCACCCAACCTCAGTATTCCTGATGCAGCACCCAACCTCAGTACTCCTGATGAAGCACCCAACCTCAGTACTCCTGATGCAGCACCCAACCTCAGTACTCCTGATGAAGCACCCAACCTTAGTACTCCTGATGCAGCACCCAACCTCAGTACTCCCGATGCAGCACCCAACCTCAGTACTCCTGATGCAGCACCCAACCTCAGTACTCCTGATGCAGCACCCAACCTCAGTACTCCTGATGCAGAACCCATCCTCAGTACTCCTGATGCAGCACCCAACCTCAGTACTCTTGATGCAGCACCCAACCTCAGTACACCTGATGCAGCACCCATCCTCAGTACTCCTGATGCAGCACCCAACCTCAGTATTCCTGATGCAGCACCCAACCTCAGTACTCCTGATGAAGCACCCAACCTCAGTACTCCTGATGCAGCACCCAACCTCAGTACTCCTGATGCAGCACCCAACCTCAGTACTCCTGATGCAGCACCCAACCTCAGTACTCCTGATGCAGCACCCAACCTCAGAACTCCTGATGCATCACCCAACCTCAGTACTCCTGATGCAGCACCCAACCTCAGTACTCCTGATGCAGCACCCAACCTCAGTACTCCTGATGCAGCACCCAACCTCAGTACTCCTGATGCAGCACCCAACCTCAGTACTCCTGATGCAGTACCCAACCTCAGTACTCTGATTAAGAACCCAACCTCAGTACTCCTGATGCAGCACCCAACCTCAGTACACCTGATGCAGCACCCAACCTCAGTACTCCTGATGCAGCACCCAACCTCAGTACTCCTGATGCAGTACCCAACCTCAGTACTCCTGATGCAGTACCCAACCTCAGTACTCCTGATGCAGTACCCAACCTCAGTACTCCTGATGCAGCACCCAACCTCAGTACTCCTGATGCAGTACCCAACCTCAGTACTCCTGATGCAGCACCCAACCTCAGTACTCCTGATGCAGTACCCAACCTCAGTACTCTGATTAAGAACCCAACCTCAGTACTCCTGATGCAGCACCCAACCTCAGTACACCTGATGCAGCACCCAACCTCAGTACTCCTGATGCAGCACCCAACCTCAGTACTCCTGATGCAGTACCCAACCTCAGTACTCCTGATGCAGTACCCAACCTCAGTACTCTGATGAAGAACCCAACCACAGTACTCCTGATGCAGCACCCAACCTCAGTACTCCTGATGCAGTACCCAACCTCAGTACTCCTGATGCAGTACCCAACCTCAGTACTCTGATGAAGAACCCAACCTCAGTACTCTGATGAAGAACCCAACCTCAGTACACCCGATGCAGCACCTAACCTCAGTACACCCGATACAGCATCCAATCTCAGTACTCCTGATGCAGCACCCATCCTCAGTACTCCTGATGCAGCACCCATCCTCAATACTCCTGATGCAGCACCCAACCTCAGTACTCTGATGAAGAACCCAACCACAGTACTCCTGATGCAGCACCCAACCTCAGTATTCCTGATGCAGGACCCAACCTCAGTATTCCTGATGCAGCACCCAACCTCAGTACTCCTGATGCAGCACCCAACCTCAGTACTCCTGATGCAGGACCCAACCTCAGTACTCCTGATGCAGGACCCAACCTCAGTATTCCTGATGCAGCAGCACCTAACCTCAGTACTCCTGATGCAGCAGCACCCAACCTCAGTACTCCTGATGCAGCACCCAACCTCAGTACTCCTGATGCAGAACCCAACCTCAGTACTCCTGATGCAGCACCCAACCTCAGTACTCCTGATGCAGCACCCAACCTCAGTACTCCTGATGCAGCATCCAACCTCAGTACTCCTGATGCAGCACCCAACCTCAGTACTCCTGATGCAGCACCCAACCTCAGTACTCCTGATGCAGCACCCAACCTCAGTACACCTGATGCAGCACCCAACCTCAGGACTCCTGATGCAGCACCCAACCTCAGTACTTCTGATGCAGCACCCAACCTCAGTACTTCTGATGCAGCACCCAACCTCAGTACTCCTGATGCAGCACCCAATGTCAGTACTCCTGATGCAGCATCCAACCAGAAAAGGGTCGGTAAATATGTAATTTACCAGCTCCTTCCTTTTCTGAATGGACAGAGTCATAGTCAGTCACATTGTAAAAAAATAAAATAAAATGATAAAAAATAACACAAATAAAATACCAAAAAATAAAAACTACTGACACCAGTGGGTGAACTTCCAGGATCACAAAGGTCACACTTGCGACCAGGCCCTGGCATTCCACCACTGTGGGGAGGCCCCAAGATGGCAGGAACGGGGCCCCATAATAAAGGGCCCCGCAACGAGAGTAAAGGGCTCCAGGATCAATGTAAAGAGCCCCAGGCTTGAAGGGAAGGGCCACGGCCAGGGGTCCGGGGGGGGCCCTTCATGGTTTCTTGCACCGGAGTCCTAAAGGTTGTAGTTACGCCTCTGGTTAGTTAGGCTGGGGAGGAAAGAGTTAGATGATGCTGGATGTCATCCAGCCAGAAAATGAGGCGGGATCTATAGCCACAGCTTTCAATGCACACTGTGAGAAGCTCACAGTGTGCAGTGAAATCAGAGTAAGCCATTTCAGTCCAGGAGAGGAACCTGTACAACAGTACAAGGCTGGAGTTCAACTTTAGACACTGTAATATATCCAAACAATGCCTGGAAATACAAATGGGAATGACAAGGAGGAAATAAACATATAGCTACTTCCACGAAATTCAGGCCACGCCGCCCCGTGTGAGCGGAGAATTATCGGGGGGGGGGGGTACAGACACAGCCACTCGGAGCTGCATTGTACATAAAGATTTCCTGGGAAAGTCAATATAATCTGCTTTTAATTAGCCGTCAGTATTGAATGCGGTCGGGGAGAAGGATCAACATTCTTCAATCATAAAATCTTTTCTTTCCAGCTACAAGATCCTTCTGTAACCCGGCGCAGAGCGCACAAATATACCATCCGTGAGCGGTCCTCTCAGAATTCCCAAATCTTTCCCGAGATCCTTTCCCCGTCTTTATTCTGGAATTTAACACTAAAACACTCCGCTATAAATACAGGAACTTTTCAGGGGGGGGTCGTAAATTTAGAGGATTTTCCATACGGGACGCTGCGGCAGCATGCAGAGCGCACGTGCCATGTCTATAATTGTAGCGGGACGTATCTCATGTACATTCCAGCAATATCACAAGATACCATTTCCGCTCTGGCCCAATACATTTGCACAACGGTTATCCCTGCTCTCGGGATCAGACTTTTTAAAGAGATCTATTTCGGAATTCCAAATTCAGATTTTTTTTTATTTATTTTTTTTTTTTTTTACAGTGCTGATCATTGTGCCTGTCTTTTTGTTTCCTATATTTTGACAAAAGTTAAAATATCGAACACAAACACAAACTGTGATCTTGTTGGCAGATTTACAATGACCTCGCACCATTTTTTTTTCTTTCCAATGATTTTGAAGGCTATTTATGATTTAGGCTCATCTTAACTGCGTGTGTTGAAAAAAAGGCCTGTTGTTTATAGAGCTTAATAGCTGGAGCTCAGATTACACACACAGCTGAATGGGTCAGAAAAATAATACCACCCCTTTCCCCATCTCCCTGCTTTGTGCTCTCTATTTAGAAATCCTTTTCAAAACGGGGGGGGGGGGGGGTTCCTTTAATATGAGGGAACAAAAAGAGGGTGGGGGGCTCCTTTACTATGAGGGTAAAAGAAGAGGGGGGGGGGCTCCTTTACTATGAGGGAAGAAGAAAATGCAGGGGGGCCTTGAACTATGAGGGTACAAAAAGAAAGCAGGGAGCGCCTTTACTATGAGGGCAGGGGGGCTCCTTTACAATGAGGATAAAGGGTAGGTGAGGGCTCCTTTACTGTGAGGGTAAAAGAAAAGGTCAGGGGGGCTCTTTTACTATGTAGGCAGAAGAAGAGGGCAGGGGGGCTCCTTTACTATGTAGGCAGAAGAAGAAGGCAGGGGGCTCCTTTACTATGAGGGCAGAAGAAGTGGGCAGGGGGCTCCTTTACTCTGATGGCAGAAGAAGAGGGAAGGGGGGCTTCTTTACTAGGAGGGTAGAAGAAGAGGGCAGGGGGGGTCATTTAATATGAGGGTGGAAGAAGACAGAGGGGTCTTTACTATGAGGGTACAAAAAGAGGGCGAGGGATCCTTTACTATAAGGGTAAAAGAAGAGGGCAGGGGGGTCTTGAATTATGAGGGTACAAAAAGAAAGCAGGGGGCTCCTTTACCATGAGGGTAAGAGGGCAGGGGAGCTCCTTTAATATGAGGGTAAAGGGCAGTGGGGCTCCTTTACTGTGAGGGTAAAAGAAAAGGTCAGGGGGGCTCCTTTACTATGTGGGCAGGGGGGCTACTTTACTATGAGGGCAGAAGAAGGCAGGGGGGCTCCTTTACTATTTGGGCAGGGGGGCTACTTTACTATGAGGGCAGAAGAAGGCAGGGGGGCTCCTTTACTCTGAGGGCATAAGAAGAGTGCAGGGGGGCTACTTTACTATGTGGGCAGGGGGGCTACTTTACTATGAGGGCAGAAGAAGAGGGCAGGGGGGCTCCTTTACTATGTGGGCAGGGGGGCTACTTTACTATGAGGGCAGAAGAAGAGGACAGGGCGGCTACTTTACTATGTGGGCAGGGGGGCTACTTTACTCCGAGGGCAGGGGGGCTCCTTTACTATGTGGGCAGGGGGGCTTCTTTATTATGAGGGCAGAAGAAGAGGGCAGGGGGGCTCCTTTACTATGTGGGCAGGGGGGCTACTTTACTATGAGGGCAGAAGAAGAGGGCAGGGGGGCTCCTTTACTATGAGGGCAGAAGAAGAGGGCAGGGGGGCTCCTTTACTATGAGGGCAGAAGAAGAGGGCAGGGGGGCACCTTTACTATGAGGGCAGAAGAAGAGGGCAGGGGGGCTCCTTTACTCCGAGGGCAGAAGAAGAGGGCAGGGGGGCTCCTTTACTATGAGGGCAGAAGAAGAGGGCAGGGGGCTCCTTTACTATGAGGGCAGGGGGGCTCCTTTACTATGAGGGCAGAAGAAGAGGGCAGGGGGGCTCCTTTACTATGAGGGCAGAAGAAGGCAGGGGGGCTCCTTTACTATGAGGGCAGAAGTAGAAGGCAGGGGGGCTCCTTTACTATGAGGGCAGAAGTAGAAGGCAGGGGGCTCCTCTACTATAAGGGTAAGGGGGCTCCTTTGATATGAGGGCAGAAGAAGAGGGCAGGGGGGCTCCTTTATTATAAGGGTAGAAGAATAGGGAAGGGGGTCACTTTCATAGAGAACATGGAGGAAAACCACACCTTCTTCTTACTTACCCTTTGAATGCCCAACAACCTTTTGAATGCGCTTTTTAAACATCTCTGAGTTCTTTGGCTGAACTGTGTTTTTAAATGCCTTTTTTTATATACAGGCCATCCATCAAGGGTTCTTGTTGTTGAGCATGGCCAATCAAAATTCGGGGACAAAAAGCAGACGTATACAACCATGGCAATGAAAAGAAAATCCTGTCCCCTTTAAATCTAGAAGAGCCAGTGACACATCTTGCTATAAAGTTTCAGCAGCCATCGGGAAGTAATTGTATCACATTTAGTTGCTGCTCTGTATTGACAGCCTACAATCAGCGTGCCTTGAACCAGTCATATCACATTGCATGCAATCACTGACCGCAGCACTTTCACAGCCCCGACAATAAAATAACATTTTGTTAAACTGATAACGTTGTTGAAGACACACGGCACTAAACACAAACATGGCTGCACTGAGGGCACCGAGAACACTCCACAGAAGGCCGATTACACATTCCTCTGATGGATTATTTCAAATAAACCACTAGAGTTTTCCCTAAACAGAGAAGTACTGAGCCTGGAGCACTGTCTACGATTGCCAATATCAATCATTTTACCCCAGAGGAACATTGAAAAGATTTTTTAGATCTCGGGAAACCCCCTGCTAAAACCGGTTTATCAAAATATTTAGGAAGGATGCTCCTTACATTGGTGATCAGTGAAAAGAATGCCCCATACACTGGAAGTCAGTGGGAAGAATGCCCCATACACTGGAGGACAGTGGGAAGAATGCCCCATACACAAGAGGTCAAAGGAAGAGTGTCCCTTACATTGGTTGTCAGTGGGAAGAATGTCCCTTACTTTGGTTGTCATTGGGAAGAATGTTCCTTACATTGGTAGTCAGTGGGAGGAATGCCCCATACACTGGAAGTCAGTGGGAACAATGCTTCTTACATTGGTGGTCAGTGGGAAGAATGTCCCTTACATTGGTGGTCAGTGGGAAGAATGTTCCTTACACTGGAAGTCAGTGGGAAGAATGCCCCCATACACTGGAAGACAGTGGAAAGAATGCCCCTTACACTGAAAGTCAGTGGGAAGAACGTCCCTTACATTGGTGGTCAGTGGGAAGAATGCCCCCGTACACTGGAGGACAGTGGGAAGAATGCCCAATACACAAGAGGTCAATGGGATGAGTGTCCCTTACATTGGTGGTCAGTGGGAAGAATGTCCCTTACACTGGAAGTCAGTGGGAAGAATGACCCCATACACTGCAGGACAGTGGGAAGAATGCCCGTACACTGGAAGTCAGTGGGAAGAATGCCCCCGTACACTGGAGGACAGTGGGAAGAATGCCCGTACACTGGAGGACAGTGGAAAGAATGCCCCTTACACTGAAAGTCAGTGGGAAGAATGTCCCTTACATTGGTGGTCAGTGGGAAGAATGCCCCCGTATACTGGAGGACCGTGGTAAGAATGCCCAATACACAAGAGGTCAATGGGATGAGTGTCCCTTACATTGGTGGTCAGTGGGAAGAATGTCCCTTACACTGGAAGTCAGTGGGAAGAATAACCCCATACACTGGAGGACAGTGGGAAGAATGCCCGTACACTGGAAGTCAGTGGGAAGAATGTCCCTTACACTGGAAGTCAGTGGGAAGAATGTCCCTTACACTGGAAGTCAGTGGGAAGAATGCCCCCGTACACTGGAGGACAGTGGGAAGAATGCCCCTTACACTGAAAGTCAGTGGGAAGAATGTCCCTTACATTGGTGGTCAGTGGGAAGAATGCCCCCGTACACTGGAGGACAGTGGTAAGAATGCCCAATACACAAGAGGTCAATGGGATGAGTGTCCCTTACATTGGTTGTCAGTGGGAAGAATGTCCCTTACATTGGTTGTCAGTGGGAAGAATGCTCCTTACATTGGTTGTCAGTGGGAAGGATGTCCCTTACATTGGTTGTCAGTGGGAAGAATGCTCCTTACATTGGTTGTCAGTGGGAAGAATGCTCCTTACATTGGTGGGCAGTTAAAAGAATATTCTTTACATTGGTGGGCAGTGCTCCTTACATCAGTAGTTAGTGGGTAGAATGTCCCATGAATTGGAGGCCAGTGGGAAGAATGCCCCTTTTACACTGGTGATCAGAAGGTTCCCCTTACAGACAGTTAAAATGTCTGTCAAGTGACACTGGTCTCCAATTTTGTAGGCATCATCAAATGGGAGGTCAATAAGCTACAGTTCAAGGAACCACCAGAAAACTGTAGAAACCATAGGGTTCCATGTAACCTTGGCAGAGAATGGCCGGTCTACGCTCAGCAGCCCAACCTGACTCAGAAACATGAAGGGGAAGATATAAACTCCCAACCACGTGTGTACATATAGTCGCCCACCATGTAGCTTCCAGGCCGGTGATGTCCATGGTGGTGCAGTGGATGGCATTTAATTTCACGACCCAAGATGTGGTATAAGGACAACCCTCCTCAAATTGACTAAAAATGTAAAATTGAGAGGCGGCATAAGAGAGACAGGTTGGGCATACCAACTTTCCGAAAAACATACCTACCCTCCAATACCGCTCACATAATCAAATTCCATAACATTTGGTGTCTGGGGGAGCAATATTCTGGCAGTCACCGAATCTGCCTGAGCCCCAGTTTGCTCTTTGTCATAGATGTCTCCAAATGGGACACAATAGACAAAAAACATTTTTAGTAAGGTACAAAAAGTATAGAATTTCTGCCTATGTTTTATCTGCTGTCCATGCCTTCCTGTTTGGTGACAAAGGCTCCTCCAATTT
This sequence comes from Pelophylax lessonae, assembly GCF_965119305.1. Taxonomy (NCBI): domain Eukaryota; kingdom Metazoa; phylum Chordata; class Amphibia; order Anura; family Ranidae; genus Pelophylax; species Pelophylax lessonae. The sequence goes on along the minus strand of NC_138776.1, from coordinate 49,808,076 downwards.
CATGCATGGGGTCACAGGGACAGGAAGTGAGTAAAAGTCTCCCTCTTGGTCACAAACCTAGATAAAACCTTGGCAGACAATGCATCCTTCTCTATCCAAAACTAAACATTATCCCACTCAATTCATTTTCTACAAACACCCTGGTCCTGACAATTTCAACCACTGCTTGCCATAATTGGTCACACACCAGTCAGATCACAATGTTAGAAAATCTCCCTTTTACAGGACCCAACCCTTAGCTCTTCTAAGTACAAAACTGGAACCGACACGAAGCAGGTGAGCCGGCAATCTTACTTCAGGACGAGCCGATGAAGAGTCACCCTTTAAATAACCACGGAGCTTGCGAAGGGCAGCGCTGACATAGCGGTATATATTTAACATACCAGAGAAAATAAAACCTTCAAATACAAAAAAGAAAAAAGCCACACACAGCAACAAACGATAAGGGCGGCTGTGATGTGGAAATCTCCGGCAGCAAAGCATGCATGTAGTTTTCTAGAAAAAAAAACAACACATTATCTCGCAATTCGGCCACAATACCCACCGTGGTTTGAACTGCAGCTATCTCGCTTATCACAGACGCCAGGAACGCTCTGCAGAAGGAAGGCAGAGGACGCTTTCCTGGCCTGCAAAGTCTGGACCCGCTGCCAGGAATCGGCATACACCACACTGCAAAGTATGGGAAGACCCTGGGAGGGAAGACCCCGGCCTGTGGCCACATGACTATGTACACACACATATATACAGTATATATATATATATTTATACAGTATATGTACTCTGAGTGTGAACACTGCACTACGCCTAAAATAAACACCTACAAGGTACAAATCACTGTATACCAGACCTGGACCGACATACACGGGACCTCAACATTACAGCAAGAATTTATTATATATGTGTGTGTATATATATATATATATATATATATATATATATATATATATACCACCAGATTCTGTTTATAGCATAATTCACCAAGTTCTTACACAGGAAACTGTATGTGTGTAAGAAGCTTCATCTTGAAGATCATCCAGAACATAGTCATTAAATAACCATTCTGGTGTTTATACAGTATACAAGTCATGTGTGTGTGTGTGTACACCCTTCCTCTCCCACCCTATTTCCTCTTCACCCCCCCCCACCCCTTCCTCCTCCCCTGTCTCCACCTCCCCTCTTTCCTCCTCCACTACTTTTGTCCCCTTCTCTCTTTTCCTCTCTCCCCTGCCCCTTACCCCTCCTCTCCCTTCCTCCTCCCCTTTTCCTCCTCCTCTCCTCCCTTCCCTCTCCTCTCTCATCCCCCTTCCCTCTCCCCCACCTACCTCCTCCTCCACCAACCTTCTTCCTTCCCCCCTTCCTTCTCCTCTCTCATCCCTCTCCCCCACCTACCTCCTCCTCCACCCCCTCCCTCCTTCCCCCCTTCCCTCCTTCTCTCTCTCCATCCCTCTCCTCTCTCTCCACTCCCCCTCTCCTCTCATCTCTCCTGTCTTTCCTTCTCATCTCCCCCTTCCCTCCCCTCTACCCCCTCCTACTAATTCTCTCCCCCCTTCCTCGTCTTCACCTCCCCCCCCCTTTTCTCCTCTCCCTCCTCCCCCTTCCACTTTTCATCTCCCCTTTTCTTCCTCCTCTCTCTCTCTCCTTTCTTCTACCCCCTCCTCTCTCTCTCCTCTCTTCTTTCTCCTCCCCTCTCCCTCCTCCTCTCGCTCCCCTCTTTCTCCTCCCCCTCCTTCCTCCTCTCTCCCCTCTTCTTCCTCCTCTCCCCCCTCCTCCTCTCTCTCCTCTCTTCTTCCTCCTCTCCCTCCCTCCTCCTCTCTCTCCCCTGGTCTTCCCCCCCTCCTCTCTCTCCCCTTGTCTCCCCCCCTCCTCTCTCTCCCCTCTTCTTCCTCCCCCCTCTCTCTCCTCCTCCTCTCTTCTTCCTCATCCCCCCTCCCTCTTTCTCTCTCCCCTCTCCTCTCTCTCCCCTTTTCTTCCTCACTCCCCTCTCTTCTCTCCTCTTCACCCCCCCCCTCTTCTTCTTCTCTCTCGCCCCTGCTCCTCTCCATCCTCTCTTGTTCCTCATCCCCCCTCCCTCTTTCTATCTCCCCTCTCCTCTCTCTACCCTCTTCTTCCTCTCTCTCCCCCCTGCTCCTCTCTCTCCTCTCTTCTTCCTCATCTCCCCTCCCTCCTCCTCTATCTCCCCTCTTCTTCATCCTCCTTCCCCCCCCCCCACCTCCTCCTCTCTCTCCTCTCTTCTTCACCCCCCCCTCTTCTTCCTCTCTCTCCTCCCTCCTCCTCTCTCTCCCCTCTTCTTCCACCTCTCCCCCCCCCTCCTCCTCTCTCATCTCTTCTTCCTCCACCCCCCCCCCCCCAATCCAGTAAGAAAAAAGGTCTACCCTGTTTGATTCATCCAGCTCTCCACTCATGTGCCCAAAGAGGACTCACATCTACATTTTTGCATTTTATTTAAGTCCACTTCTGCTGAGAAAAAACATTCTCCCCTATGTGATCTCTGTACATTGCAAGGATTTTAACAACCTTTGTTGCGGATTCCTACCTTTTGTTATTCAGAAGAATTAGTGGTTTGTTTGTCTGTTTCCATGTGTATGGGAGTGACTTTAAAATTATTAATCAGCTGCTGCACCTGCTGGGCTCTAATGAGGAAAGTGGCAGGGTTTGCATCCCTTTTGACGTGATTTCCCTTTAAGAGTCTCTCACCAAAAATTACATTTTTGTTGCAGGGGGAGCCCAAAATCTAACTTTTATCTTAGTGCCGACTTCTGGGAAAATCAGACAGCCAATCACACAAGCAGGAAATCACATTTCGGAGGGGGGGGCGTTCTGTACACCATCTGTGTACCGAACGCCTCCAGGTTGCCATCATGCATTGCGTTTAACTGAAAATAAAAACGCTGCCGATTAAAAAGTAAAAAGGTAATTTTTAATAACATTCAATTAGAATTTGGCTTGTGTAGCAATTGTATACGCTGTATTCATTGTTTTTAATTTGTTATTTTTCCCCCACAAAAGTGGAGTTACCCTCTAAAGCAGGGATCTTCAAACTATGGCCCTCCAGTTGTTCAGGAACTACAATTCCCATCATGCCTAGTCCTGTCTGTGAATGTCAGAGTTTTACAATGCCTCATGGGACGAGTAGTTCCGCAACAGCTGGAGGGCCGTAGTTTGAGGATCCCTGCTCTAAATGGAGTGGGTAAAGAGGAGGTTTTATTCTGTCCCCATTGGGGCGATTTCCCTTCACTTCCTGTCTCAGTGACCACATTGCTGTGTGAGTTGAGCATTTCATTTCCCTCTCTGCAGTACACTCTCCAGGCATTCCTTTTAGAGAATCCACTGGTGGGCTTGTGGTAGTGGCTGGAGTTCTACTTTAATGACATTCAAAGCCTGCAGTAGGCGTGTCTGTGACTTCCTCACCTGTATCACAAGCTGGTGTTCCCAGATCACCAGGTTGGAAAATGAAGGACCCGGGCAGGTACAGTGTCCATGTCAAAGACTTAATTTTCCATTTTTTGACCATTAGGCTGAGTTTACACTTTATTTGCACGCAATTTTGTGTGTCGCATAAGGCCAGCCCATTCACTTGAATGTGCATTTGTCGTCCGAAAACAAGCTCCTTTTCAGGTAACATGCTTCAAATGGCAGAATCACATTGAGTTTGGGGTGTCATTAAAGGACAATGGCACCCCAAATGCCTTTCATTAAAGGACAATGGCACCCCAAACGCCTGTCATTAAAGGACAATGGCACCCCAAATGCCTGTCATTAAAGGACAATGGCACCCCAAACGCCTGTCATTAAAGGACAATGGCACCCCAAACGCCTGTCATTAAAGGACAATGGCACCCCAAACGCCTGTCATTAAAGGACAATGGCACTCCAAATGCCTTTCATTAAAGGACAATGGCACCCCAAACGCCTGTCATTAAAGGACAATGGCACCCCAAATGCCTGTCATTAAAGGACAATGGCACCCCAAATGCCTGTCATTAAAGGACAATGGCACCCCAAACGCCTTTCATTAAAGGACAATGGCACCCCAAACTCCTGTCATTAAAGGACAATGGCACCCCAAACGCCTGTCATTAAAGGACAATGGCACCCCAAATGCCTTTCATTAAAGGACAATGGCACCCCAAATGCCTTTCATTAAAGGACAATGGCACCCCAAATGCCTGTCATTAAAGGACAATGGCACCCCACATGCCTGTCATTAAAGGACAATGGCACCCCAAATGCCTGTCATTAAAGGACAATGGCACCTCAAATGCCAGTCATTAAAGGACAATGGCACCCCAAATGCCTGTCATGCGATTGCCATGCGATTTGTAAACACAGGCAGAATTATTGCGAAGTGTGAATGGAACCTTAGGCTAGGTCCACACTTTTCCCCAGGGGTGCGTTCACTGCGTTGCATTAAAGCGCATTTTTTTCAGGCGTTGGCAAAGCAGCCCATTGAAAGTGAAAAGAACAGGCTGGCAACGCACCTCCAGGTCCCAAAAAACGGACATGCACCTTTGTTGCGTGCATCAGTAAGGTGCATTGCTGCTACTCAAGTAATGCACATTCCCACAATGCATCAGTCTGAAATGAAGCGAAGTAAGCGGAACAATAAGTGGTGAATAGGCAGCAAAAATGCCAACTTTACATAAACATTAAAATTTTCTTCAGTTCCCCCAAATTACTGAACACCCCACCCCATTACACTGAACACGGCCCCATTCTCAGTATATCGCACAACTGCTCCAATCCATCTCAGCGTCATCAATACGCCTTCCAGAAAGCTGCGACGGCGCGTTTCCGCCTGGTGGACTTTTTTATCGGGTCATTTGCACAGTCCGAGTACGACAATAGGAGTCGGTACATCTTATTGTCAGCCCGGCTCAGCCGAGCCATTAGTAAAGACGCCTAAGCCGGCGATCGTGGCAGCTCGCTATCCGTCAGCTGAGCGTCCTAAGACGAATGTTCGCTGGCACTCGTACATCATTCGCAAATTGGTCCAAATGAATTAAACACGGCTCTGCTTAACATTACGAGGTTTAAATGGATTTTCTCTCTACAGGTCTGCCCCGTAATTGTGTTTATCCATCTTGTCGGCGGAGAGCTCCAGCCCTGCGAACATCATACTCACGCCGCCTTGCATTTTCTGCTCCGCTGGCACATGCGCCACCGGCTCATAACGGGTAATTCAAACAACAATTAGGCTGATGACAGACTGTATGTCAATGTCGGACCCTCGTACCCCTTCCAACCCCCACCACCACTGCTGCCCACTCCCCTCCAGCCGAGATGAATGACTCCGGCGGGCTTGCGCCTTCAATCATCAGGCTCGTGAAATGAGTCGGGACTCTCTCTGCCAGGACAATACAGTCTGTCATCAAGGAGCTTTTCATCCAGAGTTGTTTTCCTTGTCACTGCAGTTTGAATACTTCTCACCTTTACAGGTGATAAATAATTATTAAAAAAAATATGTATTAATTATTAAATTATTAAATTACATTTATTAATTTATTAATTAATTAATTATTAAAAATTATATTAGGTGACTCCATGGAGCAAACCTTACTCAACATTTTCAACATGGAGGAACACACTGAAATAACTTTCAGGTCTCAAGGAACCCCGTCTAAAAATGATGATACCTACACCTTACAGAACATTGCCAGGAGATATAAGAATATATAAAATTGGACCAACTTCCCATATTTGACTTCTTTTCAACAAAATGATTGTATTATTACTGTAATGAAATTATAGAATAAATACGAGCCCAGAAAAAAGAATAAAATTGTATTGTTCTCTTACATAGTGGTCAATGGATAAATGCTTCTTACAATTATGGTTATTGGAAAAGTGCCCCTTTACAATGGTGGTCAGCAGAGAAGGACACCCTTACATCAGTAGTCAGTGGGAGATGAATTTTTTTATACTGGTGGTCTGTGGAGAAGGCCCCATTAGTATGGTTGTCAGTGGGAAGAACATTTCTTTCTTTAATGATCACTGGGAGAAGGACCCCCTTATATCGGCAACCAGTGGGAGACAAGCCTTTTATACTGGTGCTCAGTGGACAAGGACCCCCTTGCATCGCTACTGAGTAGAGAAAGGTCTCTATACACTGGTGGTCAGTGGGAAAAAAGCCCATTAGATTGGACATTACTATGATGGGCTCTGGAGATGTGCCCTATTATATCAGCAATTAGTGGGAGAATGGCTGTTTATACTGGTGGTCAGTGGAGAAGGACCCTCTTAAAAATGCTGGTGAGTGGAGAAAGACCTTCTTTTATTGGTGGCCAGTGTACAATGATCCACTTACATTTGTGTTCAGTAAAGAAGGAACTGTCTAAATTTGTGGTCAATAAATATGGAACCCCTCACGTTGGTGGTCAGTGAAAGAAGAACTCCTTACATTGATCATCAACGGAGGAGGGACATTTTACATTGGCTGTCAGTGAAGGAGAAACCCCTACATTGGTTGTCAGTGAAAGAAGAACCCCTTACATTGATGGTCAGCAGAGAAGGAACATTTTTACTGTGGTGTTCAGTGAAGAAGGACCTCCCTACATTGGTGGTCAGTGAAGAAGAACCTCCCTACATTGGTGGTCAGTGAAGAAGAACCTCCCTACATTGGTGGTCAGTGAAAGAAGAACCCCTTACTTACATTGATGGTCAGCAAAGAATGAACATTTTTACTGTGGTGGTCAGTGAAGAAGAACCTCCCTACATTGGTGGTCAGTGAAGAAGAACCTCCTTGGATTGGTGGTAAGTGAAGAAGAACCTCCCTACATTTATGGTCAGTGAAGAAGGACCTCCTTGGATTGGTGGTCAGTGAAGAAGGACCTCCTTGGATTGGTGGCAAGTGAAGAAGGAACATCTTACATTTGTTGTCAGCAGAGAAGGAACCCATTTTATTGGTGATCAGTAAAGATGGTAACCCCTAAATTTGTGGTCTGTGCAAAATCAGTCAATAATTAGTCTATAGTTGAATGCAATTAAAATTAGTTTGCACCGCATCCCACAGCTGTTGGTTCAGATAGGCAACCTAAACCATTGGCTGCCAGATGCTGTAGATAGATTGTAGATAGACTGATTATAGAGTCCACATATACTGTTTCACAGTTTCATTTTTCCGAGCCCTGATCAAGTAGGTACAGCCCCTGAAAGTTACAAATTATTATTGGAAAAAAACTTGTACGTGGGCTTAAATCCTATTATGCGGCCCTTTAGTTTGCGATTCACTCCTCCCTACCCTAATCCAAGGTTACTGTGGAAGCCTCAATGTGACCATACCCTATATCATCTGATTGTACAATCTCTATACAATCATCTTTAGAGTTACAAAACTATGTAGTATGGAAACCCAAACAACCAATTTCATTTTGAATAAAGCATGCCATTGCACTACATAGTTGATGGTAGATCTAAAGGAGATTGTTGATTCAGATTGCATAGTGTTGTGGCCAAACCATAGCTCGCAATTTGGCGAGTTCGTCAGTACCTCCTTCACTGACCACCATAGTAAGGGGTTCCTTCTCTACTGACCATTATAGTAAGGGGTTCCTTCTCCACTGACCACCATAGTAAGGGATTCCTTCGCCACTAACCACCATAGTAAAAGGTCCCTTCTCCACTGACCACCATAGTAGGGGGTTTCTTTTCTGCTGACCACCATAGTAAGGGTTTCCTTCCCCACTGACCTCCATAGTAAGGGGTTCCTTCTCCACTGAGCACCATAGTAAGGGACCATACCCTATATCATCTGATTGTACAATCTCTATACAATCATCTTTAGTTACGAAACTATGCCGTATGCAAACCCAAACAACCAATTTCATTTTAAATGAAGCATGCAATTGCACTACATAGTTGATGGTAGATCTAAAGGAGATTGTTGATTCAGATTGCATAGTGTTGTGGCCAAATTTTGGGCCAACCCATAGCTTGAATTTTGGCGAGTTCGTCAGTTCCTCCTTCACTGACCACCATAGTAAGGGGTTACTTCTCTACTGACCATTATAGTAAGGGGTTCCTTCTCCACTGACCACCATAGTAAGGGATTCCTTCGCCACTGACCACCATAGTAAAAGGTCCCTTCTCCACTGAGCACCATAGTAAGGGGTTTCTTCTCCACTGACCACCATAGTAAGGGGTTCTTTCTCTACTTACCAACATAGTAAGGGATTCCTTCTCCACTGACCACCATAGTAAAGGGTTCCTTCTCCACTGACCACCATAGTAGGGGGTTTCTTTTCCGCTGACCACCATAATAAGGTGTTCCTTTACTGACTGACCACCATAGTAAGGGGTTCCTTCTCCACTGACCACCGTAGTAAAAGGTCCCTTCTCCACTGACCACCATAGTAGGGGGTTTCCTTTCTGCTGACCACCATAGTAAGGGTTTCCTTCCCCACTGACCTCCATAGTAAGGGGTTCCTTCTCCACTGAGGACCATAGTAAGGGGTTTCTTCTCCACTGACCACCATAGTAAGGGGTTCTTTCTCTACTTACCAACATAGTAAGGGATTCCTTCTCCACTGACCACCATAGTAAAGGGTTCCTTCTCCACTGAACACCATAGTAGGGGGTTTCTTTTCCGCTGACCACCATAATAAGGGGTTCCTTTACTGACTGACCACCATAGTAAGGGGTTCCTTCTCCACTGACCGCTATGTAAGATATTCCTATTCCACTGACCACAAATGTAAGAAGTTCTTTCTTCAGTGACTACACGTGTAATGTTTCTTTTTTACTGGATTACATTTGCTCCATGTATGGCCAACTTTACAGTGTGCAGAGTCCAATATTCAGCCTCTCTACATTTACACTATCGTAATATTGGATAAAAATAAACATATAAGGATCTTGTGCTTAGCTACTTTCCTGAAGCAAGTATCTGAACAGGACAGTGATGGGACCTAACAAGAACGCACAGCCTTGTCTTCACCGTGTGTTGACCAAACAATCAGCTGAAAAGTCCTGGGCGGATGTTGCATCTCAAGAGCAACTGTTTCTGAGATGGAGAGACGTATTTACTCTTCCCCAGCTGTACAAACAGCCCAAAGTGAGCCGGTTATTTACACATCCTGAGCACTATCTGGTCCATGACAATACCGAAAATCCTCCAATACAAAGAGCTCTTTATTGAAGCGCTTTACAATGTACTGCAGGTTTACCCCGGAGAAGGTGGCTGGGGCAACATTTCTGCACTGCTGCTCTGTTTACTGCAGGGCGACGGCTAGTTCAGACAGGCAATACGCCGAAGAACGTGACCCCCGCCAACACGTGAGCTGGCAAGAGCGCGGTAAATGTAACCGATTATTATATACAGTATATGGCCAGGTATGGAGCTAGACTGGGTTGGAGCAGTGTCCAGCCAAAGACTTGTTCATTTCACATGTTTATAGTGCTAACATATAACAGAGTGCTGTACACAAACCTAATCATGTTACCTTCCAATGCCCTCGTCGCACTCATTTATCAATTAGATCATGCTAGGGATCGACTGATAACGGTTTTTCGTTGCCGATACCGATATTTTGGCCACTGCATATCGGTATCGGCCCACATGGGCCGATATTTTGAACATTTAAAGTTTTGCAAAATAAACACAATTTTCTACACCCTGGCACTCTGTGATGGGTGGCTGGCTGGCACCCTGTGGTGGGTGGGTGGCTGGCTGGCAGTGGCACCCTGTGGTGGGTGGCTGGCTGGCTGGCACCCTGTTGTGGGTGGGTGGCTGGCTGGCACCCTGTGGTGGGTGGCTGGCACCCCTTTCGGCTGGCTGGCACCCTGTGGTGGGTGGCTGGCTGGCACCCTGTTGTGGGTGGGTGGCTGGCACCCTGTGGTGGGTGGCTGGCACCCTGTGGTGGGTGGCTGGCTGGCTGGCACCTTGTGGTGGGTGGGTGGCTGGCTGGCACACTGTGGTGGGTGGCTGGCTGGCTGGCACCCTGTGGTGGGTGGATGGCTGGCTGGCACCCTGTGTGGTGGGTGGCTGGCTGGTACAGGCCTGTGGGTGTGTGGGTGGCTGGCTGGCTGGCACCAGACAGCTGTGGGTGGGTGTATGTATGTGGCGGCTGTGTTAAACACACTGTGTGCACTGTACACTCACTGTCCCGAGACTCCCCGACTCCAGACGAAGCTCAGGGAAGCGCCCAGTGCGCGGAGGCACGTGGTGCAACATACGCAATGACGTCATAACAATATCGGCAATATCCGTAACCTCCGGGGCCAATTCTGATATATCGGGGAAAGTGCATATAGGCCCTCGATATATCGGCTTTGCCGATAATCGGTCGATCCCTAGATCATGCACAATAATTAAATTGAAGAAATAGCAAACCAGCTTCCCTCCATCCGATCGATTTGGGGCCCATTCAAGTCAATGCGTTACCCAACAGGCCTCATGCCCTCTCCTAGACTCCTTTCATCCTGGCAGCAGCATTTTAGCAGGAAAAAATGCCTGACACTTGCAAACGAATGTAACGCATTTAGGCGTGCCAAGTGCTTTGGTGTTAATTCATTTCACTGGCCAGGATAATAATTTATTTTGGCCATTGGACTGAACTCTCAAGCGCTAAATGCGCCTACCATTAACGTGTGTTTAGACCAGCGTTTTTTATGGGCTAAAACGCCACTGCTCCTGGACACGCTGGCAGTGGGGTTTTTTGCCTATTCTAAACCCCTCTGCATGGGCACATAGGCTAACATGGAGGGGCATTTAGAGACAGAAAAAAAAAAACAGCCACATTAAAAATGTCCAGTGTGCACGAGGCCTTAAAGTGCATGATACATTTTTGCCACATTTTTAATTGATTTCCATCAAGGTGGATAAAAATCAATGATTTGTTTTAACCACTTGCCAACCGCCCGCTGCAGATATACTGCGGCAGGCTGGCTCGGCTGTGTGAACCGACGTATAGGTACATTGGTTCGTGGGAGCGCTCCTGGGGGTGCGTGCACCCCTATTAGACAGCAGGGAAGCTGATCCACGGGGGCGGCCGCCACGACTGCCGCTGGGCACCCACGATCACTGCTCGTAGAGAGAGAACGACGGTCTGCTGTTGTAAACACAGCTCACCGTTGTTCTCTTTGGAATGAACACAGAGCGCCTGTGATCCTTCTATTTAGGAACACAGGTCTCTGTGTTCATTTCACAAGTCCCTCCCCCATACAGGTTGAAGCATCCCCTAGGCTCACACTTAACCCTTTGATCGGCCCTGGTTTAACCCTTTCCCTGCCAGTGTCAATATTACAATAACAGTGCATATTTTAGACACAAAAGTGCCAAAGACATCAGTTAGGGGTCCGATCTGTCTGCTGCAATGTTGCAGTCCCGCCAAAAATCGCTGATTGCCGCCATTGCTAGGAAAACTAAATAAATAAATAAAAACAACATAAACCTTTCCCCTAGTTTGTAGACGCAATAACTTTTGTGAAAACCAATCAAAATATGCTTATTGGGATTTTTTTTTACCAAGAATATGTAGCAGAATACAAATTGGTCTAAAATGATGAAAAAATTAGATTTTTAATTTTTTTTATTGGGAATTTTTTTATAGCAGAAAGTAAAAAATAAATAAATATATATATATTTATTTATTTTTTTTTCTTTCCAGAATTGTCTATGACGTCACTCAAGTCTTGAGCATGCACACATCTAATCTAACAATTAGATTCTCCCTCCGCGCTCTGCAGATCATCAGGTAATGCCTCTGACGATAGTCGGAGGCATTATCCGTGTTGAACGCAAGCGCAGTATGTAACGTAATTTCAGCTGATCTGTTGATCAGCTGGCGTGTCTTGAACACCGCGCATGCGCAGATCATCCGAGGCATTAATTAAGCTAATTGTCAGATTCTGCCTTGCGCTCTCTGCGCATGCTTGAGACTTGAGCAACATTATAGACGGAGTCACAGGTGGAAGACTATTGTTGATGGGCAGATTTGGGTGTGTTGCAGGGTGGACTTAGGTGTGTTGCCTGTGACTCCGCCTATGACGTTACTCAAGTCTCGCGCATGCGCAGAGAGCGCGAGGCAAAATCTGACAATTAGATTCCCCCTCCACGCTTTGCAGGTGTATGGTTCTGTGTTCTGTCCAATAGTGCATCTCGTCGGATAATGCCTCTGATAATCTGCACATGCGCAGTGTTGACGTCACACCACCTGATCAACAGATCAGCTGGAGTGACGTTACATCCTGCGCATGCGCAAATCGTTGGAGGCATTATCCGACGAGATGCACTATTGGACAGAACACGGAATCTTACACCTGATCAGTTTTCTATTGGTGTGATTGTGACGTGTTTTCCCCAAATATTTTCCTCCAAATCCTTTTTGTGATATTTGTATCCGCAAAGTGTATTTGTTTCCGGAACCCATAAAACAAAGACAAACACGCTGATCTATTTATAAACAAACCCCCTTCGATGGGCTTCTCTTATTTTATCCTCTGGACCCAGATCCTTCAGAAGGACAGAGCTGAGGACGTTGTCACCATACGGGGCAAAGGGCAGAGGGAGTTTTCCTGGGCCACCGGCCATTCTCGCTCTCAGCATCCCAAAGTAAACAGATAATTAGCACCGGGGTGACCTCACTGACGCCCTTCTCGGTGATAACGCGTACCTGAGCTCCCAGTGACAGCGTGACTCACGCCTGTGTCATGTAGATAGGAGCTCCCCTCCCATGGCTTGTGCTGAACTAGCAGGCGGCCCGGGGGGCGGGGGCGGGGAGAGGAGGTCGGGCGCCTTCATCCAAAAAAAAAAAAAATGAGTCAGCTGCCAATCCTATCAATCAGGATTGATACAAACTGCGCACAAACGCCATTGATGAACGCTGGTGGCGATGGAGGATAATGCCTACTTTATTCTCCCCCCCCCCCCACCTGCACTGCCACCTGACCCTCTAACTCCATTCTTACATTAACATGAGCGTCCCGGTCTCACTAATTATGCCGACCGGGCGCAGGGAGGCCAAATGACACGTCGCCCCCGGCTACACGCAGATTAATTAGGTATCAAATTAATATTAAAGAGGGCACTACACCTAAAACACTAGTTAATCTGATGCAAAAATTCTTCCGTTAAAGCGGAACGCGTGCAATTATCTGCTGGCGGGAGCAGAATTTTATCATTTATTTAATACCGATGCTTATATAGCGCCAATAATTGATGTGGCGCTTTACATACGGCCAATCCCGGCACCCAAGGAGCTTACAATCTAAGGTCCCAATCTCACATGTATACAAAATAAAAGGTACACAGGAGGGTACAAACGCCCAGTGCATTACCACAATAAATGTTTACTGGATCTAAAAGATAAACGAATACCCACAAACATCATAGAAAACAAACGTATCCAAATAGCAACTTCAGCAATGAGGTGACGGTGTCAGAGGGTCGGTTCACACTGCTGCGACTTGTCATGCGACAAGGTCGCACCCAATTAACGGCTTTGGAACTGTTTTAATCGGTGCGACTCAAGTCGCTCCAACTTACAAAAAGGTTCCTGCACTACTTTGGGGCGACTTTGACACGCCTCTGTTAAAGAAGTCCTATGCAAGCTGCGATTAAGTCACGCAGGGATGTTGGCTGCAAAGTCGCACAGCTTTGAAGCCAGCACTTACCATGTGAACCGTAGTTCTGAATAAGGGGGAACGTCCCCGAAACACGCTAGCCTTCCAACTATGGTGGGAATTTGGATACAATTGTTTTCTTTGTTATCTGTGGTATACATTTGTCTTTTGGATCCAATAAACTTTTATGGTGGTAATGCACTAGGCCAGTGGCCTCCAAACTGTGACCCTTTGCTTGCCTTTATCTGGCCCCCAGGGCACTATTTCTCCAACTGACACCAACAAGGGGTCACCTCTCCTTCCACTGACACCAATAGTGGAGAATCATTCTTCTCACTGACACAAACAATGGGGCACTATTCCTACCACTGGCACCAGCAATGGGGCACTATTCCTCCCACTGACCCCAGCAATGGGACACTATTCCTACCACTGACACCAATGATGGGGCACTATTCCTCCCACTGACACCAGCAATGGGGCACTATTCCTCAGACGGACACCAGCAATGGGGCACTATTCCTCCCACTGACACCAATGATGGGGCACTATTCCTCCCACTGACACCAGCAATGGGGCTCTATTCTTCCCACTGACACTAATGATGGGGCACTATTCCTCCCACTGACACCAATGATGGGGCACTATTCCTCCACTGACACCAATGATGGGACACTATTCCTTCCACTGACACCAATAATGGGACACTATTCCTTCCACTGACACCAATGATGGGGCACTATTCCTCCAACTGACACCAATGATGGGGCACTATTCCTCCAACTGACACCAATGATGGGGCACTATTCCTCCAACTGACACCAATGATGGGGCACTATTCCTCCCACTGATATAAATAATTAGGCACTACATGGGAGACTATTCCTTCAACTGACTACAGGCACTTTTTTTACTCTCACTGACGCTAGGGCATTTTCTACTTCCACTGGCCACCGCAGCCCCCTTTACAGTCTGAACGACAGTAAATCATCCATTAAGGTGAAAAACCATAAGACTTTACAACTTCTTTAAGTGTAAGGCCCCTTTCTCAATGGCGGGATCCACTCGGTGGACTCCGCTAGCTCAGTAGGGATCGCTCTGTTGATCCCCGCTGAGCAGGGTATGACAGGTCCGTCTCCGCTCACTGTGTAGAGAGGGACCTGTCAGATCCCCGCTCTCCTCTATGGGGAGATTGGATGTCAGCATGTCCGTTTTCATCTGATCCTATCCGATCCGACCCTCTGGACATATGGTGAACATATCGCCATCCGTCTGTTTTAAGCGGATTTTGTTGGATCGAATGACAGACGGGTGTCAGGGGACACATCTCCACTGACACCTCTCCATAGAGGAGAATAGGTGGCCTTATCGGGTCCGCATAAAAATCGGACAGGCGGACCTTATCAGTCCGATCGTGTGAAAAGGGCCTTAGGGTAATGGTTTAAGTTAGACTGAAGGTTAAAGGGTAACTCCACTTTCACGGGAAAAATTTGCAAATAAAAAAAATAATATAGAGTACAAAATTGCGACACAAGTCATATTGTAATTAAGTGTAATTAAAAACGACCTTTCCTTTTCAATCTGCAGCTCTATAGTTTTCTTTAAAATGCAATATGGCGACCTGGAGGTGTTCTGTACACAGATGGAATATAGAACGCCCCCCAGAAACATCATTTCCTGCTTGTGTGATTGGCTCACTAATTTTCCCAGAAGTCTGCACTAAGATACAAGTCAGATTTTTAGCATCCCCTGCAACAAAAATGTCATTTTTGGTGAGATACTGCCAAAGGGAAATCATGTCTAAAGGGATGCAGGCCCAGCCACTTTCTTCATTAGAGCCCTGCAAGTGCAGCAGCTGGTTGATAATTATAAAACCACTCCTATACACTCCCTTTGCCCATGGACACAGACAAACACACAACTATTTCTTCAGAATAACAAAAGGTAGGAATCTGCAACAAAGTTTAGTAAATTCCTTTTAACGTACAGAGATCACCCAGAGGGGAATGTTTTTTTCTCCCCAAAAGTGGAATTAAACTTTAAGTTTTAGGGACAGGTTAAGGGTTAAGGGTGCACTTTAGGGGTTATGTTAAGATTAGTGTTAAGGGTTAAGGTCAGGTTTGGGGTTTCAGGAGGTAAAAATACATTTTAAGGGATCCGTTTAGGGGTGAAGGGATCTCAATGCCTTAAGCTAAAGTACCCAGAAAAAGTAAATCTCCGCAGAAAAGTAAAAAACACAGAAAAGTAAATGAACACAGACGCTCTCAGGGTGATGACATCACAGAGGCCGGCCAGTATAGCGGGAAAGCTCTGATGTCATCATCTACCTATAAGAGGTCCTGCCGCACCCCACCTTTTCCCTCCACACAAGACTTGTTTATTGATCAACTTGGCAAGGGAAAGCCCAATAAACCTCCTTCCAGCCAAAGTCCGACGTCTTCATCTGACTGTGAGATGAGCCCATAAATGATAGCGAGCTCCTCAGGTCATAAAACACACTAACATCACTCATCAGCTGTGCTCTCCAGCCATCCCTGACTATATATAAACTGAACTGTGACCCGGTGCCACCGTGACACCAACCTAGCCGATAACTTACCTACTGACTGTACAACCCACCTCCCACTCCACACATCACAGTCTCACCAAACTACCATTGCACACATAGACATGGGATGGGGGGAGCACAGAGACATGGGATGGGGGGAGCACAGAGACATGGGATGGGGGAACACAGAGACATGGGATGAGGAGAACACAGAGACATGGGATGGGGGGTACACAGAGACATGGGATGGGGGGGGAACACAGAGACATGGGATGGGGGGGAACACAGAGACATGGGATGGGGGGAACACAGAGACATGGGATGGGGGGTACACAGAGACATGGGATGAGGAGAACACAGAGACATGGGATGGGGGGTACACAGAGACATGGGATGGGGGGAACACAGAGACATGGGATTGGGGAACACAGAGACATGGGATGGGGGGAACACAGAGACATGGCATGGGGGGAACACAGAGACATGGGATGGGGGGAACACAGAGACATGGCATGGGGGGAACACAGAGACATGGGATGGGGGGAACACAGAGACATGGGATGGGTGTACACAGAGACATGGGATGGGGGGAACACAGAGACATGGGATGGGTGTACACAGAGACATGGCATGGGGGGAACACAGAGACATGGGATGGGGGGGAGCACAGAGACATGGGATGGGGGGAACACAGAGACATGGGATGGGGGGAACACAGAGACATGGGATGGGTGTACACAGAGACATGGGATGGGGGGAGCACAGAGACATGGGATGGGGGGAGCACAGAGACATGGGATGGGGGGAGCACAGAGACATGGGATGGGGGAGCACAGAGACATGGGATGGGGGGGAACACAGAGACATGGGATGGAGGAGCACAGAGACATGGGATGGAGGAGCACAGAGACATGGGATGGAGGAGCATAGAGACATGGGATGGAGGAGCATAGAGACATGGGATGGGGGGAACACAGAGGCATGGGATGGGGGAGCACAGAGACATGGGATGGAGGAGCATAGAGACATGGGATGGAGGAGCATAGAGACATGGGATGGGGGGAACACAGAGGCATGGGATGGGGGGAACACAGAGGCATGGGATGGGGGGAACACAGAGACATGGGATGGGGGAACATAGAGACATGGGATGGGGGAACACAGAGACATGGGATGGGGGGAACACAGAGACATGGGATGGGGGGGACACAGAGACATGGGATGGGGGGGACACAGAGACATGGGATGGGGGAACACAGAGACATGGGATGGGGGGAACACAGAGACATGGGATGGGGGGGGACACAGAGACATGGGATGGGGGGGGGGAACACAGAGACATGGGATGGGGGGAACACAGAGACATGGGATGGGGGGAACACAGAGACATGGGATGGGGGGAACACAGAGACATGGGATGGAGGAGCACAGAGACATGGGATGGGGGGAACACAGAGACATGGGATGGAGGAGCACAGAGACATGGGATGGGGGACACAGAGACATGGGATGGGGGGAACACAGAGACATGGGATGGAGGGAACACAGAGACATGGGATGGGGGGGGGACACAGAGACATGGGATGGGGGGGGAACACAGAGACATGGGATGGGGGGGGAACACAGAGACATGGGATGGAGGGGAACACAGAGACATGGGATGGGGGGAACATAGAGACATGGGATGGAGGAGCACAGAGACATGGGATGGGGGAACACAGAGACATGGGATGGAGGAGCACAGAGACAAGGGATGGGGGGAACACAGAGACATGGGATGGGGGGAACACAGAGACATGGGATGGAGGAGCACAGAGACATGGGATGGGGGGAACACAGAGACATGGGATGGGGGGAACACAGAGACATGGGATGGGGGGAACACAGAGACATGGGATGGAGGAGCACAGAGACATGGGATGGGGGGAACACAGAGACATGGGATGGGGGGAACACAGAGACATGGGATGGGGGGAACACAGAGAGATGGGATGGAGGAGCACAGAGACATGGGATGGGGGGAACACAGAGACATGGGATGGAGGAGCACAGAGACATGGGATGGGGGGAACACAGAGACATGGGATGGGGGGAGCACAGAGACATGGGGAGGGGGGAGCACAGAGACATGGGATGGGGGGAGCACAGAGACATGGGATGGGGGAACACAGAGACATGGGATGAGGAGAACACAGAGACATGGGATGGGGGGTACACAGAGACATGGGATGGGGGGGGAACACAGAGACATGGGATGGGGGGGAACACAGAGACATGGGATGGGGGGAACACAGAGACATGGGATGGGGGGTACACAGAGACATGGGATGAGGAGAACACAGAGACATGGGATGGGGGGTACACAGAGACATGGGATGGGGGGAACACAGAGACATGGGATTGGGGAACACAGAGACATGGGATGGGGGGAACACAGAGACATGGCATGGGGGGAACACAGAGACATGGGATGGGGGGAACACAGAGACATGGCATGGGGGGAACACAGAGACATGGGATGGGGGGAACACAGAGACATGGGATGGGTGTACACAGAGACATGGGATGGGGGGAACACAGAGACATGGGATGGGTGTACACAGAGACATGGCATGGGGGGAACACAGAGACATGGGATGGGGGGGAGCACAGAGACATGGGATGGGGGGAACACAGAGACATGGGATGGGGGGAACACAGAGACATGGGATGGGTGTACACAGAGACATGGGATGGGGGGAGCACAGAGACATGGGATGGGGGGAGCACAGAGACATGGGATGGGGGGAGCACAGAGACATGGGATGGGGGAGCACAGAGACATGGGATGGGGGGGAACACAGAGACATGGGATGGAGGAGCACAGAGACATGGGATGGAGGAGCACAGAGACATGGGATGGAGGAGCATAGAGACATGGGATGGAGGAGCATAGAGACATGGGATGGGGGGAACACAGAGGCATGGGATGGGGGAGCACAGAGACATGGGATGGAGGAGCATAGAGACATGGGATGGAGGAGCATAGAGACATGGGATGGGGGGAACACAGAGGCATGGGATGGGGGGAACACAGAGGCATGGGATGGGGGGAACACAGAGACATGGGATGGGGGAACATAGAGACATGGGATGGGGGAACACAGAGACATGGGATGGGGGGAACACAGAGACATGGGATGGGGGGGACACAGAGACATGGGATGGGGGGGACACAGAGACATGGGATGGGGGAACACAGAGACATGGGATGGGGGGAACACAGAGACATGGGATGGGGGGGACACAGAGACATGGGATGGGGGGGGGGAACACAGAGACATGGGATGGGGGGAACACAGAGACATGGGATGGGGGGAACACAGAGACATGGGATGGAGGAGCACAGAGACATGGGATGGGGGGAACACAGAGACATGGGATGGAGGAGCACAGAGACATGGGATGGGGGACACAGAGACATGGGATGGGGGGAACACAGAGACATGGGATGGAGGGAACACAGAGACATGGGATGGGGGGGGACACAGAGACATGGGATGGGGGGGGAACACAGAGACATGGGATGGGGGGGGAACACAGAGACATGGGATGGAGGGGAACACAGAGACATGGGATGGGGGGAACATAGAGACATGGGATGGAGGAGCACAGAGACATGGGATGGGGGGAACACAGAGACATGGGATGGAGGAGCACAGAGACATGGGATGGGGGGAACACAGAGACATGGGATGGGGGGAACACAGAGACATGGGATGGAGGAGCACAGAGACATGGGATGGGGGGAACACAGAGACATGGGATGGGGGGAACACAGAGACATGGGATGGGGGGAACACAGAGACATGGGATGGAGGAGCACAGAGACATGGGATGGGGGGAACACAGAGACATGGGATGGGGGGAACACAGAGACATGGGATGGGGGGAACACAGAGACATGGGATGGGGGGAACACAGAGACATGGGATGGAGGAGCACAGAGACATGGGATGGGGGGAACACAGAGACATGGGATGGAGGAGCACAGAGACATGGGATGGGGGGAACACAGAGACATGGGATGGGGGGAGCACAGAGACATGGGGAGGGGGAACACAGAGACATGGGATGGGGGTGGGGGACACAGAGACATGGGATGGGGGGAACACAGAGACATGGGATGGGGGGAACACAGAGACATGGGATGGGGGGAACACAGAGACATGCAGCTGTGAACATGACCTATTAGAGTTAACAGGTCTGCGTGGGAACAGCATGCATCGCAGACGGTTGTGGCGCAGTGGTTTGGCCTTTTAACAGCCGGTAAGGAGGTGATATCGCCTCCCAGCTGCCTATCAACTGCCCTAACAATGGGAATGAGCCCTAACAATCACGATGTCATATCACAGATGAAGATTGGAAGTGTTCCGATCACAGATATCACTCCAATGAAGCCTTCTATAATCAATATCACATCTGCTTTAAAAACAATAACATTTGGGGCCCCATTTGGCACAGCCGGGGCCCCTAGTCAGAATGTCATCATGGGACACTGCTGTGTGTTATACTTTAAACATTCAAAAAATGATGTCTGCTTATAATTTCCGCAATGTTCCCACCGTGCCAAAAGATATTTTCACACGCGGCCGAGCGGCACCCTAAGGTGCGCAGATGGATGCGATTACAGGACCCGCTTATCCCCTTTATATGCTGAAATTATTACCATGATCTGTTCAATGGAACTCCATTTGTATTATCATTTATAGGCTGCAGATTTTCAGGGTATAGTTACAAATACCGGAAACCTGTCAGGACTGAAACACCGGAACTGCCAATGTCAACTTTTTGACTTTTTTTTAGACCATATTGGTCATCCTCTGATTTCCCAGCCAAGGCAACAAAACTACCTCTGAGCATACTTGTTCTCAACTTATTACAGATTGTGATACCCTGAGGAGGTTCAAGAAGCTCAATGGTGGCTGATAGCCTAGCACAGTGGTCTCCAAACTGCACCCTGCGGCCATATGTGGCCCTTGGCTTGCCTTTTTCTAGACTTTGGGGTACTATTCCTCCCACTGACACCAACGATGGGGCGCTATTTCTCCCACTGACACCAATAATGAGGCGCCATTTCTCTTACTCATACCAACGATAGGGCACTATTCCTCCCAGTGACACCAATTATGGGGCACTATTCCTCCCACTGACACCAATAATGGGGCACTATTCCTCCCTGTGACTCCAATGATGGGCCACTATTCCTTCCAGTGACACCAATTATAGGGGAAAAAAAAAGACTAACAGCTGTTATAAACCCCCCACCCCCCCCCCACCCTTATAGGTTTGGTTCACATCTATGCGTGTCAGGAACACATGTAAAATAGCATGCTTTCCCAACACGCACAGAAACGTGCTGCTCTTTAGCCAATGTGCAGGGGTGCCAATAATTCCTAACGGCACCCCCATACATCGGGGGGCCCCAAACTCCATGATGCTTCCCCGTCTTTCCTGCAGATAGGGCAGCCCACTGAAATTAATTCTGAATGAAATGACATGTTATAGCCGCTACTCCATATCCTTACTCCTAAGACTAAGTCTGGTGGGAAAGGCAAAATGCATCAGTGGTCTGGCCTGGGAGTTGGGCTGAAGCCACTTTGACTTTCCTTCACACTCAGCATGTTTTCATGCCTTTCCCACGGGTAGGGCAACCACTGAAATGAATTCTGAATGAAATTATATATTCTAGCAATTATTCCAAATCCTCACCCCTATGACTAAGTCCTGTGGGAGGGGAGAAACGTGTCGGTGAGAATGGACAGGGTGAAGTCGGGCTGAAGCCGCTTTGACTTTCTTTCACACTCAGGCTGTTTTTATGTCTTTCGCGCCGGTAGAGAAGCCACCAAAATTAATTCTGACTGACATATATTCTAGAAACTACTCCATATCCTCACTCCTATGACTAAGCCCTGTGGGGGGGAGAAATGTGTCGGTGAGAAATGGACAGGGTAAGGTCGGGCTGAAGCCGCTTTGACTTTCTTTCACACTCAGGCTGTTTTTATGTCTGTCTTTCTCGTAGGTAGGGCAGCCAATGAAATTAATTCTGATTGAAATTATTAAATTTTGGCAACTACTCCATATCCTCACCCCCTATGACAAAATGCGTCAGTGACAACAGACAGGGAGGAGTCGGGTTGACGCCGTTTTGACTTTCCTTCACACTCAAGCTGTTTTTAGGTCTTTCCCGTGGGAAGGGCAACCACTAAAATGAACTCTGATAACAAAAAATATATTCTAGCAACTACTCCATATCCTCACCCCTATGACTAAGTCCTGTGGGTGGTGAGAAACGTGTCGGTGAGAATGGACAGGGTGAAGTCGGGCTGAAGCCACTTTGACTTTCTTTCACACTCAGGCTGTTTTTATGTCTTTCCCGTGGGTAGGGCAGCCACTGAAATTAAGTCTGAATGAAATTTAAAAAATTTGGCAACTACTCCATATCCTCACCCCTATGACTAAGCCCTGTGGGAAGGGAGAAACGTGTCGCTAAGAATGGACAGGGTGAAGTCGGGCAGAAGCAACTTTGACTTTCTTTCAAACTCAGGCTGTTTTCATGTCTTTCCCGTGGGTAGGGCAGCCACTGAAATTAATTCTCAATAAAATTATTAATTTTGGTGACTACTCCATAGCCTCACCCCCATGACGAAACGCGTCAGTGGTAACAGACAGGGAGGAGTCGGGCTGAAGCCGCTTTGACTTTAATTCTCACTCAAGCTGTTTTCCTAGAAACACATCAGACATTTCCTATGCTCATCTGCCCTACACATGGCGCACTAGAACGCACGTAAATCACGCCTGAATGCATGGATACATACCAAGGCTTTCTCCACCCAAAGTTAAAGTTATTTAAAAGTCTATTTTAATTTTTCACACCACCTTTGACAACCCTACTACAATATATCCAGTTCACAGCCAATTTCTCACTGTTTTAAGAACACGGCTCATGACGCCCCGGCCGCCATCTGCGTTTTGTATGTAAATACAGTCACACCGGCTTTACGTACATCCCCCTAAGCTCCAATTATTAGCGCCTTTAGGCATCTTGCCCAAAATCCATTTCCTCTCACGGGCCGCTCTCCCGAAATAGAAAGGAAACGCATTAAGGAGAGCCGCCGCCGCGGAAAGGAAAGGGTTATGTAAGAAGGGGGGGGGGGAGAATAAGTAAAAAAAAAAAAAAAACTCCACGGAGCTGCGGCCAAACCAAGCCTACAGGCAAAACATAGATTTTATTTACAGCATGGCCTAAATACTGGCATGATAAAAGCAGGTGATTGCCGGATGACATTTGGCTTTGTTTACCGCGGTATAACCCATCAGCTCACTCAAAGGGATCAATACAGAGAGAGATTCGGATTGTGCGGATCAAACAGAATACCTTTGTTCAGCCACTTGGGCTTCGGCTCTGAGCAAACAGGAAAGGCAGCGCAACAATCCCGCTTTAGCAAGGAGGGGGGGGGGGGGGGAGAAAAAAAATGATACATTGCTTACTTTTTGTTTGTTATTTTTCTTCAGCTCGACTATTCCGAAAAAAAAAAAAGAAACTTTTTAGTTTTCAGAGCTCGGGCTACAGCCCTGGGGAAGGGGCCCAAATGACGTGATGACGTCGCTTACTGGTTTATTAATTATAGCTTTTCAGCAACAATACCCCCCCCCCCCCCCGCTCTTAGTGTATTTTAAGTGCTACTAAACCCACAACAGTAAAATCAGTCTGTATATGCAGTAAAGCATGTGTGTTAAACTCACTGTGGAAGCTAAGGGGTTGATTCACTGCACTGTGTAAAAAAAGGCTGTTTGATCCTGTCTTCTCTGATCCTCACCTTTTTCCACTGTCCCCAATCCATCTACTGATAGAACAGAGGCTTGGAGTCACTCTGCACATGCTCAGTTTGGTGTGGGTTGCTAGAGAGTTTATTTTTCCTTGGGAGGGTACATGTGATCAGCACATGCCCAATCAGCACTGTTCAGACAGAGGGTCGGGGATCCTGCAGCCCAATAGAACAGTCAGAGGAGAATGAAAACTCCTCATACAAGCTTTTCCCAGACACTGATAGAAGTCGCAAGACTGCTATATACTGCTGATGAGAAAAGGTATTTATCTGTTTGTATTTACTAAAATTATTGCATTTCCATGTTCTGTGTACTGTGGGAGACCAGATATAGTGAATGCAGGGTCCTGGGGAGACCAGATATAGTGACTGCAGGATCCTGGGGAGACCAGATATAGTGAATGTAGGTTCCTGGGGAGACCAGATATAGTGAATGCAGGCTCCTGGGGAGACCAGATATAGTGAATGCAGGCTCCTGGGGAGACCAGATATAGTGAATGCAGGCTCCTGGGGAGAGCAGATATAGTGACTGCAGGCTCCTGGGGAGACCAGATATAGTGAATGCAGGTTCCTGGGGAGACCAGATATAGTGAATGCAGGCTCCTGGGGAGACCAGATATAGTGAATGCAGGATCCTGGGGAGACCAGATATCGCGACTGCAGGATCCTGGGGAGACCAGATATAGTGAATGCAAGATCCTGGGGAGACCAGATATAGTGAATGCAGGATCCTGGGGAGACCAGATACAGTGAATGCAGGATCCTGGGGAGACCAGATATAGTGAATGCAGGATCCTGGGGAGACCAGATATAGTGAATGCAGGATCCTGGGTTTAGTGACACTTTAAATCTGCTAATATGTTTAATACTTCCCTTCCCCCAGACAGACAATGCTGCTGGTAGCTTTGCCTCCTGTGCTCATTCCTCCAGAGTTGTGTCTCATTAATACAGGAGGTGTGTTACTGGCTAGATCACCAGGTGAAAACAGAAGGGGAAAAGCAAAAAAAAAAAAAAGAAAACGAATGCAGCCACCACATGTAATGATTGGTAAGCTGCGATATATTACATTTTTGGTTTTGGGTTTAATTCTGCTTTAAAAGTTTTTCCCTGGCACAGAAAAGCATGAATGTATTTATACTCCATAACAGCCACAAAAGGATATCAATCTACTATGTGAGTGCCTAATGCCATTGCAAACTCAGATATTACCTTGTAAAAGTAGCAGTGACATCCTCACAGTGCTGTACATAGCTAGCCTATTCAGAGCTGTGGGAGGGGCCGAACAGGCTCCACCCACCACAGATTGTAGCTATAAATCGTGACAGAGGATCCAATTTTTCTTTACAAAGCAAATTGCAGGAAAAGCGCATGGCAGGAGTTTGGGTGCCCCAAAGATGGTGCAATACTGACATCCAAAACAATCGCGTGGCAAAGGGCGTGTTTATAAATGGCGCTAAAATTCTTGCACCAAAAAGGAGCAGGAGCTTTTTTTGCGTGACAAACGAGGATCACTGAAGTGAATGGGCTGTCCTCTGTGCGACACATCAAATCGCACGAAAAATGGTGAGTGGGAACGCTTGTTCCCGATATGCGGTATGTGAATGGGCCCTAAAGCACAAAAACCACAACAATATTAATTTATATATATTCCTCTATAAACAGGATATAAATTCATACTGTGTGTGCCAAATGCCTCTGCAAACCCAGGTATTACCTTGTAAAAGTAGCAGTTGCCACCATCCCTGTGTGATAACACGATACAAAGAATGTGAACACATTAAGGTGAAGCATTGACATCTATGGGCTGTGCAGAAAAACATCCCAAAAACAGCTGTGCCAGAAAACTGATCACCATGCATCATGGGGAGCTGCACTGCCGTACTGCAGGGACTCCGATCCATCAGGGACACATCCCAACCTAAATTCAATATTTTCAGGCCCGCAGCTTAGATCAGGGGCCTATCCTCAATGCACATAGATTGAGATCAGCCTCCACTTCAACCCCCTCCAACCCACACCCCAACCCTGTAAGGGGGGACTCTCATGGGAACCCTGATGTAAGAGGGGATCCTCATTGTGACCCTGAAGAAAGAGGGGCTCTGATGTAAGGGGGGACTCTTATGGGGACCCTGAAGAAAGGGGGGCTCTGATGTAAGGGGGGACTCTCATGGGAACCCTGATGTAAAAGGGGATCCTCATTGGGACCCTGAAGAAAGAGGGGCTCTGATGTAAGGGGGGACTCTTATGGGGACCCTGAAGAAAGGGGGGCTTTGATGTAAGGGGGGACACTCATGGGAACCCTGAAGTAAGGGGGGCTCTGATGTAAGGGGGGACTCATATGGGGACCCTGAAGTAAGGGGGGCTCTGATGTAAGGGAGGACTCTTATGGGGACCCTGAAGAAAGGGAGGCTCTGATGTAAGGGGGGAAACTTGTGAGAACCCTGAAGTAAGGGGGTCTCTGATGTAATGGGGACATTCATGGGAACCCTGATGTACAAGGGGCTCTGATGTAAGGGGGACTCTCATGGGGACCCTGAAGTAAGGGAGGCTCTGATGTAAGGGGGGGGACATTCATGGGAACCCTGAAGTAAGGGGGGCTCTGATGTAATGGGGGACACTCATGGGGACCCTAAGGTAAGGGGGGATTCTGGTATATGGGGGCACTCTGATGGGGATTCTGGTTGAAAAAGAAATCTAATGGGGACCATAATATAAGGAGGGGGCTCTGATGGGGAATCTGATGAAAAGGGGACTGTGATGGGGACCCGGATATAACAGAGAATCTAATGAGGACCCTGATGTAAGGGGGAGACTCTAATGGGGACCCTAATATAAGGGGAACACTGAAGTAAGAGGGGGGGACTCTGATGGGGATTCTGATTTGGGGGGTGGGACTCTGATAGGAATTCTGATTTAAGGGGGGGGCGGACTCCAATGGGAACCCTGACATAAGGGTAGACTCTAATGGGGACCCTGATATAAGGGGGACTGTGATGGGGACCATGAAGTACAGGGAGGGGGACTCTGATGAATGAGGGGACTCTGATGGGGATTCTGATGTAAAAGGAAATCTGATGGGGACTCAGATGTAAGGCCGAGGCTCTGATGGGGATTCCTATGAAAAGGGGACCCGGATGTAAAAGGGAATCTAATGGGGATCCAGATGTAAGAGGGAGGCTCTGATAGGGACCATGATAAAAAGGGAACTCTGACGGGAAACCTGAAGTAAGGTGGGACTCTGATGGGGATTCAGATGTAAGAGAAAATTTAATGCGGACCATGATGTAAGAGTGAGGCTCTGATGAGGTTCCTGATATCAGGGGGACTTTGATGGGGACCCTGATGTAAGGGGGGACTCTGACTGGGATTCTGATATAAGGGGGGGACTCTGACTGGGATTCTGATATAAGGGGGGACTCTGAATGGGATTCTGATATAAGGGGGGACTCTGACTGGGATTCTGATATAAGGGGGGACTCTGACTGGGATTCTGATATAAGGGGGACTCTGACTGGGATTCTGATATAAGGGGGACTCTGATTGGGATTCTGATATAAGGGGGGACTCTGACTGGGATTCTGATATAAGGGGGGACTCTGATTGGGATTCTGATATAAGGGGGGACTCTGATGTAAGGGGAGACTGTGATTTATGGGGGAACTCTGAAGGGGCATTTTCCAGCCCCCAGATATATGTAAAGCATATAATGTGCCCCCCATAATAAAACATTTAGTGAGTCCGGCTTTCCTGTGTTGGGGTGACTGGCGCAGTGAAATAATCCCGCCTCACTTATTGTCCAATGAATGATGAAGAAAGCTATGTGACTCCGGTTCCTCCCGCTGCGATTTGTTCTTCTTGTCCCCCCTGATGGAATCCATTCCACAGAAGATGTGACAACCCAGCCCTGGATTTGGGGACGCAGCAGATTTGCGCAGATCACACATATATATATATATATATATATATATATATATATATATATATATATATGAAGTATATATATATATATATGAAGTCTGCCGGCTCACACCGTCCTCATCGGCTCCTCTATATCCCCGCCTGTATCTGAGGAGCGCTGGCGGCGCTCTACCTTTGTGCTCTTACAGGAGAGACCCCCAACATCCCCAGACAGAGGCCAGCCGGAGCCGCTTCCCCCATACAAGCTTTTAGTAACTTAGAGACAGCGGCTCTCTCCACTCCGCACAATGCAGACAATAGGACCCGCGGGTCGCACACAGGGGGGGAGGGGGGGCGCTCTCCTCATCCAGAACCACCGCGACCCCAAACTGAGGACTCGCAGGAGAACGCCGCTGTGTCTGTCACATCTCCGCTGACAGTTCATGAAAAGACTGCTGAGCCCTACAAATGTTCTGATTTATGTGCGCAAATGACCATTTACATAATGTGCAGAACAAGAACGTGAGAATATGTTTCTGCGCATTTGCGCTAAAATGTGCGCATGCGCTTAAAATTAGGCAAACATATATGCATAAAAATATACGCAAATACATATAAAAAAAAACTGATGAAAAATTAGATGCTCAAACTGGAGTGCGCAAGAGGCCTTATACTTAAAGTGTTACTAAACCCCGGACCCTGCATTCACTATATCTGGTCTTCCAGGACCCTGCATTCACTATATCTGGTCTCCCCAGGACCCTGCATTCACTATATCTGGTCTCCCCATGATCCTGCATTCACTATATCTGGTCTCCCCAGGATCCTACATTCACTATATCTGGTCTCCCCAGGATCCTACATTCACTATATCTGGTCTCCCCAGGATCCTACATTCACTATATCTGGTCTCCCCAGGATCCTACATTCACTATATCTGGTCTCCCCAGGATCCTGCATTCACTATATCTGGTCTCCCCAGGAGCCTGCATTCACTATATCTGGTCTCCCCAGGATCCTGCATTCACTATATCTGGTCTCCCCAGGAGCCTGCATTCACTATATCTGGTCTCCCCAGGAGCCTGCATTCACTATATCTGGTCTCCCCAGGATCCTGCATTCACTATATCTGGTCTCCCCAGGAGCCTGCATTCACTATATCTGGTCTCCCCAGGAGCCTGCATTTACTATATCTGGTCTCCCCTGGAGCCTGCATTCACTATATCTGGTTTCTCCAGGAGCCTGCATTCACTATATCTGGTCTCCCCAGGATCCTGCATTCACTATATCTGGTCTCCCCAGGACCCTGCATTCACTATATCTGGTCTCCCCAGGATCCTACATTCACTATATCTGGTCTCCCCAGGAGCCTGCATTCACTATATCTGGTCTCCCCAGGAGCCTGCATTCACTATATCTGGTCTCCCCAGGAGCCTGCATTCACTATATCTGGTCTCCCCAGGATCCTACATTCACTATATCTGGTCTCCCCAGGAGCCTGCATTCACTATATCTGGTCTCCCCAGGATCCTGCATTCACTATATCTGGTCTCCCCAGCACCCTGCATTCACTATATCTGGTCTCCCAGGAGCCTGCATTCACTATATCTGGTCTCTCACAGTACACAGAACATGGAAACGCAATTATTTTAGTAAATATAAACGGCTAAATACATTTTCCCATCAGCAGTATATAGCAGTCTTGTGACTTCTATCAAAGTTTGGTTAAAGCTTGTAGGAGGAGTTTTCATTCTCCTCTGACTGTCCTATGAGGCTGCATGACCCCTGACCCTCTGTCTGGACAGTGCTGATCACATGCACCCCCCCCCCCCCAAAAAAAAAAAATAAAAAAACTCTTTAGCAATGCACACCAAACTGAGCATGTGCAGAGTGACTCCAAGGCGCTGTTCTATCAGAAGGTGTTTTGGGGACAGTGGAAGAAGGGGAGGATCAGAGAAGACAGGATCAAACAGTCTTTTTACACAATGCGGAGGAATAACCCCTTAGGTTCCACAGTGAGTATAACAAGCATGCTTTACTGCATGTACAGACTGATCTTACTGTTGAGGGTTTAGTAACACTTTAGGCCCCTTTCACACTTGGGCGACTTCAAAGTCGCACGATTTTGCCGCAACTTTGTTGCCGTGATTTTGATGCGAGTTTGACTGGGCTTGAATGTCTTCGGACCTCAAAACGCATCAAAATCGTGCCAAAGCTGAATCCGGACCCCCAAGGCCATTTCATGTGGCCCTCTCACCTCTCCTGCAGCTGCCTTACCCCTATATCCCTGCCCCCACCTTGTCTCAGCAGTTGGCAGCAGAGGAGGACAACACTCCTCCTACAGACCCTACGCCTCTCTGTGCAGCTGCAGCACCCCCTACTCCCCTCCCCTGACTCCAGCCCTCTTCTGGTCCTCCTCCAGACCCTGCACTTTCTGCTTCCCAGCTCTTCCCCTGCTTCTTCCTGGCAGAAGCACAAGGTAAGGGGGGGTGCACTGTGATGTAAGGGGGTGCACTGTAATGTAAGGGGGTGCACTGTGATGTAAGGGGGGGTGCACTGTGATGTAAGGGGGGGTGCACTGTGATGTAAGGGAGGGTGCACTTTGAAGTAAGGGGGGGTGCACTGTGATGTAAGGGGGGGTGCACTGTGATGTAAGGGAGGGTGCACTGTGATGTAAGGGGGGGTGCACTGTGATGTAAGGGAGGGTGCACTGTGAAGTAAGGGGGGGGGGGGTGCACTGTGATGTAAGGGGGGTGCACTGTGATGTAAGGGGGGGTGCACTGTGATGTAAGGGGGGGTACACTGTGATGTAAGGGGGGGTGCACTGTGATGTAAGGGAGGATGCACTGTGATGTAAGGGGGGATGCACTGTGATGTAAGGGGGGTGCACTGTGATGTAAGGGGGGGTGCACTGTGATGTAAGGGGGGGTGCACTGTGATGTAAGGGGGGGTGCACTGTGATGTAAGGGGGGGTGCACTGTGATGTAGGCATGGGTGGGGACTCTTGACTTCTGATGGTAGAGAGGGGAGCTCTTGACGTCCGATGGAGGGGGAGGGGGGGTTTACAGATACAGCCGCCCCTTTGAGGGCGACCAAAATGCTGGTGTGGCCTGCAATGAAATTGAGTGACACCCCTAATCTAGACCTTTCCTCCCCATCCTGACTGTCCCTGGCTCACACTTTTCATTCATTGGATTTCAGTTCTTCCAATCATGGAGACTCAGCATTACATGTGGGCGTTACCTAGAGTGGTCTGCATGCAAATACAGCCTGCCTGGGAACACCCACTCCTCCAGACTGACACCCGCCCATTAAAACTGACATAACTCCGCCCAAGAGGAGCCCGCTGTTTGTGTCAGGACTGGGCAAGGCCAAAAACAAGGGATAAAATAAAAATAGAAAGTTTTATTTGTATTTCTTACTATGCTGATGATGGAGGAGAGATGAACCAAGAAGAATGAATAAACTTTTTTATGCAAAAGCCGCATTTTGGCCCCTCCCACCCCTGACTTTGCTTAACGTAGAAAGGAACTCTAACAAGTGAAAAATAAAAGTTCTACAGACATGTGACCCAACTGCCCCCCCCCCCATCCCCTGCCCCCGCTATCATAGAACAGACGGATTAAGTATGCAGAAAGTTTCTCCAGTGGGTTTTGTTTGGTCAGGTGACCGGCGGCCCCGCTCAGCGCTGCGATATCCCGACTTCCCAATTACTCTTCCAGAGAGAACTCAGCAGCTGCCAAAGTCTCTCCAAGGGAGGCTCAAAAAATAGTTCCCGACCTCTGACCCCCGCAGTGCCTCCATAGTGCCCTCCCCCGCCCATCACAACAAACATCAACTTTAAGGGTCACTTCACACCACAGAAACGCAGCCCTGATACGTTATGGATGCATTTCTGCATGCGTGTTTTTCATGCGTTGCGGTGAGTTTTGTAATGCTTTTTAATAATTTTCCCCTCTTGTTTTCTTTCCAAGGTTTCCTACTTTTGTTTTGTTTGTTTTTTTTTTTTTGTTTTTTTGCTTTGTTACATTTTGGTGCATTTTTGATGTGATTAGACACTTTCCAGTCTGTTTTTCATTCATTTTGCCACGTTTCTGTGCAGTGCATTTGTGATGTGATTAGACACTTTCCAGTCTGTTTTTGATGCGTTTTGCCGCTATCCAGTGCAGTTCCCTGCAGAAAAAAATGCAGCATGTTCTACTTTTGTTGACTGCACTGAACACACTGCAATGGTGTGAACTTTGTCACTGGAATCTATGCTGCATTTTTTCTACAGGTAACTCTACTTGAATGCAGCAAAATGCATCAAAAACGCACCGGAACAGATATCAGCGCAACAAAAATGCACCAGAACACATTGTATTAAAAAAAAAAGGAAAATTTGGAAAATGTAAAGAAAAAGAAAGAAAAAATAGGAAAAAATGCATTTGGAACACATTATAAATGTGTCAAAATTCACCAGAATGCATCATACCAAAAAAAAAAAAAAAAGGAAAAAAGGATTTGGAACACAACATAAACGCGTTAAAAATGCACCAGAATGCATTATGCCAAAAAAATAAAATAAAACAAAATGAAAAAAAAAAAAAATATATATATATATATATATATATATATATATAGGAAAAAAGCATTTGTAACATCATAAATGTGTCAGAAATGCACCAGATTGCATTATGCAAAAAAAAATTATATATATATATATATATAGGAAAAAAGAACTTGGAACACATCATAAATGCGTCAAAAAATGCATCAGAATGCATTCTACCAAAAAAAAATATATATATATATACACATAGGAAAAAAGCATTTGAAACACAACATAAATGCGTCAAAAATGCACCAGAATGCATTATACCAAAAAAAAAAAAAAAAAAAAAAAAGGAAAATGAAGAAAAATGTAAAAATAAATAGATAGGAAAAACGCATTTGGAATACATCCAAAAAGCGTCAAATATACACTAGAATGCATCGAAACGTGTCAAAAGCACGCATACAGAAACGCATCCAGACGTTTGGACGAACACATGAATCTACTGCGACCGGACCCATTCCTGCTGCCTTTTATAAAGAGGTTCTGCAGCAGCCACAAGTGCATATAAAAAAGATGTGAATTCCTCTCAGTGATATCAGTCAGCAATAGTGCAGCTCAGCGTTTCGTAGACGACATCTTCGCTGCAGCCGTGCAGAGTCATAAAATCAGTTCCCTATTATTTTGCTCAATGCTGTCAATCTAACACTGTAAGCTTGCAGACAGGAGGATTGATGACCTTATCAGACCAGCAATGTCCCTTTATTATCCAATGATCAGGCTGAAGCCGATTGGTGACCCAACAGTGCTGCTTACCCCCATAGGGAGAAAAGTGCAGTCACCGACCAGCCTGGATCACAAGACTGGCTGAACACGACACGCCATCTCATAGACTTATCTCCAATCTGCATTGAGCCGCCTGTGCGGAACTTTAATAAAAATGAGTCCATATCATCTTTACCTCGTAGCGACCAATCAGAATCCGCCGCTATTATTCTAGGGCAAAAACTAAAAACTTTGCCGCCATGCGCTTTTTATAAATCAGTCGCCCCCACCGCCACCATCTATATTTAACTTCATTCTAAACCAACAGCTAAAAGTGTCCCCGTACCGCCCCTTTCACCCTGCGCTGACACAGACTGCACCCCCCCCTCCCCCTTCCGCCCCCTAACAAGTCATGGTGACAGCGTGACACCGGCCGGCGGAAGTGTCATGGCGGGGGCCTAGCAACGGCTGAGGGTAACTCCTCAAGGTGTGAGATTCCCGGCATTGCTGGAGAGGCAGGAGATTATTCCGTGCCGTGTCTATGGATTCTATTTGAGGGCTTATTTTAGCGGCCCAGCAGCACCTGCTCAGTCGCAGAAGAGAGTTTAAGGGAGGCAGATCAATGTGCATGCATGTCGCCATACATTATACAACCCAAACTCCAGAGAACGTTACATTGTTACACAGGGCTGAAATATTGGGTGATGGGGCCCCATAGAAAAACCATTAAGGGCCCCTCCCACTCTCCCTTAGGCCCCTTTCACACTTATGCGACCTAAAAGTTGCGCGATTTTACCGCAATTTTGTTCCTGCGATTTTACAGCGATTTTGACGCAACTTTGACTGGACTTGAAGCAATGTCTTTGGACCTCAAACCCCATTAAAATCGTCCCAAAGTAGTGCAGGGACTACTCTGAAGTTGTTGCGACTTGAAGTCATACAGATATGAACAGTACTCATTGGAAATCCTGGGGTGCGACTTTACAGTCCCAAATCGCAGGACAAGTCGCACAAGTGTGAAAGGGGCCTTAGAGATACAAACTATTACTTGCTTTCATTGCAAGGCTCCCAAATTATATTAGAGGTGCGCAAAATTTTGGCGGCCGAAACATATTGGCTGAAAATGGCGTTATCAGCAGACAGGGAAAAACGGTGCAGACAATGACGCTGAAAAAGCATGAGATTTTGTCGCGATTTTGCTGTGATTCTAGTTTCTACCTACCACGATTTTACTGTGCTTATGTTGTGGTTTTCATCGGTCATGCGACTCAAAAAATCTAACACAGGTGCATTATTGATGCGTTCTTGCTGCGTTTTCAATGCATTTCAACAGGGAGATGCATTTTTTTTTAACTAAACAAAAATGCAGCAAGCAGTGTTTTTAATACCACAAGAGAAGTGCAATGGACCAGTGTGAAGACATACCGTGATGACATCATTTATGACGAAACGTGTAGGGCGGACAGTGATGACATAATTTATGACGAAACGTGTAGGGCGGACCGTGATGACATCATTTATGACGAAACGTGTAGGGCGGAGCCACGCACACACGTCACAGCTCATGCGCGATCGTTATTCAGCCATTTTTTACTACTAGAAATGGCTGTATCTGCAGTATATGAATGTCATACACGCTGCTTACTGCTGTCCTATATGTAAGTGCAATGTTTTACTAATGAACGAGTTTGGTTTTACAATATTACACTATGTGGAGCCTTTGTTTTGTATTTATGTGACCTCTGACATGAGTGGGAATCCGGTGGATGGTCTCTCTGGAGTCAAAGGAGGGTTAGACCTGTGAATGGAGCCACGGGAGCTGACGCTTCATTTACCAACAGTGGAGTTTCCTGATTGAAGTGCTCACTGATCTCCATGAATAAGGGGGGGGGGGGGCGCTGGTTGTCCGGGTATCCTCCCGTGTGAGTGTCACAGCCGCTATCCTGGGATTCCTCCTTTCTTGGCAGGGGACTATATTTTTTTTTCTTTTATGTTCATATATATATATGTGTGTGTGTGTGTGTATATATATGTGTGTGTGTGTGTATATATATATGTGTGTGTGTGTGTATATATATATGTGTGTGTAAATGTGTATATATATATATATTAATAGGAGCGGTGCGGGAAACCACATATGATTCAAACTGGAAATGGACCACATTCCTGTTCAAATCGCATGTGATCGTTTGCAGTGCAATTTCAGCCCATTCCTTTTGTATGGGTTCAAATCGCACCACAAAAGGTATCGGTTTCGGGTATTGGAGTATTTTTACAAGTAGGAGCATCACAGCTCTGCTCTCTGTAGTTTATGTACAGCACAGTGATGATGTCACTGTTACTTTTACAAGACAATATCTGAGTTTGCCAATGGAAAAGTGGATCCGAGTCCTATGTGGCTATCGAGGAATATATTCAAACAAAAGTTTTGGTGAAAGTTTTTCAAAAGTTTTTTTTGCCTTAAAAATAAAAAAAATGTGTTTATTTGCCCTTTGAAATGGTACTACAGTCCATGACAATCACTGGAGAGTCCACCACTACCGCCACCTACAGTCCATGACAATCACTGGAGAGTCCACCACTACCGCCACCTACAGTCCATGACAATCACTGGAGAGTCCACCACTACCGCCACCTACAGTCCATGACAATCACTGGAGAGTCCACCACTACCGCCACCTACAGTCCATGACAATCAATGGAGAGTCCACCACTACCGCCACCTACAGTCCATGACACAATCACTGGAGAGTCCACCACTACCGCCACCTACAGTCCATGACACAATCACTGGAGAGTCCACCACTACCGCCACCTACAGTCCATGACACAATCACTGGAGAGTCCACCACTACCGCCACCTACAGTCCATGACACAATCACTGGAGAGTCCACCACTACCACCACCTACAGTCTATGACACAATCACTGGAGAGTCCACCACTACCACCACCTACAGTCCATGACAATCACTGGAGAGTCCACCACTACAGCCACCTACAGTCCATGACAATCACTGGAGAGTCCACCACTACCGCCACCTACAGTCCATGACAATCACTGGAGAGTCCACCACTACCGCCACCTACAGTCCATGACAATCACTGGATAGTCCACCACTACCACCACCTACAGTCTATGACCCAATCACTGGAGAGTCCTCCACTACCGCCACCTACAGTCCATGACACAATCACTGGAGAGTCCACCACTACCGCCACCTACAGTCCATGACCCAATCACTGGAGAGTCCACCACTACCGCCACCTACAGTCCATGACAGTCACTGGAGAGTCCACCACTACCGCCACCTACAGTCCATGACACAATCACTGGAGAGTCCTCCACTACCGCCACCTACAGTCCATGACACAATCACTGGAGAGTCCTCCACTACCGCCACCTACAGTCCATGACACAATCACTGGAGAGTCCACCACTACCGCCACCTACAGTCCATGACACAATCACTGGAGAGTCCACCACTACCGCTACCTACAGTCTATGACACAATCACTAGAGAGTCCACCACTACCGCCACCTACAGTCTATGACACAATCACTGGAGAGTCCACCACTACCACCACCTACAGTCCATGACACAATCACTGGAGAGTCCACCACTACCACCACCTACAGTCCATGACACAATCACTCGAGAGTCCACCACTACCGCTACCTACAGTCTATGACACAATCACTGGAGAGTCCACCACTACCGCCACCTACAGTCCATGACATAATCACTGGAGAGTCCACCACTACCTCCACCTACAGTCTATGACAATCACTGGAGAGCTTACCACTACCGCCACCTTACAGTCTATGACACAATCACTGGAGAGTCCACCACTACCACCACCTACAGTCCATGACACAATCACTGGAGAGTCCACCACTACCGCCACCTACAGTCTATGACACAATCACTGGATAGTTCACGGCTACCGCCACCTTACAGTCTATGACACACTCACTGGAGAGTCCACCACTACTGCCACCTACAGTCCATGACAAAATCACTGGAGAGTCCACCACTACCTCCACCTACAGTCCTTGACCCAATCACTGGAGAGTCCACCACTACCGCCACCTACAGTCTATGACACAATCACTGGATAGTCCCCCACTACCACCACCTACGGTCTATGACACAATCACTGGAGAGTCCACCACTACCACCAGCTACAGTCCATGACGCAATCACTGGATAGTCCACCACTTCCGCCACCTACAGTCCATGACACAATCACTGGATAGTCCACCACTACCGCCACCTACAGTCTATGACACAATCACTGGAGAGTCCACCACTACCGCCACCTACAGTCCATGACGCAATCACTGGATAGTTCACCACTACCGCCACCTACAGTCCATGACGCAATCACTGGATAGTCCACCACTACCGCCACCTACAGTTTATGACCCAATCAATGGATAGTCCATATGGTCCATGGCTACCGCCACCTACAGTCTATGACACAATCACTGTATAGTCCCCCACTACCGCCACCTACAGCCTATGACACAATCACTTAATCAGGACTGAACGGGGGGTTGTGGTTAAAATGCCCCCCCCCCCCCCAGGAAAAATAACCAAAGTACGCTGGTGGGGTTATTTTAAGAGTTTATAATAGCTGGAAAAAAGTGCAGGCCCCTCTGGATCTGATTACACCCCTGGCACTGCACGCCGAGTTATAGAGTTTTTATTTGTTGCCATGAATAAGATTTTGTTCGGGCGCCAAAAAAGTAGAAGGAAAAAAAAAGACATCCACAGACGCAACGGCCTGGGGAGCGAGGAGCCTGATACACTGGGTTTGGATACGGGTAGTGGAGATTGGGGCCAGAATGATCTGTTTACTGGAAAGTTGGGCAGCTCTGGCGTGGCATGGCGGCAGGCGGGCTACAGGAGGAGAGGGAGGGAAAGCCAGGAGGCCGTGCCAGCTCTGCAAAGATGGCTGTTCATGTGCGTATCCTTACAAGGACGTAGAGTACATCATCATCCATACCAATAAAACTGAACTCCGGGCCCACATATTTATTTATTTAAATCTATAAAGGATAGAGATCCATATGTCTCCGCAAACCCAGATATTTCCTTGTAAAAGTAGCTGTGACATCATTGCTGTGCTGTACATAGACTGTTCAGAGAGCAGAGCTGTGGGAGGGGCCCAGCAGGCCCCACCCAGTACAGAAAACAACAGGAGGGGGGGCGAGACGAGACCAGTCACCCTGCACAAGGAGAGAGAGCAGCAGTGACCGGTCTTTATACAGGAAAGTCTCACACTGGATTACTGCACAGATCTGGAATAAATACAAAGCACACCGAGATTCAAGGAAGAAAACACAAGAGAATTGGATTCAGACAATATTTGCTAAACTTTAAATTCTCCCTCCAGCCTTCCCTTCAGTCTTGCACAGTTGTACAGGCTCCTCTCTGATACTGAAATGGCTTACTCTGATTTCACCGCACACTGCGAGCTTCTCACAATGTGAATTAGAAGCTACAGCAAGTCAGATAGGTTTCATTAGCTGAGAGGTGATGAGAGGTGAAAGGAGGAACATGACACGGGGCGTAGTGGTTAGCACTCTCACCTAGCAGCAAAAGGGTCGCTGGTTCGGGGCAGCGCAGTGGTGTAGTGGTTAGCACTCTCATCTATCAGCAAAAGGGTCGCTGGTTCGGGGCGGCGCAGTGGTGTAGTGGTTAGCACTCTCACCTAGCAGCAAAAGGGTCACTGGTTCAGGGCAGCACAATGGTGTAGTGGTTAGCACTCTCATCTAGCAGCAAAAGGGTCACTGGTTCAGGGCAGCACAGTGGTGTAGTGGTTAGCACTCTCATCTAGCAGCAAAAGGGTCGCTGGTTCGGGGTGGCGCAGTGGTGTAGTGGTTAGCACTCTCATCTAGCAGCAAAAGGGACGCTGGTTCGGGGCGGCGCAGTGGCGCAGTGGTGTAGTGGTTAGCACTCTCATCTAGCAGCAAAAGGGTCGCTGGTTCGGGGCGGCGCAGTGGTGTAATGGTTAGCACTCTCACCTAGCAGCAAAAGGGTCGCTGGTTTGGGGCAGCACAGTGGTGTAGTGGTTAGCACTCTCACCTAGCAGCAAAAGGGTCGCTGGTTCGGGGTGGCGCAGTGGTGTAGTGGTTAGCACTCTCATCTAGCAGCAAAAGGGACGCTGGTTCGGGGTGGCGCAGTGGTGTAGTGGTTAGCACTCTCATCTAGCAACTAAAGGGGCACTGGTTTGGGGCGGCGCCATGGCGCAGTGGTTAGCACTCTCACTTAGCAGCAAAAGGGTTGTTGGTTCAAATCCCAACCATGACACTACCTGCCTGGAGTTTGCATGTTCTCCCTGTGCCTGCGTGGGTTTCCTCCCAGTACTCCGGTTACCTCCCAGACTCCAAAGACCTGCTGGGAGGTTAATTGGCTCCTGTCTAAATTGGCCCTAGTATGTGTATGTATGAATGTGAATTAGGGACCTTAGATTGTAAGCTCCTTGAGGGCAGGGACTGATGTGAATGTACAATGTATATGTAAAGCGCTGCGTAAATTGCCAGCGCTATACAAGTACCTGAAATGAATAAACATGGGAAAGTGAGATACGGGCGGATTCAACTTTATTTATAAGGCCCTATTCACACTATGACATGTGCCGCCATGTTGCGCATGCAGGTTTTCCCGCGTACTGACGCACTACATGCACTGGGCAGCCCTACATGTGATAAATATTGCATTGGAGCCTATGCACCTTTTTGAGCTTCGAGCTCAAGGCTCCATTCACTTGTCATGCAGCTTTGCTCATAACAAGTTGCAGCCCATTCCTTTCAAATCAGTGCGACTTAAAGTCACAGCGACTTTAAAAATGTGCCTGCACTACTTTGGTGCAACTTAGTTCCCGGAGAGTGTAAAGTCGGATCAAAGTCGCACTGGAAATCGTGCGACTTTGGAGTTGTGCAAGTATGAATTGAGCCTTATACATTTTGCTGCATTTGTTTACTTAAAAAATAACCTGTAGCAAAATGCACGGTTAAATAAACGCTTAAAGCTCAAAAAAGGGCATAAGCTACTTTCCTGCATCTGTTTGCCGCATTTCAGGCGTTATTAACAATGAAGGGAACCACAAGCATGACATGCGTTTTTTGCGCTTTTCATGAAATTGCATGCTTTTGCAGGTGCTCATGCGTTGTAACAATGTAAATTTGTCCTCAAAGTTGCAGGAGACGTGTCTGCAGGTTGCACAAGAGTCACCTACTTCCTGGAGCCATTTGTTGACACGGCGTGGGAGCCCGGGACGGGAACGTGGGAGGAAGGTTTTTTTTTTCTCTCTTCCAGTGAATCTTGCTCAATTTACAGCCACAATTCCATCTAATGACAAAGGTGGATTTTACTGCGGCTGGGACATCATCCTAATTGCTCCGGACACAGAGTATGGATCAGAGGTTTATAGTCCAGACTCTGATGACTCCGGGTAAAGTCCAGCCCGGAGCTTCCTGCCAGCCGGTGATAAGGAGCTGGGTGTACTATGGAGACTCACTGTCTGCTGTCACCTTCTAGAGGGTGTCACTGCTGTGTCATGGGAGTCTCTGCAACCAAACCAATATCACCCTAATAACTCACATATGATGGTATCTGTGCAACCCTACTGCAAATTCTACATCCCATACATAAATGTATACAAGATGTCTACGCTTTGAAATGAAGTGGACCTGTCATAAGATAGATTTTTTCCATGCATGCCCAGTAATGTAACAGTTTAACCCTTCCAGGTATTTATTACCGCTCACAGATATCACCACCCTCCCCCTGACAATGCCTTCATCTCCTTTTTTTTTTCTCCAGAAGGACAGAGCCATCTTTGTTCAGGCATCATCCAGGGTCACCATCTACTTCCTGGTCTGAAATGCCGGCTCAGAGATGACACCAATCATGTAAATCCGGTACCTGTACAGTCCTTGGCTGTGTTCTGACACAGATCAGCTCCTGGCAGTGTTGCCAACCGTCAGAATTTTTTACTGGTAAAAAACTGGCATTTTTCTCCTGCCAGTAAATGCCAGTGACAGGAAAAGGTTGCCAGTTAAAAATATGGCTGTGACGCTGGGCTCAGAATTGCGCATGTGCAGTTCTGGTCCGGAGCTGGCTGAGACCATCTGAGTGCCTGCTACAGTGTGTTCTGTTGGTGGCCAGCAGGGGGCGTGTCTGGTGGAGGTGGTGCTTGAGCATGCTGTGTGATGTCATGGTGCAAGGGTGCTAATGGAGCGTCCGGAGTCTTGTGTGCAGGTCTGCAGGACGGGAGTAAGGCACGCTGGGAGCGGGACTGTCAGTGCTGTGTGGACTGAAGGGACCACCTGGCATGGAGAGCGACTGTCCCTGTGACTCAGGAGGGGACGTGTGGTGTCAGCGAGGTGTCACCATCATCTGTTCTGCTGCACACTGCTGTCAGTGTCACTGTGAGAGTCAAAGTCGTGTGTGTGTGTGTGTGTGTGTGTGTGTGTGTGTGTGTGTGTGCCGTCCATTCTAATTTCCTGCTCCCTGAGTTCTGTCCCCGAGATACTCACTTACTATATCAAAAATAAAATAAGAAATATATTCTTTGCCTTAATATCTGCCCTAAATCACATCGCTAGTTGCATATTGTACTTGTTTGTAGCCTAAATACTGAAAATTTCACATAAAACAGTGATTTAGTAACTTTTGGAAATGTCAGTAAAAACTTGGCTGTGCCAGTAAATTTTGGGTGTCGTGTCAGTAAATTTCATACTGGTAGGTTGGCAACACTGCCCCCCAGTACAGCTTCTAAGCCTGCTACAACGTAACATATCCATCATACATGATCAGGGGTCTATGACAACCCTCACATTACTGCCGAAAGTTTGGAAGATACAAATTCCATCAATGGATCACATCATTATAACATAGATAGATAGATAGATAGATAGATAGATAGATAGATAGATAGATAGATAGATAGATAGATAGATAGATAGATAGATAGATAGATAGATAGATAGATAGATAGATAGATAGATAGATAGATAGATAGATAGATAGATAGATAGATAGAGAAGGGAAGGAGAGAAGGAAGGAAGGGAAGAAGGGAGGGAGGTAGGAAAAAAGGAAGGAAGGAGAGAAGTAATGAGAGAAGGAAGGGAGGGAGGAATGAAGGAGAGAAGAAAGTAAGGAAGAAGGAAGGAGGGAAGAAAGGAGAGAAAGGAGAGAAGGGAGGAAGGGAGAGAGGGACAGAGACAGAGGGAGAGAGGGACAGAGACAGAGAGAGGGGGACAGAGACAGAGGGAGAGAGGGACAGAGACAGAGAGAGGGGGGACAGAGACAGAGGGGGACAGACAAAGAGGGAGAGAGGGACAGAGAGAGAGGGAGAGGGGGACCGGGGGGGAAGGGGACAGGGCAGAGGGAGAGAGGGACAGAGACAAAGGAAGAGGGGGACAGATACAGAGGGAGAGGGGGATAGAGACAGAGGGAGAGGGGGACCGGGGGAGAAGGGGACAGAGACAGAGGAAGAGGGGGACAGATACAGAGGGAGAGGGGGACAGAGACAGAGGGAGAGAGAGACCGGGGAAGAAGGGGACAGAGACAGAGGAAGAAGGGGACAGATACAGAGGGAGAGGGGGACAGACACAGAGGGAGAGAGGAACAGAGACAGAGGGAGAGGGGGACCGGGGGAGAAGGGGACAGAGACAGAGGAAGAGGGGGACAGATACAGAGGGAAAGGGGGACAGACACAGAGGGAGAGAGGAACAGAGACAGAGGGAGAGGGGGACCGGGGGTGAAGGGGACAGAGACAGAGGGAGAGAGAGGTACAGAGACAGAAGGAGAGAGGTACAGAGACCGAGGGAGAGAGGTACAGAGACAGAGGGAGAGAGGGACAGAGACAGAGGGAGAAAGGGACAGAGACAGAGGGAGAGAGGGACAGAGACAGAGGGAGAAAGGGACAGAGACAGAGGGAGAGAGGGACAGAGACAGAGGGAGAGAGGGACAGAGACAGATGGAGAAAGGGACAGAGACAGAGGGAGAGAGGGACAGAGACAGAGGGAGAAAGGGACAGAGACAGAGGGAGAGAGGGACAGAGACAGAGGGAGAAAGGGACAGAGACAGAGGGAGAGAGGGACAGAGACAGAGGGAGAGAGGGACAGAGACAGAGGGCGAGAGGGACAGAGACAGAGGGAGAAAGGGACAGAGACAGAGGGAGAGAGGGACAGAGACAGAGGGAGAAAGGGACAGAGACAGAGGGAGAGAGGGACAGAGACAGAGGGAGAGAGGTACAGAGACAGATGGAGAAAGGGACAGAGACAGAGGGAGAGAGGGACAGAGACAGAGGGAGAAAGGGACAGAGACAGAGGGAGAGAGGGACAGAGACAGAGGGAGAGAGGAACAGAGACAGAGGGCGAGAGGGACAGAGACAGAGGGAGAGGGGGACAGAGACAGAGGGAGAGAAGGACAGAGACAGAGAGAGAGGGGGACAGAGAGAGAGGGGGACAGAGACAGAGAGAGATTGGGACAGGGGGAGAGGGGGACAGAGACAGAGAGAGAGGGATAGAGACAGAGGAGGAGGGGGACAGAGAGAATGAAATTGAAGGAAAAAGAAAGGTATAAATATAACAAACTGAATACACAACCTGAAAATAAATAAAATTATCTGTAAAGCACATGCTACAGAAACAATGTAGCAGAAGACTGATAATAATATTATTATTAGGGGCTGATTCTTCTTTCCCCCTCACACGCGGTGTCAAAGTTCAGGGCGAAGTTCCTCGGAGTTTGCGCTCCCCCCATTCCCAGGGAAGGAAGAGGAGCCCCCAGCATCCCGTGTTGTCAGCGGGGACGTGAAAGGACACCTGTTGTGTCCCATGTTCCTTGACAAACACGTTCAGTGTAACAATAAAAAATAAATGTCACGGGTAATTAGCGCAGCATTTCATGGCCCGGCCGGGGAAAAGAGTCCCCCATTGTGAGACAAAATGCGTCTCTGT
This sequence comes from Pelophylax lessonae, assembly GCF_965119305.1. NCBI lineage: Eukaryota > Metazoa > Chordata > Amphibia > Anura > Ranidae > Pelophylax > Pelophylax lessonae. The sequence continues at coordinate 49,763,927 of NC_138776.1, read as the reverse complement.
ATAATGGTTACACCATGTGTGACCCCTCCGAATATTTCCCTTTGTGGGAGAGGAGAGCCGAGTCTGGGCTCCCAGCACCTTGTCCAGAGCGATGTGTCTCTGTGTGCGACGGGCCGCGCCATTCTGGAGCCAAACCAGGCACATGCCACCACGCAACGGCGGGCAGATTCTGGCGACAATTCCATAGCGGTACGCGGAAAGAAGAAATAACACCAGCATGGCGTGCCCTACATCCGCACTCACTTACAGCAAAGATCATTGAAGAGATTTTTGACACATTTAAAGCTGAAGTCGGGGAAAAGCAAATATTTTTATTAAGTATTATTATTTATTTATTTGTTTATTTTTATTATTATTATTAGGCCTCTTACACACTGCAGCTTAACCACTTCTGGACCGGAACGGAAGGATTTGCCCCCTTAATGACCAGGCCATATTTTGCGATTCGGCACTGCGTTATTTTAACGGACAATTGCGCGGTCGTGCGATGCTGTACCCAAATAAAATTGACGTCCTTTTTTCCCCACAAATAGAGATTTCTTTTGGTGGCATTTGATCACCTCTGCAATTTTTATTTTTTGTGTTATAGGGCTCTTTCACGCGGTCCGCCTCCGTAGGCGGATCCGTGCTGCTCAGCGGGGATCGATCCGCGATCCCCGCTGAGCCGGCGGATGACAGCTCCGTCTCCGCTTGCAGTGCGGAGAGGGAGGTGTCAGAGCCCCCGCTGCTCTCTATGGGGAATCGGATGAGAGTGGACCACCTGTCCGCTCTCATCCGATCCCATCCGATTCAATCCCCAGGACGGATGGAAAATAGGGTTTCCATCCGTCCGGATTTCACGGACAGGATCGGATGCGGATGGCAGCGGGTGTCAGCGGACATGTCACTGCTGACATCCGCTGCTCCATAGGGCTGAATGGGGCATCCGATCAGATCCGCCTAAAAAACTGACAGGCGGATCTGATCGGACCACCCGTGTGAAAGAGCCCTTACACAAAAAAAGAGCGACAATTTTGAAAAAAAAAACAATATTTTTCACTTTCTGCTATATAACATTCTCAAAAAAAAAATTTAAAAATCCAAATTTTTTTAACATTTCAGTCCAATTTGTTTTCCGCTACATATTATTGGTAAAAATCGCAATAAGTGTATTTTGATTGGTTTGCCCAAAAGTTATCACGTTTACAAACTACGGGAAAGATTTCTGTCATTTTTATTCTTTTTTTGTTTTTTCTTACTAGTAATGGCGGTGATCTGCGATTTTTTGCGGGACTGTGACATTGCAGCGGACAGATCGGACCCCTAACTGACATTTTTGACACTTTTGGGGGGACCAGTGACATTACTACAGTAATCAGTGCTATACATATGCACTGTTACTGTAATAATGACACTGGCAGGGAAGGGGTTAACCATGTGGGTGATCAATGGGTTAAATGTGAGCCTAGGGGAGTGATTCTAACTGTGGGGGGGGGGGGGGGGGGCGTGGCTTCTGAAATGACCATAGAGACATGTAATCCAATATAGAAGGATCACAGGGGCTCTATGATCATCCCAGGGAGAAGGACGGTCAGCTGTGTTTACAACAACCGACCGTCCTTCTCTCTCAGCGGGGAGCGATCGCGGGCGTCAGGCGGCAATCGGAGCCGCCTGTCCCGTGCATCGGCTTCCCCGCTGACGAGTGGGGGCAGGAGCGCCCCCCTAGCCGCGTGTACGAGAGCGACATACAGCTACGGCGATTTGCCTGGGAGCGCCTGCCTGCCGCCATATAACTGCAGCGGGCGGTCGGAAACCAGTTAAAAAATCTTAGTACAGCTTTTTTTTTTTTTACTGAGCTAAAATACAGCCAATTCATTGTAATGTGCGAGTAAATGAGCGCCGGGCACTCTTCAGTAAGAACAAAATAGAAAAATCAGCATTTTTGGACAGTAATTTATGCCTAATGTGCGCAAATACGCGCGACTGCGAACAAATGAACGCATACGAACATTCTGTTGATCTAAAAAAAATTTATTTGGATATTTTACAAGAACACGAGAATACATTTGCGCGAAAAAGATGCAAAGTTGCATGAAAAGACACAAATTTGCACGAACGCATGTGCGCGAAAATGCACGCGAATGCGCGAATTTCAATAAGACAAATACGCCTGCAATTTATGGCTAAAAATGTATTTAGACAATATTTGCCAGACGCACCTACAGCGTGCATGAGGCCTTAAGAGGAGGTGTTCTGTAGTCCACAGAGAGAGCTGGAAACAATGGAACTGATAAGACTGCAGCACAAGCAGAGAGCACAGGAAGTGTTCACTGGATTTCTGGCAGGATCAACAGGCATTGTAGCAACAGATATAACAAAACACTTTCAATGTATTTAGACCAAAACATCCTGTGTGTCTCCAGGACAGGAAATAAAGGGAAATCTCCCCAATGGGGGACACAGCCAGCTACAAATAAAGGAACACAGGGTGCTATCCCTTCTCTTCTCTATACAAAGCTATAAAGCTGAATGTTGGCCACACACAGGATATCTTCTGATCCAACCCCTGTAAAGGGCGATGGGTGACTAACGCTGGCCATTAACCTTTTTGTGGTGAAGGAGACGCATGGCGGGACGTCGGGTCGGTCTATTTGCGTTGCCTGTTATTGATTGCGAATTGCAGCGAGCGCAGGGCTCAGTGTGCACACACACAGCGGCAGATCCCCCCCCTGCTGATAGGTCAAGCTGTAATCAATCAATCAGCGCCCGGCTAAGAGACGACGGGCAACTCCGTCTGTTCATTTATAAAACAGGAAACCATTGTCAGCAAACTCCCAAAATATTACTCAGAGGGCCAGTCCAGCCAAAACAGATTGGTTGTTGGTGGAGGCTGGAGAGACATTTCATGGTTTATTATAGAGCTGCACAATTCTGGAATAAAATGAGAATCACGATTTTGTTGCTTAGAATAAAGATCACGATTCTCAGCATAACATCATCTTTTACATTATACAAAAAAATTGGGCTAACGTTGATTTCAAATGTGTTTCTTCATGGTGGCAACAGTGAAGCATGCCTGTGTAATGTGCGTTATTATCGGTTGACAACTGTCTGTCCCTGTCACCCAAATGCGCTCCTTGGTTGTCTCCCTGTCAATTGTAGTCTCCATCAGAAGCAGTGGCGGCTGGTGATCCATGGGCCGGGAGAGGGGGGGGGCAGACGGACCACACCATACCCCAATCCCCCCCCCCCTCTCGGACCACACCAGCCCGCACGCCATACCCCTCCCCCCCCCCCCCCCCCGGGCTCACTCATCCTGGAGATGTGGAGGGCAGGCAGGCAGCGGCGGCTTCCCCCTCAGTCTCCTGCATCTCCTCCCTCCTCCTCCTCCATGGCCAATGGCATGGCTTCTCCTTTCCGTCAATCGGGAAATGGGCCTCAGGACCTGCTTCCTGATTGGCCGGGAGGAGGATCCGTGTTCATTCGCTATTGTCACACAACTGGGTGGGCTTAGGGCACAGTGCTCTGCGCCCCGAGCCCACCCTTTTTTGAAGCCTATTAGAGCCTCTGGCTCTAATCACGTGCTTCGAAAGAAAAAAAAAAAACCCCACTGGAATCCATTTGTCCGGCGCCCTGCATGTAGATTAGGGGGCCAGACGCATTGATGGGGGGGGCGGCGCCCTTGATGGACGGGCCGCCACTGATCAGAAGCCCCTGAGACAGGGTGACAATGCAGGAGTGCATTTGGGTGACGGGAACAGACAGTTGTCACCCTATAGCAGGAGGATCCCAAATGGGTTTCTTGATGGTGGCAACAGTAGACCATGCCTGTGTAATATACATTGAGATGGTCACATGTAATATCCATCAGAAGACAACGCAGGAGCAGAATTAGGAGACAAGAACAGAGCGTTGTCACTTTATAACAGGAAGTGTCTGTGTGACAGGGTGACAACACAGGATGCAATAGTAATGCCCCATACACACGTGCAGATTATCTGCAGACTTTTGTCTGCAGACTTACCAAAACCATATAATATGAGGTCAAACCTAAACACTTTCAATTTGTATGCAATCCGGCAGGCCCTTGCACTACATAGAAAAGGTAAGTCTGCAGACAAAAGTCTGCAGATAATCTGCACGTGTGTATGGGGCATAAGACAAAGCTGTATCACCCTATAACAGGAAATGTCCGAACAAGGTGGTGGCAACAATAGATCATGCCTGTGTAATGCGTGCCGAGACTCCATCAGAAGCCCCTGAGACAGGGTGACAAAGCAGACGTACATTTTGGTGACCGGGGCAGAGCGTTGTCACCTTATAACAGGAAGTGCCTAAACGGGTTTCTTGGTGGTGACAACAGTAGACCATTCCTGTGTAATACGCATTGAGATGGCCACATCTAATCTCCATGAGAAGACAGAGTGACAACGCAAAAGCAGATTCAGAAAGTGCCTGTGTGACAGGGTGACAATGCAGGATGCATTTGTAAGACAAAGCTGTATCACCCTATAACAGAAAATGCCTTAACAAGGTGGTGACAACAGTAGACCATGCATGTGTAATGCGTGCCGAGACAAACAATCGTAGTCTCCATCAGAAGCCCCTGAGACAGGGTGACAAAGCAGGTGTGCATTTGCGTGACGGGACCGAGCGTTGTCACCTTATAACAGGAAGTGCCTAAACGGGTTTCTTGGTGGTGACAACAGTAGACCATGCCTGTGTAATATGCATTGAGATGGCCACATGTAATCTCCATAAGACAGAGTGACAACGCAGGATCCAGGAGACAAGGACAGAGCGTTGTCACCTTATAACAGGGAGTGCCTGAACAGGTTTGTTAGTGGTCGCATTGGTTGTCATTACAAGACAGCCGATGGTCGGCTATGGATGCCGGTACCGGGGTGATCCCTCTAGCTGCAGGCATCTTTCCGGTACAGCACTTTCCCGAAATATCGGCAATATCGGTAACCTCCGGGGCCGATTCCGATATATCGAGGAAAGTGCATATCGGCCCCCCGATATATCGGTGGTGCCGATAATCGGTCGATCCCTAGTCTGGACAGCCGCACTCCAATGCATATATTTATTGAAAAGAGGATAAAAATATCACAGCATACAGAGGTACGGATTAAAGACAACTGACGCGTTTCACACTACTAAGTGCTTAATAATAGCTATCATTAAGCACTGTTAATAGTGTGAAACGCGTCAGTTGTCTTTGATCCGTACCTCTGTATGCTGTAATATTTTTATCCTCTTTTCAATAAATATTTGCATTGGAGTGCGGCTGTCCAGACACACTTTTTGTTCCATATGGCGTTCATTTAACGAAGGCTGCAGACTGAAGATCTTTTGAAATGACATAAAAGTTCAGTGTTTGGGTTTATTTATAACTATTAAAAAAAATGAAAAAACTTTCGACAAAGTAACTTTGTATCCAATCCTGGGTGCTTGCACCTTGTGAATGAGTGATAATGGCTGTATAGGACCAATCAGGGGGAAGCTCCCCATGTGAGCGGCTGTGGGTGGAGTAGGCGAGCTTCCCATGCCATATGTACGCCGCGTCACAAAGCCCTTTGTTTAATGGTGCCAAGATGCTCCAATTGCGGTTTCTCAGCGTATTTCAGTCATCTATAATATAAGGAACGCTTCCTCCTTAGCAGTAAAGGAGGAAGTGGTCGGGGGAGTTGGGTAATATTTTCTGTTAACTCCTTAAAGGATGGGAAAGGAACCCATCGGCGGTTCCCTTCGAGAACATAGAATGGCGCAAGGCTGGTATACGCTTATCTGTAATAGTGTTGCATGGGGGCTGCGATTATTCTGCTTTTAGGCTCGATTAACGCCCATGCATGTTGCTTTTTAGTGGTTCTGTAGTGCTTTTTGCTGTGCTTTTCACATTTTTTTTACTGCGAATTGTTTTTTTTGTTTTTTTTAAAAAACTTGTTGGGCAGACTAAAAAATGCAAAATGCAAAATCGCTGCGCAAACGCACTACATGCCTTTCTGCAGCTTCTCCATTGAAGTCTATTGAACCAAAAAAAGCACCGTTAACTGCCGGGTCACACTTATGCGATGCAGGAAGGCTGCGAATTCGCAGCCTGTTCCCGCATCGCAAACGTACCCTTGGCAGTTCACACTGCCATATGCGATACGCTGGGGGTGTCAATGTAATGTTAACGACACCCCCAGTTTGATCGCATATCGCAGTGCGATCTTTACAGTTCGCACAGGATCGGATAGCACAAGTGTGAACCACTGTGCGATCCGATCCTGATGCGGCTGAAAAAAAGGGTCCTGTGCGACTTTGGTGCGGGTGCAGTGCGAATTTCAGCCATACAAAGTGTATGGCTGAATTCGCACCGCACATCCGATCGCATGTAATGAAGGAGCAGTGCGCTCTGATATTACATGCGATCGCCGCAGCCGCAAGAATGTGAACCGGCACTTACCGTTTAAAAAGTCCCTGACCGTTTTCCAAAAACGCAGAGACACAAAAATGCGTTGATGTGAACGTGTTCCATAGGAACCCATGTTAGAAAAATGCACTGACACTACTGCGATGTCAGACATCGCTGCGCACATCACATGCGATGTCTGTGCGATGTAAATTCAGCCATACAGTTTGTATGGCTGAAATCGCATTCGGACCAAAATAGCGCAGGACCCTTTTTTTTTTTTTTTTTTGTCCGCACTGGAATTGGGTCGCATGGGTGTTCAGACCCATATGATTCGATTCCATCCGATTCTACAGTTCACATTGCGTTCTACAAACCAATTTGGGGATGTCATTAACCTTATATTGACACTCTCAGCGCTTCGCAGTGTGAACTGCCTGCGATTCTAATGCGTTTGTGGGAACCCGCACAGGAATTGCCTAATAATGGGAGCTCCATACACACTCTAAAGAGAGTGCTGCTCCTCCATAGATACAGTAGGTGAGTGAGCGTTGTCACCCCGAGACAGGAAGTGTGGTCACCGGGGAAAAGTAAAGGCTAAAAAAAAAAAAAAGAAAACAAGTCCCACCACCATATATAAGGTCTGGTAAACTCCAATCCAATCCTTCCGGGTGTTCAGGACCTTTTAAAGCATGGGTGCTCAACACCAACTACAAGTCCCATCATGCCTCTGCTTTTGGGAGTCACGCTTGTAACTGTCAGCGGCTTCCAATGCCTCATGGGACTTGTAGTTCTGCAACAGCTGGAGGGCCACAGGTTGAGCACCCATGTTTTAAAGGGACACCGGGGCAGGCAGGAAGGGGTTAACAAAAATCCTTTTGCTTTCATTGCATATCTTATCTTACATGCATTAGGTGATCGCTGGGTCTCAGTGCTTCTCTATGCAATGCAGGCAGATTATGGCCGGTGGGAAGATCTGGCCGGGAGCTTCCTGAAAACATGACCCCTGAATCAGTACTCCTCTCAGTGGTCTGGCTCTTGGGAGGAGTTTTGCCTTGATGGGCATCAGTCTGGAGGAGTAGACTGTATTTGTCTGCCTATGTCCTAGGTAATGCCCACATGTGCTGCTGAGCCGCTGTATTTGAAAGAACTGATATCTAATGACTGAAAGTGGAAGGCTGGGGAGGAAAGAGCTAGATGATGCTGGACGTCTGCCAGACTCTCTCTGACCTGCTGTTGCTTCTAATGCACGGTGTGAGAAGCTCACAGTGTGCAGTGAAATCAGAGTAAGCCATTTCAGTCCAGGAGAGGAGCCTGTAAAACCAGGGCTGGGACAAGGGGTGGGCAGGAGGAGCGGCTGCCCTGGGCGTTTGGTATCATGTGAGGTGCGGGGGCACCAGAAAGAGATGGGGGGGGGAGGATTTGTGTTGAGAGAGGGAATTGGGGGGGAGCAGCAGGAGGTAAGAATTGTTCTAGGAGGGGAAATTTGAGGAGGTGGAGGAGGGGGATTTTTTTTGGAGGGGGATTTGTGCTGGTAGGGATGATTGAAGAGAATTTGTGTTAGGAATGGGGGATTGGGGGGGGGGGGGGGTTTGTTAGGATGGGGGAGGGAAATTTGTGCTGGGTGGGGGAATTAGAAGTGGAAGGGAATTGTGCTCGAAGGGGAAATTTGTAGGGTAGAGGATTTGTGCTAGAAAGGGGGAATTTGTGCTAGGATGGGGGAGGGAAATTTATGCTGGGAGGGGGAATTAGAAGTAGAAGGAATTTGTGCTCGGAGGGGATATTTGAAGGGTAGAGGATTTGTGCTAGGAAGGGGAAATTTGGGGGGGGGCATTTGTGCTAGGATGGGAGAGGGGAATTTGTGCTTGGTGGGGGAATTAGAAGTGGAAGGGATTTGTGCTCAGAGGGGAAATTTCAGGGGTAAAGGATTTGTGCTAGGAAGGGGGAACTTTTTGTAGGGGGGGGGGGCATTTGTGCTAGGATGGGAGAGTGAAATTTGTGCTGGGTGGGGGAATTAGAAGTGGAAAGGGTTTGTGCTCGGAGGGGAAAATTGAGGGGTAGAGGATTTGTGCTAGGAAGGGGGAATTTTGTTTTTGGGGGGAGGGGATGGGGATTTGTGCTCGGAGGGGAAATTTAAGGGGTAGAGGATTTGTGCTAAGGGGGAATTATTTTTTGGATGGTGGGGGGATTGTGCTGGGAGCATATGCGGATTCGATTTTTTTGGGGAGAGGGGATTTTTGCTGACACATAAAGCTCATACATCAGTTTGCGTACAACCCTGCAAGGCAGAAGGGAAGGCTGGAGGTCACATTTTACAATAAGCAGTGAAGCAGATACAATGTTTCCCGTGACTGTCCCTTTATAAGGTGACTGTCTGTTTAGAAAAAGGTGTTCTGGAAAAGACAGAGCAGTGCAGGAAGAGACGCAGCAGTGCAGGAAAAGACGCAGCAGTGCAGGAAGAGACACAGCGGTGCAGGAAGAGACACAGCAGTGCAGGAAAAGACGCAGCGGAGCTGGAAGAGACACAGCAGTGCAGGAAAAGACGCAGCAGTGTAGGAAGAGACACAGCAGTGCAGGAAGAGACACAGCAGTGCAGGAAAAGACGCAGCGGAGCAGGAAGAGACACACCAGTGCAGGAAGAGACACAGCAGTGCAGGAAGAGACACAGCAGTGCAGGAAGAGACACAGCAGTGCAGGAAAAGACGCAGCGGAGCAGGAAGAGACACAGCAGTGCAGGAAGAGACACAGCAGTACAGGAAAAGACACAGCAGTGCAGGAAAAGACGCAGCGGTGCAGGAAAAGACACAGCAGTGCAGGAAGAGACACAGCAGTGCAGGAAGAGACACAGCAGTGCAGGAAAAGACGCAGCAGTGCAGGAAGAGACACAGCAGTGCAGGAAAAGACGCAGCGGTGCAGGAAAAGACGCAGCGGAGCAGGAAAAGACACAGCGGTGCAGGAAAAGACACAGCAGTGCAGGAAAAGACGCAGCGGTGCAGGAAAAGACACAGCAGTGCAGGAAGAGACACAGCAGTGCAGGAAGAGACACAGCAGTGCAGGAAAAGACGCAGCGGTGCAGGAAAAGATGCAGCGGAGCAGGAAGAGACACAGCAGTGCAGGGAAAGACGCAGCAGTGCAGGAAGGGACACAGTAGTGCAGGAAAAGACGCAGCAGTGCAGGAAAGGACGCAGCAGTGCAGGAAAAGACGCAGCAGTGCAGGAAGAGATGCAGCGGAGCAGGTAAAGACACAGCAGTGCAGGAAGAGACGCAGCAGTGCAGGAAGAGACACAGCAGTGCAGGAAAAGACACAGCAGTGCAGGAAAGGACGCAGCAGTGCGGGAAAAGACGCAGCAGTGCAGGAAGAGATGCAGTGATGATGGAAGAGACACAGCAGTGCAGGAAAGGACACAGCAATGCAGGAAGAGACACAGCAGTGCAGGAAGAGACACAGCAGTGCAGGAAGAGACACAGCAGTGCAGGAAAAGACGCAGCAGTGCAGGAAGAGATGCAGCGGAGCAGGTAAAGACACAGCAGTGCAGGAAGAGACGCAGAGGTGCAGGAAGAGACACAGCAGTGCAGGAAGAGACGCAGCAGTGCAGGAAGAGACACAGCAGTGCAGGAAGAGACACAGCAGTGCAGGAAGAGACACAGCAGTGCAGGAAGAGACACAGCAGTGCAGGAAGAGACACAGCAGTGCAGGAAGAGACGCGCCGGTGATCCTCCCTGTGGTTAAGCCTCTCTAGAAGTGAAATTAAATTCAGATTCACCTCCCACAACCCGAGACAATTATGTCACCACAAAGCCAGCAGATTGTTTCAATTCTACACCCAGAGTCTATAATAAGACGCCTCTCATAAACTCTTCACACGCAGAAAGGAAAACAAACAGACAAATAACCCCGAGAAACGCAACGCACAGCGCCGTCCCCAAAGACAAACACCGCCGGCACTGTGCAACACAGATTCCGGGAAAGCTCCAGCTCCAGGCAAAACCTTTCTTTTCTTTTTCTTTTGGATGGAGCCTGGAAGGGATTTGCCAATAAACACGCATGTCTGGGTCCCATTCATACCCTCTAACAAGGGGCAACCTTACTTGCAATTAGGGCTCTTTCACCCTCATATGTTTTCCTAGCAAGAAAAAAAGTTTCCCTTTAAAGTAGAACTATGGGCAAAACTTTTTTTTTTTTTACATTTTGGATAGAGTAAGGGAGGGTTAATCCCGCTCAGATGTCAGTGTCCCCATTGCTGAGATTTCCCTTCACTTCCTGTCCCATAGCCAAACAGGAAGTGAGAGGAAATACCTTAAAATGAAGCGAATTCCCTGGGGATCCCCAGAACTAGTGTCCCCATTGGAAGATTTCCTCTCTATTACTTTTCTGGGGACAACCCAAAATTTGGGGTTTTTACTTTCACTTTCAATGATAATGGTATACAGGACAAATAGAGAGGGGGAATCTTCCTAAAGGGGACACAGACAGCAATAAAAACTGACAGGGGTTCTAATCCATCTCCACTCTATCCAAAACTAAAAAAAAAAGTTTTGCCTGTAGGTAATCCAATGGGACTTTTCACACCACTGCGTTACATGTGCGGTGTGTTTTGAAAAGTTCTGCATGCTGCATCCTTGGTGCAGATTTAAAAACCGCACGAAAAACGCAGCTTCCCACTGAAATGAATGGAAATCGCTGCAAAATCAGGAAAAACACACACGCCGATTTTGCATTTTTGAGTCACATGTCCATTTTTCACAGGTGCAGGCAACCCAAAAATGCACGACAAATGCATCTGAAACACAGCAAAATCACAAAGCTACAGAGCAGTGTGAAAATATGGAAAAGGTGTCTTGCAACCATGGCAAAGGCATACCTTTTTCGTGCAGCCATGGCAAAAGCATACACGGTATGATTTTGCATACATAAGCAGCAGTGCTACTTCCCATATAGCATACCGATGATAGAGCTCCTGGGTGTCCCATCCGCAGTAGTTTCACTGAGTAAATTTGTAGAAAGATGATCCGCACACCAGAAGTTGCTCTTAAAAAAAAAAAACTTCATATATATGTAAGAAGCGGAGTATACAACCGCAGATAACATCAGTTGACACGTTTCAGCCTATAAGGCCTTAGTCTTAACTTTTTTAAGAGCAACTACTGGTGTGCGGATCACCTTTCTACAAATTTACACAGTCATCTTTCTACAAATTTACACAGTCAAACGACTGCAGATGGGACACCCAGGAGCTCTATTATCGGTATGCTATATGGGAAGTAGCACTGCTGCTTCTGTATGCAAAATCATACCGTGTCCTGCAACAATAGCAAACGTACATTATATGACCAAAAGTATTGGGACGCCTGCCTTTACACACACATGAACTTTAATTACATCCCAGTCTTAGTCCGTAGGTTTCAGTATTGAGTTGGCCCACCCTTTGCAGCTATAACCGCTTCAACTCCTCTGGGAAGGCTGTCCACAAGGTTTAGGAGTGTGTCTATGGGAATGTTTGACCATTCTTCCAGAAGTGCATTTGTGAGGTCAGGCATTGATGTTGGAGAGAAGGCCTGGCTCACAGTCTCTGCTCTAATTCATCCCAAAGGTGTTCTATTGGGTTGAGGTCAGGACTCTGTGCAGGCCAGTCAAGTTTCTCGCTCATCCATGTCTTTATATAGGTTGTCTTGTAACATGGTGAAAGAATGACTTGTCTTCCAACCACAAAAAAGGTAAACCTTGTCTTGCAACCATGGCAATGGTATACCTTGTCTAACGGGGGATAGAACTTCTGTCAGACTTTTATTGCTGTCTGCGTCCAAATGTGGAGATCTCCTCTCATGTCCTTGTAAATAAACACGCATGTCTGGATCATATCACCTCTAAAAAAGTGCAATTTTCCTTGCAACCATGGCAAAAGCATACATGACAAATGCATAACTTGTCTTACAACAATGGAAAAGGGGACCCGTGTCTTGCAACTATGGCACGGTATGGCTTGTCTTGCAACCATAGAAGACATATTGTATACCTTGTCTAGCAACCATGGCAAAGGTCTACTATTGTCTGGAACCCATGGCACAAGAATACATTGTCTTGCAACAATAGCAAAAGTATATTTTGTCATAAAAACCATGGCAATGGCATACCTTGTCTTGTTGCAGCAATGAAAAATGGGAAAACTATGTCTAGCAACCATTGCAAAAGTATACTTATTGTTGAACCCATGGCAAAAAAACATACCTTGTCTTACATCAATGGCAAACATATCTGTTGTCTAGCAACCATGGCAAAAGTATACCTTTTCCTGCATTGAAGCCATAGTAAAGGTAAACCATTGTCTGGCAACCGCAGATTATTTTCCAACAGCTCCACTTTGTAGCTGTCTAGTTCAGGCAGTTTCAGTACAAATAGCTGCAGCAAAGCACTAAGAAAGTAACAAGGCAACCACAACAATGTCGCCAGAGTCATTTCCTACTCATCTGATTGGCTAATGACTTTTTCCAATTTTTTTTTCCCTGACTGAAACACTGGGACTGGCTGGTTGACCACAGCAGGCAGCCCCTCCCCCTCCCACTGTCTAAGCCAGTTAGTGCAACGGCCTGCATCTGGATCTACAGGGCAGAAGCAGAAGAATAGAAATTTATGCAATCGACTTGACGGGGAATTTTCCCATCAAAGTGAACTTTTCACTTTCATACTGAGAATGAGCGCTGCCAAAATTAGGGACAAAACGTACAATTTGGTTAAGTGGCGGGTGGCACGTTCCAGATGCTCCCGGGAAATCAGGTTAGGTCAGCAAATGAGACGATATGAGTGCAACTGAAATGAAGATGGTAAGCAGAGCCCGTGAGATCTTCCAGACCCCATTATTAGGCATCACCGCCATCGCCGCGCTGTCACATCCCACTAATTCATTAACCACACATCGTCCTCAGCATTGGGCCGACAGCAAAAGGACAGATAACACTTCCAATGAATGGGGTCCTAGCAAGACCCAATATACACAGACAGATGTTTTATTGGCAATGACAATCGATAGAAAATGTATATATTACAATGACACAGCACAAAAGCTAAGTAAGGCACCAGGGATCTACTCGGAACCTAAAGCTTCCCATATTTGGAGAACCTCCTCTATTGATCTCCTCCATAGACTTGCTCTGTAGACCTGGTCCATAGTTCCCATCCACAGATCACCCCCTCTGCAGACCTCACCCATAAATACCCCCCATAGATCCCCTCCATAGACCTCCTCCAAAGACCCCCTCCATTGACTTATTCCATAGACCTCCCCCATAAATCTCCATAGACCCCCATCATAGACCTGGTCCATAGATCCCATCCACAGATCCCCTCTGCAGACCTCACCCATAGATCCCCTCCATAGACCTCTTCCATAGACCCCCTCCATTGACTTATTCCAAAAGATCTCCCCCATAAATCTCCATAGACCCCCATCATAGACCTCTTCCATAAACCAACTCCATAGACCCCCTTTTATAGACCCCCTTCATAGATCTTCTGCATAGACCTCGTCCATAGACTCCCTCCATAGATCTTCTGTATAGACCTCCTCTAGCGACCTCCTCCATAGACCCCCTCTATAGAACATCTCTACAAACATCCTTCATAGACCAACTCCAAAGATCTTCTGCATAGACTTCCTCCATAGAACTTTTCTATAGACCTCCTTCATAGTCTGCCTCCATATATCTCCTTCATACACCCCCTCCGTGGACCTCCTCTACAGACCCACCTTAGATCTACACCATAAAGGACCTCCATATATCTCCTCCGTAGCCCCCTCCATAGACCTCCTCCAGAGATCACCTCCATAGACCCCCTCTGTAGACCATCGGCACAGACCTCCTCTCTGAACCTCCTCCACAGACCCACCTTAGATCTACACCATAAAGGACCTCCATATATCTCCTCCGTAGCCCCCTCCATAGACCTCCTCCAGAGATCACCTCCATAGACCCCCTCTGTAGACCATCGGCACAGACCTCCTCTCTGAACCTCCTCCACAGACCCACCTTAGATCTACACCATAAAGGACCTCCATATATCTCCTCCGTAGCCCCCTCCATAGACCTCCTCCAGAGATCACCTCCATAGACCCCCTCTGTAGACCATCGGCACAGACCTCCTCTCTGAACCTCCTCCACAGACCCACCTTAGATCTACACCATAAAGGACCTCCATATATCTCCTCCGTAACCCCCTCCATAGACTTCCTCCAGAGATCACCTCCATAGACCCCCTCTGTAGACCATCGGCACAGACCTCCTCTCTGAACCTCCTCCACAGACCCACCTTAGATCTACACCATAAAGGACCTCCATATATCTGCTCCGTAAACCCCTCCATAGACCTCCTCCAGAGATTACTCCCATAGACCCCCTCTGTAGACCATCGGCACAGACCTCCTCTCTGAACCTCCTCCACAGACCCACCTTAGATCTACACCATAAAGGACCTCCATATATCTCCTCCGTAACCCCCTCCATAGACCTCCTCCAGAGATCACCTCCATAGACCCCCTCTGTAGACCATCGGCACAGACCTCCTCTCTGAACCTCCTCCACAGACCCACCTTAGATCTACACCATAAAGGACCTCCATATATCTCCTCCGTAACCCCCTCCATAGACTTCCTCCAGAGATCACCTCCATAGACCCCCTCTGTAGACCATCGGCACAGACCTCCTCTCTGAACCTCCTCCACAGACCCACCTTAGATCTACACCATAAAGGACCTCCATATATCTGCTCCGTAAACCCCTCCATAGACCTCCTCCAGAGATTACTCCCATAGACCCCCTCTGTAGACCATCGGCACAGACCTCCTCTCTGAACCTCCTCCACAGACCCACCTTAGATCTACACCATAAAGGACCTCCATATATCTCCTCCGTAACCCCCTCCATAGACCTCCTCCAGAGATCACCTCCATAGACCCCCTCTGTAGACCATCGGCACAGACCTCCTCTCTGAACCTCCTCCACAGACCCACCTTAGATCTACACCATAAAGGACCTCCATATATCTCCTCCGTAACCCCCTCCATAGACCTCCTCCAGAGATCACCTCCATAGACCCCCTCTGTAGACCATCGGCACAGACCTTCTCTCTGAACCTCCTCCACAGACCCACCTTAGATCTACACCATAAAGGACCTCCATATATCTGCTCCGTAACCCCCTCCATAGACCTCCTCCAGAGATCACCTCCATAGACCCCCTCTGTAGACCATCGGCACAGACCTCCTCTCTGAACCTCCTCCACAGACCCACCTTAGATCTACACCATAAAGGACCTCCATATATCTCCTCCGTAACCCCCTCCATAGACCTCCTCCAGAGATCACCTCCATAGACCCCCTCTGTAGACCATCGGCACAGACCTTCTCTCTGAACCTCCTCCACAGACCCACCTTAGATCTACACCATAAAGGACCTCCATATATCTGCTCCGTAACCCCCTCCATAGACCTCCTCCAGAGATCACCTCCATAGACCCCCTCTGTAGACCATCGGCACAGACCTCCTCTCTGAACCTCCTCCACAGACCCACCTTAGATCTACACCATAAAGGACCTCCATATATCTCCTCCGTAACCCCCTCCATAGACCTCCTCCAGAGATCACCTCCATAGACCCCCTCTGTAGACCATCTGCACAGACCTCCTCTCTGAACCTCCTCCACAGACCCACCTTAGATCTACACCATAAAGGACCTCCATATATCTCCTCCGTAACCCCCTCCATAGACCTCCTCCAGAGATCACCTCCATAGACCCCCTCTGTAGACCTTCTGCACAGACCTCCTCTCTGAACCTCCTCCACAGACCTTCTCTATAGACCCGCTCCATAGACCTCCTTTATATGAGGGGTCTTCAAAAAGTTTCTGCACTTTTTTACATTAAATAGAGTTTATAAAAAGTGCAGAAACATTTTGAAGGACTCTCGTAGATATCCTCCATAGACCTTCTGCATACATCTCAACAGACACAAGTTACATGCGTTGGCATGTTGCAGTAGAATTCTTTTAGATGGGCATCGAAAAACACACTAAGGCACTGCATGCATTACTCTGCACCACAATGCTTGATAATGCTTTGCCGTGCCTTGTGGTGCGCTGTGCATTGGCAGCCAATGCAAAATGAATTACTTGTCTTAACCCAACGCACATTAACAGGTGACACAACACTCATTAACACATGTGCGTTAATTTAAACACACAGAATGAGTAAATGGGTCCTTACTGCTCTTCACTGAGCAAACAGAAAGAATTCACACCCTTAGTGGCAAAGTAAGTGGCTAATTGATTTTATCTCAGCAGCTGCCCATCAAGGGATCCTGCGCTGGTGGAACCTACAAACCCCTCCTGCAAAATACAGAAGGGAAAAACAAATGAGCAGTTCTGCGAAAATGAAAAAATGACTTTTCGGGCAAACGTTACTATAACAACTCGTGGAGAATACATTATGTTTTTTCCTTTGAAACATTGCATCTTGAAGAGTTTTTTTTTTCCAGGGTCTAAAAACGAAAGCAGGCGAAGCAAACAGGAATAATTGTACTTGGCCTTGTGACATGCTTTCCAAAGCAACTCGATCGCTGCAGAACTGAGGCCAGAGAGATAAACAACAATGTGACGGCAGCGAGGCCGGGGAAATCGACACACACTAAATAAACAGGGTCTGGGCCTAGCCGGCATCTCGCCGCGCTGGCCTTGTATACACAACTCTATCGCCAAATGTGACACAAAGTGTCGCTTTTCCTCCCGCCTGGCTAATCATTAACCGGCACTGGGGCCCCTGACACAACACTCCCAGGGCGGGTTAGGAGCTCGGGGCCCCCGGATGAAAACGCAGGTGGGGATTCTCCGCGGGGCCGTCGCTCAGCTGCCCAAGGCCAAATGCCGCTTTTTATGAAGTAGTAAAAATGACTGAATTAAATCTATATAGAAAACAAAAGCTTTCCTTGTCGTAACTCTTTTCCGTTATATACGGCGCTCGGCGAGAGGCAATAAATACAGGTTGGCCTTGAAAATGTTACATTAAAAGAGTATACATGTATATATATATTCATGTATCATATAAGCTTTCAAAAGTATTCTTCAACACTTTTGTTTAAAAAAAAATCCCTGGTGACCCTGCCATGAAGGTCTTGTTTGGGCACTTCCTGTTACAGGGTGACAACAACACTCTGTCTCCCAAATATTGAGTCTTGAGTTGCCACCCAGTCATCAAACCTAACCTAACCACAAAATGAATCTCTAACACTAAAATGTTATAATAACTTTATTACTTTCTCTCCTAACCTCAACTTTACCTTTAGCATTTAACTTGACCCTAACCTTAAACATTAACCAAACTCAGATTTAATCTTATGTCCTCCTCCCCTGACTCTTCCAAAATGGTAATAAAAGCATTAATATACTCAAAAGGAGTGGGAGTCTAAGTAGTGCACCAATAAAAACCTCACAAAAACCAACAGTAAAATCAGCGTTATTGGTTTTATTCCTTTATTTCAGTGGTCTTCAAACTGCGGACCGGGAGCCGGATGCTTTAATCCTGCCCTTGGGACTTTATTCACCCCTCTGTCAGCAACAGTGGGGCAAAGTTCCTGCCACTGACAATGGGGTAGTAGTACTCTCACTGACACCAACTGTGGCACTCCCATAGATACCAATGATGGAGCATTATTTCTCCCATTGATTCCAACAATGGGGCACTATTCCTCTCACTGACCCCAACAATTGGGCACTATTCCTCCCATTGTTTGAAGGACAGTTAACTGGCCCTTTGTTTAGAAAGTTTGGAGACCCCTGCTTTATTTAATAGTACACTCAAGAGTCAAAAAGGTACGTGGACCCAGCTCCTTCAAACAATGAAGTTCAGGTGTCTCCAGTAAAGGGTACTGATAATACTACAACATACAAAGACATTTTAGACAGTTATGCTCTTTCAACTGCGTGGTAACATTTTGGAGAAATATTTGGGCCCCTATCTGTTCTACTATGACTGTGCCCCTGTGTACAAAGCCAGCTCCATAAAGACATGGTTTGGTATGGAGGAACTCAAGTGGCCTACACAGAGCCCTGACCTCAACCCTACTAAACACCTTTTTGCCCCTCTCTGTTCTACTATGACTGTTCCCCTGTGTACAAAGCCAATTCCATAAAGACATGGTATGGTCTGGAGATCTCAAGTGGCCTACACAGAGCCCTGACCTCAACCCTACTAAACACCTCTTGGCCCCTCTCTGTTCTACCATGACTGTTTCCCTGTGTATAAGGCCAACTTCATAAATACATGGTATGGTCTGGAGATCTAAAGTGGCCTACACAGAGCCCTGACCTCAACCCTACTAAACACCTCTTGGCCCCTCTCTGTTCTACCATGACTGTTTCCCTGTGTACAAAGCCAATTCCATAAAGACATGGTATGGTATGGAGATCTCAAGTGGCCTACACAGAGCCCTGACCTCAACCCTACTAAACACCTCTTGGCCCCTCTCTGTTCTACCATGACTGTTTCCCTGTGTACAAGGCCAACTTCATAAAGACATGGTATGGTATGGTATGGAGATCTCAAGTGGCCTACACAGAGACCTCAACCCTACTGAACACTTTGGGATGAATTGGAACACATAGTTTGGTGTAAAGGGACTTGAATGGCCTACACAGAGCCCGGACCTCAACCCTACTAACAAAATCCTTGGTCCCCTTTCTGTTCTACCATGATTGTGCCTCTATGTACAAAGCAAACTCTATAAAGACATGGTTTGGTGTGGAGGAACTCAAGTGTCCTTCACAGAGCCATGACCTCAACCCTACTAAACACCTCTTGGCCCCTCTCTGTTCTACCATGACTGTTCCCCTGTGTACAAAACCAATTCTATAAAAGACATGGTATGGTATGGTATGGAGATCTCAAGTGGCCTACACAGAGCCCTGGCCTCAACCCTACTGAACACTTTTGGGATGAATTGGAACACATGGTTTGGTGTAATGGAACTTGAATGGCCTACACAGAGCCCTGACCTCAACCCTACTAACAAAATCCTTGGTCCCCTTTCTGTTCTACCATGATTGTGCCTCTATGTACAAAGCAAACTCTATAAAGACATGGTTTGGTGTGGAGGAACTCAAGTGTCCTTTACAGAGCCCTGACCTCAATACTACTAAACACCTTTGGGCCCTTTTCTCTTCTTCCATGACTGTGCCCCTGAGTAGAAAGCCAGCTTTATAAAGATATGGTTTGGTCTGGGGATCTCAAGTGGCCTACACAGAGCCTTGACCTCAACCTTACTGAACACCTTTGGGATGAACTAGAACATCGTTTCTAAATCAACATCAGTACTTCCACTCACAGATGGACAAAAATGGCCACCGTCACGCTCCAAAAACCTTGTAGAAATCCTTCTTAGGAGAGAAGAGACCATTTTAGCTTCAAATGGGGTTAGGGGCTATATCAATGGCCATGTTTTCAGAATTGATGTCCAACAAACTAATATAAGTCTGATGGTCAGATGTCCACAAACTGTTGGCTATATAGTATATAACTTAAATACTGTATACTGTATACCAGCATTTCTCAACCTTTTCAACACAGAGGAACCCTTGAAATACCTTTCCGGTCTCAGGGAACCCCTGCTAAAAATAATTTTAACTACAACTCATGATACATTAATGTGCTGGTCAGTAGGAAGAATGCTCCTTAGATCTGTGGTCATTGGGATAGAAATACCCCATTACAAATATCTAAAAGGATCAATGGTGTTAGTGGGAACTTATCTAAGAGGCAGAAATTGTTCTTTGCTAAAGGAACCCCTAGCAACCTCTGGAGAACCCTAGGGTTTCATGATACCCTGCTTGAGAAACCCTGCTATATATTGTGTGTCTGCACTACCCATTACAGGAAGAGCCATAACTGCTTACTGACAAAAATGTCCCCCCCACCAGGTTTCAGGTTTCAAAATTTTTCATTTTTTGAATCAATCAGAATCTCCAAGATGACAGTTTTAACGCAAGGATCATAATTTTGACAACCATGTTTTTCCCTCTGATTACTGGAGTCTTTATGAACGTGGATCCAAAAATTTACCGCATTTATCATTATTTAGCCTGACTTCAAAGTTTGCAAAATTACATCAAAAAAGATGCCTGCTATGAAATACATCTCTGATAAAATTAATTCAAGGTAATCTGGTAAGAATTTCAAAGACCTCCGGTTTACACGATGCTACACATTTCCCTTCATTCACCAACAGACATTTCATCTAACATGAATTCAGAATCATTTTTTTTTTTTTTTTTTTTAGGTAAAATTTACAATTCATCTCATTGTTGACATAAGCTTTAATCGATGTGTCACACACAAATCCAGCATTCAAGCAATGATTAATTCATTAGTGGCCATGTATAGCTGCTACTCACATTTCACTAGCGTTCTTTTATTACACCACAATTGACCACCAAGACCACTTGAATGGCATTTGTCAGAGGAACCTAAAACGTTGGCCCATATCATTTTTTAAAATGGGATCAATATGTTAATATAAAGCAATGTGATGATAGTGGTCACAAATGGATGTTGTAGGACCATCTATGAGGACAAGGTGTCTCATTGACTGCTTTCAAACAGGTCAGGGAACTCCAAGGTGACCTTTGATACCTTGCATTTAACAAAAGAAGAGCTTTATAAAGAAGGGGGTGAAAAATGGTGATCTCGGCATAGAAAAAAAGCTATTCAGTTGTAGGGAGTGCATGAGGACTCGAGGGCATACATTGCGATTAGAGGAGAAGAGTTTTAACCTCAGGCAACGCGGGGGGTTCTTTACTGTTAGAGCTACAAGATTGTGGAATTCTCTACCACAAGGGGTGGTTTCTGCGGGAAGTATGGTGGCTTTCAAAAGACTCTTAGACGTACATCTCAAGGATCAGAACATTCAGAGCCGGTTCACACTGGGGCGACTTGTCAGGCGACTTGGTCGCCTGACAAGTCGCTGTGGGTCGCCTGCCATAGATTAGCACAGGACCCGTTCTAATAGGAGCGACACAAGTCGCTCCGACTTAGAAAAAGGGTCCTGTACTACTTTGGGGCACCCTGAAGCGACCTGCATTGACTTCAATGATATGAAGTCCGTGCATGTCGCTCCGAGGTCGCGGTGCGCGCTGTGCACCGCGACTTCACAGGTCGCCCCGGCAAGTCGGATCGCCTCAGTGTGAACCGGCTCTTAGGGGTATGGGAGATGATTACGACCACACACACCTACACAGGTTGAACTGGATGGACTATTGTCTTTATTCAACCTCACCTACTATGTAACTATGTAACTATGTATTGTTGCAATTGGCCACAATTCCTGGATTTCTAAGCTTGCCATCTAAACTTTTTTAAAAAATGAGTCCCATTATTCCTTAAAAACACAAACAATAATTGTATGATGTGTCCTTGATATTTAAGTTTTAAGATCGAGTCACCCAGGGAGAGGCTGAAAAAAACCCAAAATTTACCAAGTTCAGCCTAATCCCAGATCTGGAGTAAAAATAAAACCCAACAAGACGGCTGCCAAAATTATCCTCACAACAGGGGAGATGTTCTTCCTATTTAATTTGATGGATCAATTATTTCATCTATAAATTATAGGTGGGGATACCACATACCTCAGCCAATTATCTGTCTCAATCATTAGTACATACCATAAACGTTATCAAATCCCTATTCAGCTATACTGTTGGCCAACATCAATTACTTCCAAATTCCAAAAAATACATTTTCTGCCTATTGTTATATCCCCACATCCTTCTTTGGACCATTTTGAAAACAGGCTCCAAAAATACTGGCAATAAACGGTTTCTCTTCATGTCTATAGAGAAGCATCTATAAGAGCTTTAGGCTCCATTCACACTACCGCGACTTGTCAGCCTGACAAGTCGCGGTCCCTCGCGGTCCATTCAGTGCTACAGGACCCGTTCTAATAGGAGCGACACAAGTCTTTCCGACTTAGAAAAAAGGGTCCTGTACTACTTCGGGGCAACCTTGCATAGACATTCGTTATATGAAGTCCGTGCAAGTCGCGCCGAAGTCCGGTGCACGGGACTTCACAGGTCGCCCCCCGAAGTCGTGCAGAAGTCGTGCCGCTCCAGTGTGAATGCGGTCTAAGAAGTTATCACATCCAGTTCACTCTGTGTCCAACTGTGGCCAAAGTGTTGTAATAAACAATTATTATCAGTCCTGATGAAGCTGAGGATCCCATGAAATGCGTAGACCTATTGACCTACTGGAATTTTTTGTTATCGACATTGCTAAATCCTACAATGGACATATATTTGACATTTTAAGGTTACATTTTGTAATAAAAAATATGTTTTAACCATCTATGTTTAATTTACTTTTACTCCCAGTGGTATAGTTAAAGTCCTAATTTTGAATTGTATTCTGTTTTCAGACAGAAAACCAAGCTCTACCCATGTATGGTCATGTACATTTAACCTGAAGAACTTTGGTATCACAGGATTTCTGGTATGAGTTTAGGTGAGGGATGACCCTCAGCCTTTGTTCATTTAATCCAGTGATCTTGAGTTGCAAGCTTTGAACCATGAAAGACCAGATAATTATCGGGATTTCCACTGGCAGAGAGAACAATGTGGAAGTATGTCATGATTCAAATTCTGCACCTCTTCAGAGGTAAGTGTGAACATTGCCCACTTTGTCCCACAATGTTGAAGGCCTGAATGCCCCCCTATGGCCTGTACAGTCTGAAGCCACACATCAACATTGCAGGGTTGCCATCACCAAATGTACATGCATGGTCTGTCAGCCCTCAAGTATCGAGAGCGGTCGCAATCCAAAAGGAATGGAGAACACCACTTAGAGCAGTGATAGGGACTGGGGCAGACTAACAATTTTGTCTTTGATTTAGGAGCTCACTGAAGACCAGTGGTCTCCAAACTGCGGCCCCTTGCTTCCCTTTATCTGGCCCTTGGGGCACTATATCTCTCACTGACAGGGCGTTATTCCTCCTACTGACATCAACAAGGAAGCATCATTCTTTCCTCTGATACCAACTGTATTCCTTCCACTGACTCCAACCATGGGGCACAATTCCTCCTAATGATACCAATGATGCGGCACTATAACTCCCACTGACACCAATGATGGGACACTATTCCTCTCGCTGAAACCAATGATGGGGCACTATTCCTCCCACTGACACCAATGATGGGGCACTATTCCTCCCACTGACACTAATGATGGGCCACTATTCCTCCCACTGACACCAATGATGGGGCATTATTCCACCCACTGACAACAATGATGGGGCACTATTCCTCCCACTGACACCAATGATGGGCCACTATTCCTCCCACTGACACCAATGATGGGCCACTATTCCTATCGCTTTAACCAATGATGGTACACTATTCCTCTCGCTGAAACCAATGATGGGGCACTATTCCTTTCACTGGCACCAATGATGGGCCACTATTCCTTCCACTGACACCAATGATGGGACACTATTCCTCCCACTGACACCAATGATGGGGCACTATTCCTCCCACTGATACCAATGATGGGCCACTATTCCTTCCACTGACACCAATGATGGGGCACAATTCTTTCCACTCACACCAATGATGGGGCACCATTCTTTCCACTGACACCAATGATGGGGCACTATTCCTCCCACTGACACCAATGATGGGCCACTATTCCTCCCACTGATACCAATGATGGGGCACAATTCTTTCCACTGACACCAATGATGGGCCACTATTCCTCCCACTGACACCAATGATGGGCCACTATTCCTCCCCTGATACCATACTTTCTTCCACTGATAAAAATGTTGGAAAATTATTCCTCCCTCCAACACGAATGATGGGGCACTAATCCTGCCACTGAAACCAACGATGGGGCAGTATTCCTTCCATTCATACCAACGATGGGGGAACTACCACTTCCCCACCTACAGCAACAATGAGGCACTATTTATTTCACTGATACCAAAGATGGGACACTATTTAATTCACTGACACCAACGATGCAACAATATTCCTCCCACTGACATCAACGATGGGACTGTATTAATTTCACTAACACCAACGATGGGACACTATTAATTTCACTGATACCAACAATGAGGTACTATTCCTTCTAATGACACAAATTATGGGACACTATTCTTTCTATTGACACAAACGATGGGACACTATTCGTTCCACTGACACCCATGGCAGTAAACTGGCCCTTTGTTTAGAAAGTTTGGAGACCCCTTGCTGTAGATGCAAGACCATTGCCCAAGCAGGCTGACCTCTAATACACTTCAACGTTCTACAGTAAACCTTTCCAACTCTTCTACAGAAAACCTCCTGAGTTTGTGTAATCTGTCACATAGCACTGCACTCCTTATTGGAATGATTGATGACATTATCGCTCTCCCAACAGATGTTATCATTTACAAGTGATATCATTACCGTACAAATGTAAATTGTATTTCGCAGAGCCAACACCTCGCCTATTCTATTCTTCGGACCCAGATTCCCATCAACCAACTAAATAGACCCATCTGACAAATCATAGCCTTCCATTGGGTAGATAACGGGTCGTCTCCTACGTAAACTCTCATTAAGCCCTTCTTCGTGTATCCTGCCTCTTAAACACAAGTCTATCTAGGCTTTGCATCTGCAAGTCATTGACATTGCATTCACCACATGTTCAGATGGGAGTGGTCTCTGCTCCATTTGAATCACTACACAAATATGCAAGTGATTTACTGTTTGCTCACTGACAGTTTTTTTTTTTAGTTTTTTTTTTTTCCTTTCTTTCAGTGCATATTATGGCAGTCCATGGCCGGGGCGAACCTCGTACCAATAAAACCCTTTAAAACCCTAGCATTGATCTGCCTTGATTGCAGTGATATGTAGCTATGTGCCAACCGCTAAAGGTGTTAAGACGTAACTGTGGGCACCAATCTCCTCTATGTAATGAGTGAAAATGGTGCCAACAAAAACTTACAAAAGACTGGGAACTAGTGGTGCACCCAAATGAAAATTTCCGGTGCCGAAACCGAAAATTCAGGATGCACTTGGCCGAAACCGAGGGTTTTAAAAAAATTTATATATTTTCTATGTATATATATATATATATATATATATATATAGCTCTAACGAGCAGGGCCCTCTAGTTCCTCCTGTTTTGAATTGTACTGTAACTGTAGTGTCTTCCCCCACATTGTAAAGCGCTGCGCAAACTGTTGGCGCTATATAAATCCTGTATAATAATAATAATAATAATTAGGGATCGACTGATTATATCGAGGGCCGATATGCACTTTCCCCCATATTTCAGAATCAGCCCCGGAGGTTCCCGATGATGCCTGCAGCTAGAGGCATCACCCCGGTACCGGCGTCCATAGCAGAGGGTCGGCTGTCTTGTAATGACAACCGAAGCGGCTGAGAAGCTGCTCGGCTGTCATTACAAGGAGCGGGAAGGGACATCCCCTCCCGCCACCTTCCGCGGCTCGCCAGGGTCTCCCGTCCCACCGGGAGACCCGGGCAACCAGCCTGCACGGCCGCCAAAGACCCAATCACTTCCGGGTACTCGGCGCCAGATTTAAAAAAATGACAGCGTTCAAAACAGCCAAAGTTGGCGTTTTTAATGCTTTTAAGTGCAGAGGAGGGTTTGGGGTATTTTAGACCCCCAGATCCCTCCACAAGAGTACCTGTCAAGAAAATTAATAAATAAATAAATTTTTTTAAATGTACGAAAATATCGGCGCATATCGGCCAATACCGATATGCATTGGCCAAAATATCGGTATCGGCAACGAAAAACCGATATTGGTTGATCACTCATATATATATATATATATGTATGTATATATATTTATATTTCTTTTTTTTTTCTTTGTTTGCATTTTTGAGATAGAGACAAAATTTTGGCCTATCGAAACATATCGGCCAAAAATTGTGTTATCTGCATATAAAACAAACAAATCTTATTTGCCAAAAAGTGCCGATAATAGCACCAAAAACGCTCGCAATTTCACAGCGAATTTGCAGCAATTTTGCCTCAATTTTCCTGCGTATTCGCAGCGATTTTGCTGAAATTGTACTACGATTTTACTGTTCTTATGGTTTGTTTTTCATAGGTCATCTGACTCAAAAATTGCATCAAAAACGTAACACAGGTGGGTTAATAATGCATTCCTGCTGCGTTTTCAATGCATTTCAACGGGGAGGTGCATTTTTGGTGTGTTTATTTTTTACTGACCAAGAACGCAGCAAGCAACAATTTTAACACCACAACCGAGGCGCCGCCGATCAGTGCGAAGACATACATAGAATTTAAACGGATACATTTTTCTTGAGCTTTTCTTGCGCTAAAGATGGTAATATTGGCCAACAATAAATTCACATTCATTTGAATTGATGATATCAATTAAAAAGTTGAATTTAATAAAATAATATAGAAAAATATAAATATTTTTTTAAAAACTGTCATTTCCCGTTTTTGGCCGAGTGCATTTCGGTTTTGGTTTCGGCACCAAAATTTCCATTCGGTGCACCTCTAATTTTTGATGCGTATTAAGTCAGCACCTCTCCATTGAAATGCATTAAAAGCGCAACAAGAACGCATCAAAAACACAATCGTGTTGTGTTTTTGATGCATTTTTTGAGTCACATGACCTATGAAGCACACACATTGTAAAATTTCGGCAAAATAGCGGCAAAATTGCCAGCGTTTTCGCTACCCATTATTGACACCGTTGTTGTTTTAGGCACAATGCTGAAAACCCTGTTTTCTCCTGATAATTTTTGGCGACCGAAATTTCGGTGCATCATTACTGGGAACAGTTACTGCTAGCAGGGCATAAAATGAAAGTGTATGTAAACCCAAGAACAAAAATGTAATCTACTGCTGCTCACCAGGCCTTAGATGTCATGGTTGCATCTGTTTTCTTTTTGGAACCTTTTTTTTCCCCTCATTTTCATTTGGTGATCCTGCCAGTAACAAACTTCCTGTCCTAGGGTGACAACGCTCATTCACTATATTGTATCTATGGAGAATCAGCGTTGTCACCCTAGGAAAGGGCTACAGAACACCTCCCTCGCTTCTGTTCTCCATAACATAGAGGCAAGGGATTCTGTAGTTCACAGAAAGAACACAAAGTAATCAGCTGAAATGATTTCCTGGAGAATCAACAAGCATTTTTGCCCGTATTGAATAGGTACGGTATAACAAAAGCACTTTCAATGGTATAGTTAGCAGACCAAAAGGGAGCAATTAAGAGATTAAGCTCAGAATTGTGGGTCAAATGCGCCAACAAAGGAGGTCCCAGACGGGGTCTCCTTGTTTGTTTGTCTGGATGAATAAAGTTGCCTGCGATTGAATTTTTAACTGAGTGTTGCCAGTTCCTTTTTCACTTGGTTTCCAGACGTTAGGAAGATCCCCACCCTGGATTTGGCACCCAGTCGTCCTGGAGGGTGACCAGGCTTTTGGGATTCTTAAGAGAAGTTCATTGTTAGGTTTGACATACACCTAAAGGGACATGTCACACTACTGACCCTGTTACTGGTGGTCAACTCGGCCAGAGCCAGGATCATTGTCACTTCTACATAATGGTCCCTCACGGAAATGCTGAAGAGCCTCCCTCTGACACCAATGATGGGGCACTATTCCTCCCTCTGACACCAATGATGGGGCACTATTCCTCCCTCTGACACCAATGATGGGGCACTATTCCTCCCTCTGACACCAATGATGGAGCACTATTACTTTCACTGACACCAATGATGGGGCACTATTCCTCCCTCTGACACCAATGATGGGGCACTATTCCTCCCTCTGACACCAATGATGGGGCACTATTCCTCCCTCTGGAACCAATGATGGGGCACTATTCCTCCCTCTGACACCAATGATGGGGCAATATTCCTCCCTCTGACACCAATGATGGGGCAATATTCCTCCCTCTGACACCAATGATGGGGCACTATTCCTCCCTCTGACACCAATGATGGAGCACTATTACTTTCACTGACACCAATGATGGGGCACTATTCCTCCGACTGACACCAACCATGGGGCACTATTCCTCCCACTGACACTAATGATGGGGCACTATTCATTTCAATGACACCAATGATGGAGCACTATTCCTCCAACTGACACCAATGATGGGGCACTATTCCTCCCACTGACACCAATGATGGGGCACTAGTCCTCCAACCGACACAAACAATGGGGTGCTATTCCTACCACTGACACCACCGATGGGGCACTATTCCTCACACTGGCACTAATGACGAGGCCCAATTCCTCCCACTAAAACCAATGATTGGGCACATTCCCATCCAATGACACCAAGGATGGGGCACCATTCCTCCCTTAAATACCAATGATCTGGCACTCTTCCTGCCATTGACACCAACAATGGGGCATTACTCCTCTCACTGACACCAACAATGGGGTACAATGCCTCTCACTGACACCAACAATAGGGCGCTTATCTTCTCACTAAAACCAATCATAGGGCATTGGTTACTACCACCGACTCCCACTGGTCACAGTCTGGCCCCCTATAGCCTGAAGTACAATAAACTGGTCCTTTGTTTAGAAAGTTTGGAGACCCTTTATCTAAGTAGCAGCTATCACACCGGGAGAGGGACTGCCAGCGCTGTGAGCGAATCAGGCTCTGCCGCAGTGCACATGTGCTGATTGCAGAAGAGAGCAGCAGGAGCTGAGTGAGGAGTCATCAGTGGTGCTGCTCCAATAGGCACAGTGGGGCTGTGTCCCTGACCAAGCTGTGCTGACACTGCAGTGGAGTTGAAGAACTTGGCTTTGCTGTCTAATAGGAATGTTTTCGATCACAAGAACAACTGAACAGGATCACAAATCCTTTGGCAGGTAAAACAGCTTCATTTCTTGTATTGAGCTGCTTTAAATAATCTTATTGGACAAACTAGAGGTTTTCCAGATACCTCTTGCAGGACTTGCAATTGATTCATTGGTCTACAGATGTTCAATAAACATCTTTCTCTACCACAAAAAAAAATGTATATGCATGATGTTGCCAAACAGAACCACGACTAAGCTTTTGGGGGCAGGAAATGTGCATGACATGTATAGGTTGTATGATGAACATCAACTTTTTTTTTTTCAAGCAAAATTAGAGTTTTGCTGTGCTGCCTGGATAGAAGACTAAGGGATGGATTTACTAAAGGCAAATAGATTGTGCACTTTGCAAAGTGCAGTTCCTCCAGAGCTTAGTAAATGAGGAAAAGCTTCACTTTCCAAAGAATACCCAATCACATGCAAGGAAAATGAAAAAAAAAAAAAACATTTTTGCTTGCACATGATTGGATGATGGAAGCCTGCGGTGCTTCCCCTCATTTACTAAGCTCTGGAGCAACTGCACTTTGCAAAATGCACAGTCTTTTTGCCTTTAGTAAATCAACCCCATAGACCAGGGGTCTTCAAACGATGGCCCTCCAGTTCTTCAGGAACTACAATTCCCATCATGCCTAGTCGTGTCTGTGAATGTCAGAGTTTTACAATGCCTCATGGGATGTGTAGTTCTGCAACAGCTGGAGGGCCGTAGTTTGAGGATCCCTGCCATAGACTCTGCACTTTGCAAGTGCAGCTGCACTCATTTTCTCCAGAGCTTAGTAAATGGGATAAATTATTGTTTTTTCTATTTTCCTTGCACCTGATTTGATATGCTTTACAAAGGGAAGCTTAACCACATTTACTAAAGAAAATAAGTGCAACAGCACAATCTTTTTGCCTTTAGTAAATCTACCCCATAGACTCTGCACTTTGCAAGTGCAATTGCACTTATTTTCCCCAGAGCTTAGTAAATGGGATAAATGTTTTTTTTTGTTTCTATTTTTCTTGCACCTGATTTGGTATGCTTTACAAAGCTTCACCACATTTACTAAAGAAAATAAGTGCAACAGCCCAGTCTTTTTGCCTTTAGTAAATCTACCCCATAGACTCTGCACTTTGTAAGTGCAGCTGCACTCATTTTCCCCAGAGCTTAGTAAATGGGATAAATGTTTTTTTTTTCTATTTTCCTTGCATCTGATTTGGTATGCTTTACAAAGCCTCACCACATTTACTAAGGAAAATAAGTGAAACAGCCCAATCTTTTTGCCTTTGGTAAATCTACCCCAAAATACGGCTGGAGTTGAATAGAAGGCACCATACCTTGTGATTACACCCGCCACAGAACACCACTGGAGTTACCCCAGAAACCCAGGTAAGGGGAAAAACAACATCCAATCAGCAATAATAACTCAGAGCAAGCACGGCATCTTTGGGGTATCCAGCGAGGCTCTGCAGGGAAGATTATAAGTACCCTAGCCTTACTCGGTACACATCGGAAAACATAATTCACCTTACAAAAAAATTCCCATTCTACCAATCAATTTTTCTGGCAATGTTTCTCTACTTTATTTTATCTTACTTAGATAAATGTTTGATTTCGAACCGCACTTTCCCAAAAGCAGACCTGTGGGTATATGGCTGCAAGGTGGTATCGCAGGGACCTTCAGTCCACATGTTCATTTGATGGCCTTAGAGTCCAACCAAGAAAAACCTTGTGCTGATTTCATAACCAAATGAGACAGCTTTTCGGGGCAACGCCAGTGTCCATCCTCCTTCCCATTGACAGCATTTTGTGTGCTTAGCCTAGCCAAGCATACAAATCTATGGAGGTCAAAGTGGCTGACAATCTAACTACATTCTGATGCCTGTGGCTGGTCTGCCTAACAATTATTGAATCTCTTTTGAATTAAAAAGTCTTTACACAACCAGCTCACATGAAGGCCTTATTTACACCTAGGTGCGTTTTCCTCTAAGTCAGCTCCGAATGAACCCTCAACAAGTCCCAAAAAAACATATCTCCACTTTTACTTTTTTGGAGGAATACCGCCACCACATTGCACTCAGGGAACCCCTGCTACTATTGACTGTTCCCTATAGCTCACAGTACATTAACATGACCAGTGAGTAATAAAAGAATAAATTGCATTTACATTAGTGGTTAATAAAGTGACACCTTACACTGGTAAGTGAGATGCCCCGTCCCACTGGTGGTCAGTGGAAAAGGTCCCCTTTGGATTGATGATCGATGGGAGAAGGATCTCTTTTTATTGGTGGTCATTGGGAGAATCAGTTAGAGAAGGGCCCTACCACAATGGTTGTCAGTGGGAAGAATGCTCCTTACATTGATGGTCAGTGGGAAGAAAGCTCCTTACATTGGTTGTCAGTGGGAAGAATGCTCCTTACATTGATGGTCAGTGGGAAGAATGCTCCTTACATTGGTGGTCAGTGGGAAGAATGCTCCTTACATTGGTGGGCAATTGGAGGAATGTTCCTTATATTGGAGGTCATTGGGAAAAATATTACTTACATTGGTGGTCAACTCTAAGAATGCCCCTTAGGCAGGCCAAAGATTATGCAATTTTCTTTCCTGCAACCACGGGTCGCTATAGCCACTGGCAATAATTGCATGTAAAACTCCAACATGCTGGTTGTACCCAAGTTGATTGATGGATTGACTTGGGTACAATCAGCCTGCCCATAGATGGGTTGAATCTCAGCCAGTCCCTGCTGAACCGGGCGAGATTCAAACTATCTATGGCCGGCTTTACATCAGTGGTCAATTGGAAGAATGCTCCTTATATTGGTGGTCAGTGGGAAGAATTCTCCTTATATTGGTGGTCAGTGGGAAGAATTCTCCTTACATTGGTTGTCAGTGGGAAGAATGCTCCTTATATTGGTGATCAGTGGGAAGAATGCTCCTTACATTGGTGATCAGTGGGAAGAATTCTCCTTACATTGGTGGTCAGTAGGAAGAATGTTCCTTACATTGGTGGTCAGTGGGAAGAAGGAGGAGGACACACCCAAAGAGCTCTCTCAGAGAACCAGCCCTTTTCAAGCCTGGGCCTTGCTTGCTAGCTTGGCCCAGGAACAATGCCTGATCCTGGGGGAGGCCCTGGGAGGGATCCCCCTGATGACACGGGGCCTAGTGAGGAGGAGGTGGAGGACCTGTCTGTGGGTCCAGGCCCCGATGAGAATGCGGATGTCTTCAGCCAGAAGGTTATCAATCGTTTTAGGGCGATTGGAAGAGCTGAAGAAAAGCTTAAAGTTTTGAAGGCTGAACACAAATCCTTCAGAGCCAAATACTGCCAGGCCTGGAGTAAAAATCGTACAGCCATGAAGCCTGAGCTACAGGAATTGGAAGATAAGGTAAAGAAACAATCTTTATTACTGGAAAAGTTGAAAGATAGAAGCGGAGTGTTTAAAGAAAAATTTGATAATGAGAGGAGATTTGCCAGCCAAGCATCAGCAAGTTCTGTGGATCAGCAGCCTCAGTTAATGGATGACCAGGCTCCATCTGCCTCTGCACCTCTCCCCCCATGCCAGAACTGGGAATCGCCAGCGGCAACCAGCCAGGGGGTTGAGAGTGGGCATGGATCCCTGACATTTATCCAGGAGATGGAGTCCCCCCTGAGAGCAGATAAGTTTGCATTCACTGATGATCCATCAGAAATCCCTGTGGATGGGCAGAGGAGATACAAACCAGCAAAGCCAGTACTGGTGGAGAAATCCCAGTATACCATGCTGCCATCCAACATGTCTGCCCCACCTGCTGTTGTGGATGGTGTCCCAGGTGAGAAGGAGCTTTGCCTACAGCTACCTATTGGAGATTCTGCTGTGAACACAACCAGTACAGACATGCAGGGAAAATCCCTGACCGTGAAATCCCCGGACCATCAGGTGAATGTGGATGGACCTGCATCTGACACCCCAGACATGGATTTTGCTGGTCTGGCTGAGACCAGTAGTCCCTCTGAAAGCAAAATGGCTGCCAGCTCCAAGGAGTCTGTTTCACTTTCACCAGAGCTTCCCAGTGTTTCAGGGCTGATTGCTGGTGGGGGAGGGGATCAGCATGCTGCTGTTTTTGGAATGGAAGCAGCCATGGAAGTTACCTGCAGTGTTTTACCTGCTGCTGTGCTAGAACTGAATTCCATTTCCACAGCTGAAAACCCTGTCCCAGTGGAAGAGAAGATGACAGCTGAAACTCTTACCAGTGCAGCACCAACTATGGATTCTGCTGTGAAGACAACAAATATCCCAGCAAGTATTAAAAATGACAATAATCATAAAGCAATGAATGTGGTGGGTGGTGGTGAAGGGGATAATATTGCTGGGAAAAATAGAAATGACATTTCTCCCCCTGCTCAGCAGAGGAAAGATTTATCGATTGTACAGATCAATCCCGGATCTGTACAATCGTTATCTGTTATGTCTGTGTCGGATGTTTCAAAACAAACTGATGGATTTTCTGCTGGGAGGAATGTTGGAAGCTATGCTTCAGCTTTGGGGAGTCGCACCAGGGTGGGTGGTGGGGATTTGGTTAGTAATCGCAATTCAAGGAGGTTTGTTGGGGGGTTGGTTAGTGGGTATAGGAGGAGGAATGTGGTTCAGTTGCGGTGGGAGGGCGATGGAACGCCGCCAGTAAGGGGGAGAGTGGCCGAGTTGGTCTTGGAAATGGGGTTTAAAGCCTGTGACATTTTTGCTTTGATTTGCCCGGTGGGAAGTTATGAATTTGATTTGTCGTTTGTGAAACCTGAGAGTTTGGATCTCTTTTGGGAGAGATTTAGGAGGTGCAAGGGCCTTCAGCAGTGGAGTGGTTTGGTGCCAAAGGTGATTTCAAGACAGCCTCTGATAAAGTCGGTGACCATCTTGGTGCGTAACGAATCCATACCAGAGGCTGATTTATTAGTATGGCTACGCCGATATGGCGAGGTCCTCACTCCACTGCGGAAGGTCCTTGATGAGCATGGGATATGGACAGGGGCCTGGACAGTGTCACTAAAATTGGGGGTGCTGGGCGATGTAGTTCAGCACCTTCCCTGCTCAGCCTTTCTGGGTAGGGATAGGCTGACCATTTTCTACCAAGGTCAGCCTAAGGTATGTAATAAATGTGGTGATAAAGGCCACTTTGCATCGTCCTGCACCCACAAGAAGTGCTCACTGTGCCAGGATTTAGGCCATTTGGCCAGAGAATGCACCCAGATTCGGTGCAATTTGTGCCAGCAGCTGGGTCATCCATATAGCCAGTGCCCAGAGGCACTGCATAACTTGCCAGGATTGGAGACTGAGCTGCAGAGGCTTGATAAAGAAGATGAAGCAGCTGAAGTTAGAGAGGAAATTGTTGTTGCCCCTCCTGTGTCTGTTGTGTCAGATTCTGTTTCCCCTAGTGAGGTGGTCCCTGAGTCTGTCCTTCCTGTGTCTATTGTGTCAGATTTTGTTTCCCCTAGTGATGTGGTCCCTGAGTCTGTCCCTCCTGTTGTTCCTACATCTACTGTGCGTAGATCCTCCAGACTAGCGGAAGCTGCTGGGGGGGCGGGTATAGTGGATCTTCCCCCTCGGCCTACTCCACCTCCAGTCCCTGTCTCTCGACACCGCAAACGCGGCCAAGAGGGTGCAGGGGTGCTGGATGGTGGTGGGGTCGATGGGGTTGAGGGAGGGGTGTCCATGTCCCATGTCTCACCCTCTGTTGTGGAGGATTCGGATGAGGAGGGGTGGGAGAGGACAAGGAGGAAGAAAAAGAAAAAGAGGAAAACCAGTAAAGCGGTCGTTTCCTCCTTACAGTTAGAGCCAGGAGGGGTTCCTCTTGGCAACACATTTTCGGTTTTATCAGGGGAGGAGTTAGTATCCAATTTATCCACTTCTTTATCATCTATGGATGAGGGGGAGTCACATAGTGTAAAGAGAGCTGTTTCGGGTGATGAGAGTGTGGTGGAGGTTAAGAAACGACTACCCCAATCATCCTGATGACAGTGCCCGCTCTGATAAAGGTGGCGACCATTAATGTCGCCAGCGTGAAATCTGCAAGAGCTCGTGATATTGCCTTATTTTTGCTCAGTGAGTTTGATGCTGAGATTTTTTTTTTGCAAGAGACCTGGCTCAATACTTTGGCCGATGTCCATCTAGCAAAAAGGGAGTGGAGATGTGGTCCCTCCTTTTGGTCTCTTGCGGCTGAGCCTTGCAGCGGAGTTGCGGTTTTTTTTAAAACCGATATGGTAACGTGCCGGCGGATAATTGAGGTAGAAATGGGGAGATGCATGGTCTTAGACGTCTCTGTTAGGGGGCAGGACCTGCGCCTCATCAATATCTATGGACCGCAGTCAAAATGGGACAGGAAATGCCTCTTCACAAAGATCAAGCCCTTCCTTTTTACATCCCAGCAGGTTGTCTTTGGAGGTGACTTTAACACCATAATTAGGCCTGAAGACAGGGGGGTCTCCATAGACAGGCTGGGTTATGATAGCGTTTTTCTTAGAGATATGGTTAGACAAGCAGGCCTGGTAGATGTGCACATTAAGCACTGCCCTGGCAGCACGGGATTCACGTTTCAGAGAGGGAATAGTCAGAGTAGGATAGACAGGTTTTTTTTAAAGGAGAACTCTGCTTTCTCGGCTCCTGAGTTGAGGGCGGTGGAGTTCTCTGACCACTGTATGCTGTCTGTGACTCTGAATGCCTCGGACACTCCACCCAGGGGAAGGGGTACCTGGAAACTGAATTCGGCTCTCCTGGAAGATGTAGAGGTAAGACAATCCTTTGAGGATTTTTTTCAGGCACAGGTTTCTATTCTGGACTTTTGCAGCAGTAAGTCAGAGTGGTGGGAGCTTGTGAAACAAAGGGCGATTGGACTTTTCAAGGCCATAAGTAAGAAGAAGCAGCTTGGTATGTATATTGCCTACCAGCATTTGCGGAGGAAGCTTGATCGTCTTGTCTCGTATGGAGGAGATCCAGGGGAGATCTCGGAGGTAAAGCTTCTTCTTAGGAAGTGTCAATACGACCGGCATGCCTCCTTGGTTCTGGAGAGAGATTATGGGAAATATCACTCGCCTGATCCTTACCAGAACTGTAAGCAAGGCATAGCAGTTAAGACGGTCATAGGTCTGAGGGATAGTACGGGTTCCCTGGTGAAGTCCAGATCAGGGATCCTGGAGATCTTCAGGTCATATTACGCAGACCTTCTGGGAAGAAAGGACCTTAGTCGGGACAGGATGGAAAGCTTTCTGGATTCTACTCCAGGATTGGGAAATGATACATTGCCTTTGATGGATTTGACAGAACCAATTTCAGCGGATGAGGTAGTTCGTGCTATAGAGAAGCTGGCTACCAAAAAGTCGCCTGGGCCAGATGGGTTGACAGCTGAATTTTACAAGTGTTTTAAGTCCATTCTGGCTCCCTTTTTAGCGGAGGTTTATAACAGCTGTTTAGAAGAGGGTTCTCTCCCTCCCTCCATGAGGCAATCCGCTGTGATTCTTCTGTCAAAAGGTAAAGACCCCTCAATAATTGAGAACTGGCGCCCCATCAGTCTTCTCAATGTTGATAGAAAGATCTTGGCGAAGATTCTTTTTTGGCGCTTGTCGTCAGTAGCAGGCGATTTGTTGTCCAATCATCAGCACTGCTCGGTCCAGGGCAGAAGTACCTTTTCAGCAATTTTAGCTGTCCGGGAGGCTTTGGAGCGATGCAGGGCTGCTGGATGGAGAAAGTACTTGCTGGCATTGGATCAGGCGAAGGCTTTTGATCGAGTCAATCATGAGTACCTGTATTTGCTACTTGGTAGATACGGCCTGCAGGGGAGGTTTATTGATTGGCTGAAAACATTATATAAAGGGGCTGAGAGCTTCCCACTTGTTAATGGTTGGGTTGGACGGCCTTTTGAGGTTGGCTCTGGTGTGCGCCAGGGGTGTCCTTTGAGCCCCCTGCTATATGTATTCGCAATCGACCCCTTCATAAGAAGGTTAGAGAGTGGATCGTTGTGTGGGGTGCCTTTGGGCATTGCTGGTGTGCCGCCTTTGAAGGTCGTGGCCTATGCCGATGATGTGTCTGTTATTATCTCTGGGATGGAGGAGGCGCAGGAGGTGGTCTCTGTGATAGAGCAGTACACTGAGGCTTCTGGCTCTAAAATCAATCATGAAAAGAGTGAAGTTTTCTGGATGGGTGAGGAGGGTGAAAGCTTCGAACTTCCGGATGCCTTCCCAGAGCCCCAGCAGGAAATTAAAGTGTTGGGCATCAAATTTGGTCCTGGTGACTATGGTCATCGAAATTGGGAAAGCAGGTTGTTGAATGCCAATGCCAAGGTGGCAAGCTGGAAGAAATGGAAACTTTCCTTGAGGGAAAGGGTTGACTTGATTAAAACTTACCTGATCCCAATCTTTTTATATGTCAGCTTTGTCTGTATCTTGCCGGAATCTCTCTATGCAAGGGTGTACAGCTGCTTTTTCCAACTGTTATGGGGAAATAGGCTGAACCTGATCAAACGCAATGTAACTTACCTGTCCAGGCGGGAGGGTGGTCTAGGAATGGTCAACCCTATAGTTTTCTTTTCTCTGCTTTTTTTAAAGTATAATCTTGGTAATATGTTAGCAGAGACCCCGCCGGGATGGGTGGGTATTTTTCAATCTTGGTTTAGGCCTTTTCTGCGATGCTGGGAAGATGGCGGGCCAGTGAAAAGTCTGAGAGTCCGACATGGCAAGCTTCCGGCTTATGTTGCCCCGTGTCTGAAAATACTTAGGCAGTGGCAGGTGACAGTGGGGGATATCAAGTCCCTCCCCAGAAAGCTTCTGGAGAAGAGGATTTTGGGCTCTGCTTTCAGTGTGTCGCTGACCTTAAGGGATTGCCCAGGCCCCGTAATGAGGGAGGGGTTGCGTTTAATTAACTTAGGAAGAATCCCTTTGAAGTTTAGGGATCAAGCCTGGCTCGCTTTCCACGGAAGGCTCTATGTGAGAGGGAACCTGAAGCATCGCCCTGTGGATGATCGGGATTGTCCTAGAGCGGAGTGTGTTGGTAAAGTGGAGTCTATGGACCACTTTTTGCTCCAGTGTCCCTTTAACATAGAGGTGTATAAAAGGGTGGGGAGGGCTCTAGGCATCCCCTTTCTCTATCGCATGAGTTATGCGGAGTGGGTGTACGGGGCATTCCCGACTCGCTGGGATTTTGATTTGGATACACTTTTTCTAGTTAGTATAGTTGTCCGTTACTTCACGTGGAATGCACGGTGCCAGATTACCCTGCGGAAGAAAGTCCTCCCTGTCGAGGTGGTGGTGTACGATATTCTGGGTGAGGTTGGGAAGATTCGGGGTCTTGAGAAGGGCAGGGAGCCTCGAGCGGTCTGGATAAGGGCGTGGAGGAATATCAGACCTGCTTTTGGTGAACTGTCCATCTCTGGGTGAAAAGCTTTTTTCCTATGCTATTTCTTTCACGCCCTTAGCTTTTGTTAGTTAATATCTTCATTTTTGAAGAAGGGCTGCATGCATAATGGGAGTGGTTTTGTTTCTTGACCTCGCAGGTTTGATGTCTGGTGTGGTGGTGTGAGTCTTATTAAGATTATTTTTCCCGGTAATGATGTGTTTCATGATGTGAGTTTTGTTTTTGCTGTAAAGGCAGTCTTTATTTGAGAGCAGAATTTGCTATGTATTTTTTTTCCCCCCTTTTCATGTAAATATGTATATATTTATTTATGTATATTGATTTTATGATTATTGATTGCAAGACTTTTAATAAACAAAAATTGGGAAGAATTCTCCTTACATTGGTGGTCAGTAGGAAGAATGTTCCTTACATTGGTGATTAGTGGGAAGAATGCCCCTTACTTTTGGAGGTTAGCGGGAAGAGTGCTCCTTACATTGGTGATCAGTGGGAAGAGTGCTCCTTACATTGGAGGTCAGTGGGAAGAATGCTCCTTACATTGGTGATCAGTGGGAAGAATGCTCCTTACATTGGTGACCAGTGGGAAGAATGCCCCTTATATTGGTGGTTAGTGGGAAGAATGCTCCTTACAATGTGATTGGTACATTGGTCCCACTGGCAACCGATGTAGGAGGCATTCTTTCCACTCACCACCAATGTAAGGAACATTCTTCCCACTGACCACCAATGTAAGGAGCATTCTTCCCAATGACAACCAATGTAAGGAACATTCTTCCCACTGACCACCAATGTAAGGATCATTCTTCCCACTGACAACCAATGTAAGGAGCATTCTTCCCACTGACCACCAATGTAAGGAGCATTCTTCCCACTGACCACCAATGTAAGGAGCATTCTTCCCAATG
Organism: Pelophylax lessonae; assembly: GCF_965119305.1. Classification (NCBI taxonomy): domain Eukaryota; kingdom Metazoa; phylum Chordata; class Amphibia; order Anura; family Ranidae; genus Pelophylax; species Pelophylax lessonae. The sequence goes on along the minus strand of NC_138776.1, from coordinate 49,724,403 downwards.
ACAACCAATGTAAGGAGCATTCTTCCCAATGACAACCAATTGGAATATAGCCTCTCTTATAGACAGGTATAAAGATCACTGGTGTCATTATTTACTTATCTGAAAGTGAGAAATTGCTCACTGCTCAAGAAACCCTTTGCAACCTTTGGAGGAACCCCAGTTGAGAAAGACTGTCCTAGACTAAGATACACACAATGTAGCAATTTGTAACATAACATGTTTTAATGCGGCAGCTGTGGATATTTACCACTACCACACAATTCGCTCCTCGGATTTCCTTTCCATATTCATTTTTAGAAGCCGACTGCTGACATTAATATCATGGCAATTTTCTCGGGAAACGTCATTATTTGTTGACACTTCCTCGGCACAAGCCATCTACAGGAACGAAACATTTAATAAGCATTTAGCACAAAGGTGCCTTTTATACCCAGACGTGTGGCGTTTTTAGCATCGAGATAAACTGCTCGTAATTACTGAAAGAAACTCGAGCCACCTCCTGCCAATCGGAGGACCAGCGTGGCGTCAGGTATCCTCGGTTATAGGCTGCAAATAAACCCCCAGGATTTACGGACTGTGTCGCTCTCCCGGCAGAAACCCCCGGGGCCCTGGTTTTGCAGCAGACCTATTAAGGCGCGACTTGTAAAATTAACCATCCCATCCGCAAATGCACCTCAATTACAGGTTACCATAGGCGGCCTGGATTTCACAATGACAAGTTCAACACCGTAAACTTTTATAAGGCAAAGGTCTACGGCGCAGGGAAAAGTCGATGGGGCGTGACGATAGATGGGCGATTGCCCCGCTTTAACCTATTTTAAATACAATGCAATGTTTTTGGCGTTAAGAATATTTGACACTTAAAAAGATGGTCCGATGTCCGTCACCTTGTGTATTTGGCACCGACGCGTTTACCGCATTTGCTATTTTCACACCCAAAAAAGAAATACTAAATACGTTCCTGTTAACCTGAGCTCAACCGCTAACCCAAAACCTGAACTCAACCCCAAAACGTAACCCTTAACCACAAGCCACGTAAAAATGCTGGTGCTGAAGTTCAGAACACCAATTAATCTACACCAGGGGTCTTCAAACTACGGCCCTCCAGTTGTTCAGGAACTACAATTCCCATCATGCCTCATCATGTCTGTGAATGTGGGAGTTGTAGTTCCGCAACAGCTGGAGGGCCGTAGTTTGAGGATCCCTGATCTACACCAAAAAAAGCCCGGGCCAAGTGCAAATGGTCCGGACCCTTTAAAGCCATTAAAGCGCAGCCAAAAATTTCTAGTTTAGAATACAGTGGAAGTTTAAAATCCCAGACAGGGGCTAATTGCTGTCTGTGTCCCTGTTCGGGAGAGTTTACCCGACTTCCTCTCTCTGTGGCACCAGCCATTCAAACAGGAAGTAAGGAGAAGTCTTCCAAATTGGGAACAAATGAAGCAATAAATCTCGGCAGAGGATCTAATCTTTCTCTAACAAAACTGGAATTATACTTTAAACCGCAAAAACCACAAAAACAAATATATTTCTCATTATTCATTCTGTGTGCACCAAATGCCTTTGCCAACCAGGATATTACCTTGTAAAAGTAGCAGTGACATCATCACTGTGCTGCACATATCCTGTGCAGAGAGCAGAGCTGTAGGAGGGGCCCAGCAGGCTCCACCCAATACCAGCTGTAGAAAACTACAGGAGGGGGCGGAGACAAGACCAGTCACCCTGCACAAGGAGAGAGAGCAGCAGTGAGCGGTCTTTATTACAGGAAAAGTCTCACACTGGATTACTGCACAGATCTGGAAGAAATACACAAAGCACACCGAGATCCAAGGAAGAATACACATGATGAATGGATTTAGATAATATTTGCTTACCCTGGAATTAGAACAAATTTTTTTTTTGAGGACAGCTAATGTAATTTAGGCACTAGAAGTCCAATATTAGATGCTTCCCAAACCATAGATGCCTGTAAAGTTGTTGTGCCTAAACTTCGAAGATCGTTTAGCCTTGGTCACCCAATATAAAGGAACATTTGTTAAATACAGGTCACCCCACATCTGCCCATAATACAACTTCCACATAGGCAGAAGACAGCTGGGAACAGGCCTGGCAATATGCTGTACACCAACATACAGACCAGCAGCTGGCCTTTCCTAATCTGATCACAAGGCTGCTCATAAATCCATCAGGCAATTTGAGGCGTGGGACATGGTTGTCTCATTGTATGCCCCCATCCAGACACTTACACCTCCTATGCATTCCCATACTCTTATACAATTTCCATCAATTGGATCAATCCTAGGTCCTCTCCATACTGAAGAAGTCATGAACCCCGCTCTAAAATACTGGTGTTGCAAATGGACAATCAACCAATGGGTATCCATCAACCTACTAACCATAAGGCACAAGCTTATAAGGAGGTATTGCCTCCAGACCCAAAGAGTTGATTTAGATTGGCCACACCAACAATTACAATTCCTAGAACCTAATGCCTCGTACACACGCATCGATTTTAGGCCGGGAATTTTCGGCCAACGTTC
>NC_138776.1:49564366-49716866 GCF_965119305.1 Pelophylax lessonae | reverse complement strand
ATATATATATATATATATATATACTTATTTATTTTATATATATATATTTTTTATATATATAAAATAAATAAAAAAAAATATATATATATATATATTTACTTATTTATTTTATATATATATATATATTGTTTATATATATATATATATATACTTATTTATTTTATATATATATATATTTTATATATATAAAATAAATAAATATATATATATATATTTATAATATATATATATATATATATATATATATATATATATATATATATATATATATATTTTTTTTTTTTTTAAATATATATATATATATATATATATATATATATATATATATATATATATATATATATAAATTTGCTCACATATAAATATAACAATTTCTTTTAACATGCACACACATATTAGATTTATTTCTCATTGAAGAAAAAATACACATTATACATACAACAGCACGTGTGTTAAGTGAAGGCAAGCCCCATCCATACAGACTCACAGACCTTGACAGTTGAGACGTTCCACTAGCAACAGTCACATTATTTAAAACCACTCTGCGAAATCAAACATCTCTCCTTTTTTTTTTTTACTTTGAACCAGAGTATGAATCTTTGTTTAGGGGCGGTGGTGACGGCACAAGCAGTGCCCATGTCCCGCTGAACAATGGGATTATTTATACTTTTGGGGAGGGAGGGGTATATAAGCATCAAAAAAGACAAACTCCATACAGCAGGGAGCAATGCCACTTTTACTTTCTTTCCCCCCCAAACCCTGTTGCACTGACATAAAAAGAGCAAATAAAAAAAATAAAAATAAAAAGTTGCCATCCTGACTTAACTGAGGTGAGAAGGAGAACATAAAAGTAAACAAACAAACCAATAACAGCCCCAGAAAAAAAGAAGAAAGTAAAATTAAATTGAAAAAAACAAAACACAAGAAAAGAAACCAATATTGCGTCAAGTTCTAGGCATAAAACAGATACATGTAAAAATAAAACCATAAAATTAAAGTAAAATGTGCTGAAATAAAAGGGTAAAAAACACATCATTTTGCATCCTGTGTCTCTTCAGCTGCTGGGGGGGAACCACAAGTTGCAGTATGCCCACCACCCGGGGATACACAGGTTGCAAAGCGCTATGTAAAGGGCCACCATACCTAAACGGCCTGAGGTTTCTAAAGTGTTTATGCAAAAGAGGCTTTGATAACATTCATGGGCACCTTTTAGATTGCAAGCTTTTGGGGACAGATCTCTCGTCTCTGATTGGTCAGGTGTTAGTGCTGCTTTTTTTTTTTTTTTTTTGTGTCACACTGCTGAATAAGCGGACACTGTACATAAATAATAAAAGCAATATATTTTTTTCAACAGGTTATAATGGAAGATATTTGGAGGCAAAGTTGCCCTGGCAGGGAGACAGATTATCCAATGCACAGCTGACTTCCTGTCCACAGAAAAGGCCCTGACAATCTATCGTAATTTTAGGGCTGCACCGGTGTCAGCTATCTCAGGTCGGTCTGGCACAAACCGGGGGAACCTTTTAGCATCCATTGCTGCGAATGTTATTGAGGCTCTTTCACATAACGCCTATAGCGCAGTGTGCTTCTGTCTTTTGGAGTATAGTGGTCCTTTAAATAAGACATGACGAGCAGCAGCTGCAGCCTAATCACTAGCGGGTGAGAGTGCTGCTCCCAGCACAAAGCTACATTGTATCCACAGTGAGTGCACGCAGCAGCCGCAGCCATAAAGGAGGCACTTACTGTCCGAGCCGTCGGGGAGAGCGACCCGTTGGGCAGATAGGGGCTACTCAAGTCCGGGATCATGATGAACGGGTATCCGGGGTAAGCCGGGCTCTTAAAGAGGCCTCCTCCATCTTGCCTCTTCGCAGCTAAAACGCACATAGTGGGGAAAAATAAAAAAACAAAAATTAAAAAAGAAAAGTTTAACAAACTCTTAAAAGTTTTCACCCCCCCCCCCCCTTTTCACCAAATCCTCTCCCCACAACTGCAAAAAAGGGACAAGCAAAAAACCCACCTTCCTCCAGGGCTTCCCGACTCTTGTCCCGGAAGGTCTCGGATCTGGGCGCAGGCCGCCGCTCCGCCTGGCACAGGGCACAGGGCACATGTTAACAAGGCTTATAATCGCTCTTTATATAATACACACATACATACAATAATACAGCAGGATGTGTCAGGGCTTGTCACGTTGTCACACTGTCTGTACGCCGCCTGGCAAGCATCGCTTTGCACACATACTGAACGCTAACTGAGAGACATTTGTAAAAAAAGAAATATATATATATATAGGAGATGGTTTACGATGTTGGGATCTGGTCTGCAGGTAGAAGACGATCGGCAACGATGGTGGCCTTTAATTTAGGGTATCATTTTAATACAGGAATACCATCCAGCCACAACAAGCTTTGGAATAACAAAGACTTGGGTGTGCAAAGACATTAAAAGATGGGACTGTCAGGACTAAAAAAATATGAACTTCTATAAATGTCCTAATCTGTACAAATGTATTAGATAATTCTGTTTGCAACAAAGGGCATATGTTAGCAAGATGTTCAAAAATAACACATGATGAACAGAACACACATGTGTGAGTGCAAACAGGATAATATATAAAGTATATAACATTAAATATAAAATGTAACATTATATATATATATATATATATATATATATATATATATATATAACACAACAGAAATCATGCTAGCATATAGAATATATATTAAAAAAATTATATATATATTAATGCATATAAATATATGCAAAATGATACATGTTTTATATATATATATATATATATACACAAATATATATTATATTATACATATCAGTATATATGTGTCAGTATATATATATATATATATATATATATATATATACATACATACATACATACATATTGAATTATATAGCATTTAAAGTGTATACAGCATTATATATATATATATATATATATATATATATATATATAAAATACATATCAGTATATATGTGTCAGTGTATATATGTATACATACACACATATATATATATATATATATATATATATATATATATATATATATATATATATATATATATATATATAATTATATAGCATTTAAAGTATATACAGCATTATTCTAATATATATATATATATATATATATATACACACACACACAAATTATACTACTATATGGAATAAACTGAACCCATGCATTAATTATATTAACCCATAAATATATATATATATATATATATATATATATATATATATATATAAATGGTTTGATTTGGGCAGACAAAGCCTCCTTCCTTTACAGGAAATGCATGGGAATAATTTATTTGTATTTGTAAACACAATAAAATCACAAAGCCCTATTTAATAAATACAAGTTGTCAGACTTTTGGTATTTAGTAAATACCATCAACAATAACACAATATTTAATAATAAATAATCTCTCTCTCTCCCCCCATTGAGCTGTGTGTATACAAATAAGATTTTATTGTGATTTCAGAGGACACTTGTCGCTGTCTGACACTGATGGAGATTTAGGGACGGGCTCTGGAAGAGGCCCTGGGGCACCCCAGTAATGTCAGGAGGGGGGGCAATAGGGCAACTTTAATTTGAGTGTTATGGTCAGCGGGTGGGTGCCCCTTACCCTGCACCTATGTTGTTTCTGTTCTTTAAATTGCACATTTCCGCTTGTAGATTTTTACAGCTAGAATGACAGTGACACCTTCCAGGTCTGAGGACCATTCGAGGGTGTTTGTGCCATGAGGATACATGACAGTGCCTGGGCTGTGCCAGGGTTCTCACTCTGCCATGCTATGCCCCTACACTGAACCCATTGTGCCACCCTAATGTATTTAATGTGCTCAATAATACTTTTTTATTATTAATGTGCATTATTACATTATTATTATTATGCCCTATACAGTATATATAGATCTTTATAACACTGGGTTGTGTGTACAGAGCCCTTTAACACTTTGCCATGCTGTGCCCCTTCCTTCTTTAATATGCTCCAGCATGCTGGGCCCCATAGCACTGCCACTTCATTTTTCACTATGCTGTTCTCCTATAATGCACCAAGTGTGCCCCATAATGTTTTATTCTGTGCCCCTAACATGTCACTACACTTTGACCCATAAATCTTTTTCTTTTTTTTTAGGATGTGCCCCCTCCTACAATGACTGTGCCCCCATAGCAATTCATCCTTTACTGTACTGTGCCCCCATGTCAAGCTGTGTCCCTTTATTATTATTTTTTTTAATTTGTGCCCCTATGCCCCTATACCCTGCTCTGCCCTTACTGTTCCCCTTAATTCTTCCCTATTCTGCCCCCTTTACTGCAATATTCTCCCTATAACTGTTCTCTATGCTGTGCCGCTCATACCATGCAGTGCCCCTTTACAGTACCCAGCAATTGTTTACTATGCTGTGTTCTTATACTATACAGGTTCCCCTTAACTCTTCTCCACACTGTGCCCCCTCCTACTGAGCTGTGCCCCTTTCCTGTACCCTCTAACTATTCATTATGTTATGCCCCCCCTTATCAAAGTATAACTCTTTACTGTACTGCACTCTATATTTATTCACTAGTGCCCACCATGTCAAGCTTTGTTCCTTAATTCTTTACTATCTTGTGCCCCCCATATCAACATCTGGCCTTTTACTGTACCCCATAATTCTTCACTATATTGTGCCCCCCATGTTATGGTTATTCTTTACTATGTTGTGCCCCCTACAAACCTGTACCCCTTTACTGTACCCATAATAATTTGCTATGTTGTCCTCCTATATCACTCTGTGCCCCTTTACTGCTTATAATTCTTGATTGTATTGTACCCTTCCCATACCATGCTGCTCCCTATAATTCTTCACTATATATTGCCCACCATCCCAACCTGTACCCTTTAATTCTATACTATGTTGTGCCCCCCCATATAAACCTGTGCCCTTTTCTTGTTTATGATATGCCTGCCTTATAACTCTTTACTGTTATGTGTCCATTCATTCTTTAATGTTGTGCGCCACCATGCCATGCTGTGCCCCATAATTCTTCATTATGTCCCCCCCCCCATAACTCTGTGCCCCTTTTATATTCTGTACTCAATAATTATTAAGTTGTGCCCCCCATGCCATGCTGTGCCCCTTATTCTTCTCTTTGTTGTGCCCCCATGTCAAGCTGTGTCCTTTTACTGTGCCCACAAATTATTTTTTTTATGTGCCTTCCCATATAACTATGTGCCCCTTTATTGTTCTGTACCCAATAATTATTTTTTTAATTATAATAATAATTATTATATTGCACCCCCATGCCATGCCCCATAATTCTTCATGGTGTTGTGCCCCCCTCTATAACTCTGTGTTCCTTAATTGTTCTGTACCCAATAACTCTTTTTTAATTATTATAATAATTATTATGCTGCGCCCCCATGCCATGCTGTGCCCATAATTCATCATGTAGTTGCGCCCCCCTCTATAACTCTGTGCCCTTTAATTGTTCTGTAAGCAATTATTGTTTATTAGGTTGTGCCCCCTATTGCCATGCTAAACCCCTTATTATTTCCTATGTTGTAACCCCCACCCCCTCATTTCAAACTGTGTTCCTTTACTGTGTCCCGTGATTCTTTATTATATCCCCCCCCCCATATAACTATGCACCCCTTTATTGCTCTGTATGCAATAATCTTTTATTATGTTGCCCCCCCTATAACTATGTGCCCTTTTATTGTTCTGTGCCCAATAATTCTTTATTATGTTGTGCCCTCCATGCCATCCTGTACCCCTTAGCTGTGTCCCTTTACTGTGCCCTATAATTCTCTATTATGCTCCCCCCCCCCCATATAACTGTGTGCCCGGTTTTTGTTCTGTGCCCAATAATTATTTATGATGCTTTGCCCCCATGTCATCATGTACCCCTTATACTTCTGTTTGCCCCCCATGCCAAGCTGTGTCCCTATACTGTGCCCTATAATTCTTTATAATGCACCCCACCTCCCCCTAAAACTGTGTGCCCCTTTATTGTTATGTGCCCAATAATTCTTTATAATGTTGTGTCCCCCCCCCCCCTCCATGCCATTCCCCATAATTCTTCATGATGCTGTGGCCCTTCACTGTGCCCTATAATTCTTTATAACGCCCCCCCCCCCTTATAACTGTGTGCCCCTTTATTGTTCTGTGCCCAATAATTCTTTATAATGTTTCCCCCCCCCCATGTCATCCTGTACCCCTTATTCTTCTCTATTCCCCCCCCCCCATGCCAGGCTGTGTCCCTATACTGTGCCCTATAATTCTTTATAATGTTGTGCCCCCCCTTCATATAACTATGTGCCCCTTTATTGTTCTGTGCCCAATAATTCTTTATAATGTTTTGCCCCCCCCCCTCATGTCATCCTGTACCCCTTATTATTTTCTATGCCCCCCCCCCATGCCAACCTGTGTTCCCCATAATTCTTCATGATGCTGTGGCCCTTAACTGTGCCCTATAATTCTTTATAACGCCCCCCCCCCCCTTATAACTATGTGCCCCTTTATTGTTCTGTGCCCAATAATTCTTTATTATGTTGTGCCCCATGCCAACCTGTATCCCTTATTCCTCTCTATGCCCCCCCATGCCAAACTGTGTCCCTTTACTGTGCCCAATAATTGTTTATAACGCCCCCCCCCCATATAACTATGTGCCCCTTTATTGTTCTGTGCCCAATAATTCTTTATTATGTTGTGCCCCATGCCAACCTGTATCCCTTATTCCTCTCTATGCCCCCCCCCCATGCCAAACTGTGTCCCTTTACTGTGCCCAATAATTCTTTATAACGCCCCCCCCCATATAACTATGTGCCCCTTTATTGTTCTGTGCCCAATAATTCTTTATAATGTTGTGCCCCCCCCCATGCCATGCTGTGCCCCCATAATTCTTTATGAAGCTGTGGCCCTTGGCTGCCCCCCTCCCCTCCCCCCCGACTTCTCACCTCGGAGTCGGACGAGCTGTTCTGGTGGGTCTCGGATTCGTTGACCAGAGAAGATTTGACGTCGGCCAGATCCCTCTCGGCCGATGAATTGTCGGAGATTTTCTCCTCCTGCTCGCCCTCGTCTTTGAAGGCGATCATCTCATCGTTGGCCCCCAGGTCGTCCCCTCCGCCGCCGTTCAGCTGCGGCATCGCTGCGCTCCGTCCGCCCGGAGAGAGGAGGAAAGAAGGCGATGATCTTCCCGGGAAATACCGGAGAAAAGTTTTCTGCCGCCTCCCCGGCTCCGCTCCGCGCCCCCCGCCGCTCGGGGGAGGGAAGGGGGGGGCAGGGGGCAACTTTTCTCGGGGCCGCGTGGGGGGGGGGAAGAGGGGGGGGGAAGAGAGGGGTGCGAGGGGCGCGATATCTCCTTCTACTCCTTTGTCCGATCCGCGGGGCCCCCCTCCTCCACACACCGACAGTCCCCCCAATACAACTACACACAGCCCCCCGTCACCGGCCCTGACTGCAGCCAGCGCCCCGGACTCCGCTCCGCTCGCCCGATTCACTCGGTTGAAGTTCCTCTGGAAGGAATCCAGTTCAAAGGCGGCTGTGATTGACAGCTGGAGGGAGGAGGGGGGGGAGTCTGATCCGGGAGGGGGCGGGGACTGGAGGAGGAGGGGGGGGGGACTTCATTTCATGCACAGGGGGGAGGGGCCAGCCTGACTGACGGACAACTAGGAGACATGTCAGCAAAAAACACTGAAAGAGAGAAAAGAGAGGAGAGAGAAAGAAGAGAGCGGAGAAAAGAAAGAGGAGAGAGTAGGGGGGGGGGGGCAGAGAAGAGGGGATAGAGAGAGCCGAGGGGGGGGAGGAGAGAGAAAAGAGAGAGAGAAGTTAGAGAAAGAGAAACGGAAAAGGAGAGAGAAAAGAAAGAAAGAGAGGAGAGAGAGAGAGAAAAGAGAGGAAAGGAGGGGAGAAAAGAGAGAGGAGAGAGAGAGGGGGCAGAGAAGAGAGAGAGAAGAGGGGGAGAGGGGAGAGAGAGAGAAGTTAGAGAAAGAGAAAAGGAAGAGGGAAAGAGAGAGAAGGAGAGAGGGAGAGAAGACAGGGGGGGGGGGGGAGAAAGAGAAGAGAAATAGAGAGAGAAGGAAAAGAGGAGAGAGAGAGAGAAGAGAGAACAGAAAGAAGAGAGGAGAGAGAGAAGTATTAAAAAGAGAGTAGAGAGAGAAAGAAGAGAGGGGGAGAGAGAGAATAGAGAGCAAGAGGAGAGAGAAAGAACAGAGAGAAGAGAAAGAGAGGGGAGAGTGAGGAGAGAGAGGGGGAGAGAGAAAGAGAGGGAAGACAGAGATAAAGAGAGAACGAGTGCAGAGAGAGACAGAAAGGAGAGAAGAGAGAGAGAAAGGGAGGAGAGAGAGAGAGAATGAGAGGAGAACGAGGGAAAGAAAGGAGAGAAAAGAGAGAAAGAGTAGAGAGAGAGAAAAGAGAGCGGAGAAAGAGGAAGGGAGAGAGAAAAGAGAGGGGAGAGAGTAAGGGGGGGGGACAGAGGAGAGAGAAAGAAGAGGGGATAGAGAGAGCAGAGGGGGGAGAGGAGAGAGAGAGAAGTTAGAGAGAGAGAAAAGGGAGAGGGAAAGAAAAAGAGAGAAGAGAGAGGGGGGGAGAAAGAGAAGAGAAATAGAGAAGGAAAAGAGGAGAGAGAGAGAAAAAAGAGAGAAAGAAGAGAGGGGGGAGAGAGAATAGAGAGCAAGAGGAGAGAGAAAGAACAGAGAAGAGTAGAGAGAGAGAAAAGAGAGGAGAAAGAAAGAGAACAGAAAGAAGAGAGGAGAGAGAGAGAGACAAAGAGAGGAGAGAGAGAGATAAAGAGAGAAGAGAGAAAGAGGAGAGAGAGAAGTTATAGAAAGAGAGGAGAGAGAAGAAAGAGAGGGGGAGAGAGAGAGAATAAAGAAAGAGAGAGAGGAGAGAGAGAGAGCGCGAGAGAAGAGAGAAAACAGAGATAAACAAATGAGAGAGGAGAGAGAAAAAGAGAGAGAAAAATGAAAGAGAGACAGAGAGGGGAGAGAGAAGAGAGACAGAGAGAGCGAGAGAAGGAAAGGAGAGCAAGAGAGAGAAGAAAGAGAGAGATAATAGAGGGGAGAGAGAGAAAGAGAGGAGAGAGATGAGAGGGGAGAGAGAAAGAGTGGAAAGAGAGAGAACAGAAAGAAGAGAGGAGAGAGAAAGAGAAGAGAGAGAGAGAAAAGAGAGGAGAGAGAGAGAAAAGAGAGGAGAGAGAGAGAAGTTATAGAAAGAGAGAAGAGAGGGGGCGAAAGAGGAGAGAGAGAGAAGTTATAGAAAGAGAGGAGAAAGAGAGAGTATAGAGAGAGAAAAGACAGAGAGAGAGAGAAGAGAGAAAAAGACAGAAGAGAGAAAGAGAGGAGAGAGAGAAAAGAGAGAAGAGAGAGAAAAGAGAGAAGAGAGAGAAAGACAGAAGAGTGAAAGAGAAGAGAGGGGGAGAGAGAGAGAAAGAAAGAGTGCAGAGAGAAAAGAGAGAAAGAGGAGAGAGGGAGAACAGATAGAAGAGAGGGGGAAGAGAGGGAGAGAGAGAAAGAAGAGAGAGGAGAGAGAATAAAGAAAGAGAGGAGAGAGAGAGAGCGCGAGAGGAGAGAGAAAATAGAGAGAGAACAGAAAGAAGAGAGGAGAGAGAAAGAGAAGAGAGAGAGAGAAAAGAGAGGAGAGAGAGAGAGAAAGAGAGGAGAGAGAGAAAAGAGAGAAAGAGAGGAGAGAGAGAAAAGAGAGGAGAGAGAGAGAAGTTATAGAAAGAGAGAAGAGAGGGGGCGAAAGAGGAGAAAGAGAGAAGTTATAGAAAGAGAGGAGAAAGAGTATAGAGAGAGAAAAGACAGAGAGAGAGAAGAGAGAAAAAGACAGAAGAGAGAAAGAGAGGAGAGAAAGAGAGAGAATAGGAAGACAGAAAGAAGAAGAAGGAGAGAGAGAAAGTGAGGGGAGAGAGAGAGGGGTTATAGCAAGAGCGAAGAGAGAGAAAAGAGAGAAGAGAGAGAAAAGAGAGAAGAGAAAGAAAAGAGAGAAGAGAGAGAAAGACAGAAGAGCAAAAGAGAGATAGAAGAGAGGGGGAGAGAGAAAGAAAGAGTGCAGAGAGAAAAGAGAGAAAGAGGAGAGAGGGAGAACAGATAGAAGAAAGGGGGATGAGAGGGAGAGAGAGAAAGAAGAGAGAAGAGAGAGAATAAAGAAAGAGAGGAGAGAGAGAGAGAGCGCGAGAGGAGAGAGAAAATAGAGAGAAACAAAGGAGAGAGGAGAGAGAAAAAGAGAGAGAAAGATGAAAGAGAGGAGAGAGAGAAGAGAGACAGAGAGAACAGAGGGGGGAGAGAGAAGAGAGACAGAGAGATCGAGAGAGAGAAAAAAGAGAGAGAGAAAGAGAGTGATAAGGAAAAAGAGAGAGGGAAAAGAGCGAGATGAGAGGGGAGAGAGCAAGAGTTGAAAGAGAGAGAACAGAGAGAGAGCGAAAAGAGAGAAAGAGAGGAGAGAGAGAAGTTATAGAAAGAGAGGAGAGAAGGGGCGAGAGAGGAGAGAGAGAAAGTAGAGAGAGAAGTTATAGAAAGAGAGGAGAGAGAGAGAGGAGAAAACAGAGAGGAGAGAAAGAGAAACAAGTGAAAGAAACTAAAAGGGGGGGGGACTTCACTACAAAGTGCGGGAGGAGGAAGAGGAGGGACAGGAGTGCAGGAAGAGCACAGAGTCTCACTGACACTGCATACTGACACCAACACTGCACACTGACACCAACACAGCACACTGACACCAACACTGACACCAACACTGCACACTGACACCAACACTGCACACTGACACCAACACTGACATCAACACTGCACACTGACACCAACACTGCACACTGACACCAACACTGCACAGTGACACCAACACTGCACACTGACACCAACACAGCACACTGACACTGCACACTGACATCAACACTGCACACTGACACCAACACTGCACACTGACACCAACACTGCACAGTGACATCAACACTGCACACTGACACCAACACAGCACACTGACACTGCACACTGCACACTGACACTGCACACAGCACACTGACACCAACACTGCACACTGACACCAACACTGCACACTGGCACTGCACACTGACACCAACACAGCACACTGACACCAACACTGCACACTGACACCAACACTGCACACTGACACCAACACTGCACACTGACACCAACACTGACACCAACACTGCACACTGACACCAACACAGCACACTGACACCAACACTGCACTGCACACTGTCACCAACACTGACACCAATACAGCACACTGACACTGCACACTGACACCAACACTGCACACTGACACCAACACTGCACACTGACACCAACACTGCACAGTGACACTCAACATTGACAACAACACTGCACACCGACACCAACACTGACACCAATACTGCACACTGACACTGAACATTGACACCAACATTGCACAGTGACACCAATACTGACACCAACACTGCACACTGACACCAACACTGCACACTGACACCCACACTGACACACTATACACTGTGCACTGTACACTGACAGCATCACTTACATACTGCGCACACTGACACCAACACTGCACACAGACACTGCACACTGACACCAACACTGCACACAGACACTGCACACTGACACCAACACTGCACACTGACACCAACACTGCACACTGACACCAACACTGCACACTGACACCAACACTGCACACTGACACCAACACTGCACACTGACACCAACACAGCACACTGACACCAACACTGCACTGCACACTGTCACCAACACTGACACCAATACAGCACACTGACACTGCACACTGACACCAACACTGCACACTGACACCAACACTACACACTGACACCAACACTGCACACTGACACCAACACTAACACCAACACTGCGCACTGACACCAACACTGCACACTGACACCAACACTGCACAGTGACACTCAACATTGACACCAACACTGCACACTGACACCAACACTGACACCAACACTGACACCAATACTGCACACTGACACTGAACATTGACACCAACATTGCACAGTGACACCAATACTGACACCAACACTGCACACTGACACCAACACCAACACTGCACACTGACACCCACACTGACACACTATACACTGTGCACTGTACACTGACAGCATCACTTACATACTGCGCACACTGACACCAACACTGACATACTACTCACTGCACACTGACATACTACTCACTGCACACTGACACTACTATACACTGACAAACTCACACTGATACACATACTGCACACAGACACATGCACTGACACACACAAAAACTTACACACACTCACTGATACATACTCTAACATACACACTTACACAAGCCCCCTGACACACACACTAATACACACTGATTCACACACTGACTGGCACACACAAAAAAACACACTTACACACACCGGCATACAGGCACTGACACAGACGCCGGGACACACATACTTACTAACACTCATACACACACACACTGGCACACATACAATGATATTAACACTGACATGCACTGACTGACACATACACACACACACTGACACACACACTGACACATACACACACACACTGACACACACACACTGACACACACTGACACATACACACACACACACTGACACACACACACACTGACACATACACACACACAGGTACACTCACACTGACACACACACTGACACACACACACACTGACACACACACACTGACACACACACACTGACACATACACACACACACTGACACACACACACTGACACACACACACTGACACATACACACACACACTGACACACACTGACACATACACACACACAGGTACACTCACACTGACACTCACACTGACACACACACACACTGACACATACACACACACAGGTACAATCACACTGACACACAAAGTGCCCCCTGACTATTCTCTGGTGTCCCGGGGGTCTCTCCTCCAATAGAGGGATTGTACAATATAGATCAGGAAATCGGTATGGAGTTCAAGTGGTTATAAACCTCAGACATGAAATCTGAACAAAGCACACATTTCTATAGTTTTTACTTTCCTCTATCCAAAGCATTACGTAAGCCTCATTTCTGTCTGCTCTTTAGTTCCTTTATTATCATCATGAATCACAAGTTTTCCTGACACCAAGAGAAAAATGGTGACAGGGGAGGAAGCTCCAGCAGACAGCCTGCAATTGACAGCCTCAGCTTTGTTGCTGTGTGTGTGTGTGTGTGTGGGGGGGGGGGGGGGGGGGTCCCTTTCCTCCAATCAGCTCTCAGAGCTCTTGTACAGTGTGTAATTGCAGCTCCCCACCCCCTGCTTTGTGAGTCTGTGACAAATCATTTTCATCTCTGAGTCTTGTAAGTAAGTAGAGGACAAATGATGGCAGATAAACAGGTACAACTTATGTAGGAGGATTTGTTTAATCTCACTGTGTATCACCTGAGGCCAGTCACTTCAATGGGTATATGGAAGGGTTTACAATCAATTTAAGGCCCCCATAGACAGAATTCTCTATCATTCCTGCTGAATCGGCTTAGAATGGGTTCTGTGGTTGGCACCACCCAGCTTAACATAAGTCACATTTTCAATGGAGTTCCATTGAAGTAGCCGGATGAAAAATGATTGGCTGAACATTGGTTGTATCCAATCAGATGTAGCGGCTTGTTCAGGTATTCTGGCAGCCGCAGTTGCCAGCTGTCAGAATATAATAGCCAGCAGGGGAGCTTCCTCCATTCACTTTGTGTGGTGTGGATGGGGAATCCTCTAGGCTTTTCTCATAGTCTGCAGTCTTATGGCTCTCCACATATTGGCAAATCTCTCTTGTTCAGCCAATGAGCCCCCATACTTTTTCCTGAATTCCCATTGGTGGGCATCTCTGCATTTGGTGTCACAGCCCCGCCCCCTTATTTGAAGGGAAAATTGTATAGGCTTGCTCTATAGATAAGGAAATTGGCAACTTCTGGCAAACAAATTTTAGGCTCTGCTCACATCTTGGCGTCCCAAATTACGGCATATTGCAGGACGCCTGTGCGATTCCCGTCCCTTTCGATGGCACCCCAAATGCGGAGTGATTTTGCCATGATTGTTACCCGACAAATCACGGTAAAATCGCACAAACAAAATCAAGGGATGACTGTCACCCAAAATACGTTTTTGTAATTCTTTTGGGCGACAGGCATCCCGTGTATCTATTTGCACAATTTTACCGCGAATCATCGGGCGAGAAACGCTGCAAAATTGCTCCGCAATTGGGGTGCCATTGGAAGTGATGGGAATCCCACGATTCGGGATCGCGGGCAGAATCACCGCGACCTATCCAGGACGCCAAGATGTGAACGGAGCCTGACGGAGCAATTCTGGTAATGGTGGTTTCCACAGTCAAAGGAGCTTACGCTCTAATGTCCCTACAATGAAGCACACACAAAGGACCCCCTCACTTTTCCTGGCTCACATAGATCCAGAGGCGTAACTAGAACCTTCAGGGCCCCAGGATCCGTGGGAAGAGCCCTAGGCTCATGGCTATTTGCACCGGGGCCCTGAAGGTTCTAGTTACGCCTTTGGATCTATGTGAGCCAGGAAAAGTGAGGGGGCCCTTTGTGTATGCTTCATTGTAGGGACATTAGAGCGTGAGCTCCTTTATTCTCGTTGCGGGGCCCTTTACTACGGTCCCACAGCGGGACCATTTCACAATTTCTGCAGTGGGTCCCCGTCCTGCCGCTAAAGTGTGAAAGGGGCCTAAGCCTTGGCTCCGATGTCCGCCGGCCACTCGCGATCTCCCGCAGGAGAGTGAGAAAGACAGACGGCTGATGTAAACACAGCCGTCTGTCATTCTCCCTGATGTAAGCACAGAGGCTATGCGATCCTGCTATGTAGGATCGTATGTCTCTGTGGTTACTTCACTAGCCACGCCCCCTAACAGTTAGAATCACGCCCCTAGCGACACACTTAACCCCTTGATCACCAATAAAGTTAACCCCTTCCCTGCCAGGGTCATTATTACAGTAACAGTGCATATTTATATATAGTAATATATATAGTAATAGTAATATATATATATATATATATATATATATATATATATATATATATATATATATATATAGTAATATATATATATATTACTGTAGTAATGTCACTGGTACCCCCAAAAGTGTCAAAAATGTCAGTCAGGGGTCCGATCTGTCCGCCGCAATGTCGCAATCCCGCAAAAAAAAAATCGCAGATCGCCGCCATTACTAGTTAACCACTTGCCGACCGCCGCACGACTATCTACGTCGGCGGTCAGCCCCTCACAGGCAAACTGACGTAGGGCTACGTCGCTTGCTTGTGAGGGTCTAGGGAGCGAGCGCTCCCGCGTGGTCACGGACCCCCCCGCGCGTGTGACCGGCAGACCCGATGTCCGCCGGCCACTCTGCGATCAGCGGGGGAGAGGGAGAAAGTCAGGCAGCTTGTGTAAACAAGCCACCTGTCATTCTCCTCGGTGTAAAAACACTGATCACACGGATCTACTATGTAGATCCGTTGATCAGTGTCCTTACAGCTCAAGCCACAGCCAATCACAGTAGAAAGCACGCCCCTAGGGATACACACAGCCCCTCCCTCTCAAATAAAGTTAACCCCTTCACTACCAGTGTATTTTTACAGTAACAGTGCATATGTATAGCACTGATTACTGTAGAAATGTCACTGGTAACCCCAAAAGTGTCAAAAATGTCAGTCAAGGGTCCGATCTGTCCGCCGCAATGTCGCAGTACCGCAAAAAAAAACGCAGATCGCCGCCATTACGCGTTAAAAAAAAAACAACAAAAATGACAAAAATCTTTCCCTTTGTTAGTAAACGCGATAACTTTTACGCAAACCAATCAAAATACGCTTTTTGCGATTTTTTTTTACCAAACATAGGTAGCATAAAACAAATTGGCCGAAAATGTTAAAAAATTTTGATTTTTACATTTTTTTGGGGGGGAATTTCATATAAAAAAAAGTGAAAAATATTGTTATTTTTGCAAAATGTACGCTCTTTTTTTGTTTATAGCGCTTGATCAAAAAATCGCACAGGTGATCAAATACCCCCAAAAGAAAGCTCTGTTTGTGGGAAAAAAAGGACGCCAAATTCGTTTAGGTACAGCGTCGCACGACCGCGCAATTGTCCGTTAAAGTCACGCAGTGCCGAATCGCAAAATACCCCCTGGTCAGGAAGGGGGTAAAATCTTCCGGGGGTTAAGTGGTTAAAAAAACAATAAAAATGACATAAGTCTTTCCCGTAGTTAGTAAACGCAAAAACTTTTGCGCAAACCAATCAAAATACGCTTATTGAGATTTTGTTTTACCAAAAATATGTAGCAGAATACATATTGGCCTAAAATGATGAAAAAAAATAGATTTTTACATTTTCTATATTGGAAATGTTATATAGCAGATAGTAAAAATTATTGTTTTTTTTTTTTCAAAATGGTCGCTCTTTTTTTGTTTATAGCACAAAAAATAAAAATCGCAGAGGTGATCAAATACAACCAAAAGAAATCTCTATTGTGGGAAAAAAAGAACATTCATTTTATTTGGGTTCATCATCGCACGACCGCGCAATTGTTAGTTAAAATACTGCAGTGCCGAATCACAAAAAATGGCCCGGTCATTAAGGGGGAAAACGTTCCGTTCCAGAGGTGGTTAGGGTACGCATAGCGGAACACGGGGCCAATATAAAAAATGGTTTTAGAAGACATAGGGTTTCCCTGCACTATAGGAGAAACATAACAGGGATCCCTCTTTGTTACAATTTTGTGGGATAGATTGTGTGTATCCATCGTGGAGGGGCTCCAATCGGGTGAGAGATCTATCCCAAAGGGAAACCAAGTGGATTTTTTTAATGAAGAGTCTGACGCCCAAAGGGTTAAATATAGAGCTGGATTTAAGCTGCTTTATAAATAATTACTAAATGTTATGTTCTTTATTTTGGTCACTTATTAACAGTCGATTCTACTTGCTGGTAAATTCATTGTGAGGGGAATCATTATTTATATACACATACATATTTTTTTTATAGTTTTTCTATATATAATTTTTTTTATCTATATTTTTTGTAACTTTTATTTGTTTAGATGGTTCCAGATTGTTGTTTTATTCAATTGATTTCATGACCATTTTTAAATTTGAGGTATACTTGCAGCAGTACAGTAATAGGTGATAACTCCTATATTGGCAGTCGATGTAGGTAGTTTATTTGATGTAATACTTGCTGTAATCATTGTATGTATTCTATATGGTATTTTATGTATGGTGTAAGCTATGCGTATCATGGCCACCATATAAACGCTTGCGCAATGATCTATCCTTAGCATATGGAGGCGTAAATAAGCATGGTTGCTCTGCCGTGCAGCCAATCCCAGGACAAAGTCGTAATGACGAAACGCGTAAGCACATGGCTGCACAGCAACCGGAAGTGACGAAACACGCAGCACCAGAAGTGACGTTCTAGAACATGGGTGTCCAACCTTTTGGCTTCTCTGGGCCACATTGGGTGTACAGAAATTCTCTCGGGCCGCATATAAAATATATACTATTAGTTAAGGTATATAAGTAATAAAACGCCGCATCGCCTTTCCCGTGCTGCCCCCCCCCCCAGCACTAATTTAACACAACTAGTGGATGATCCCCTCCGAGGCTGCCTCTGTGGCCGTGCCCCTGACTCGACTTCCTTCCTCCCCAGCAAAAAAAATAAAAAATTGTCAGGGGGCAGTGGGCCGCATTGCCTGCAGTCCTGGGCCGCATGCGGCCCCCGGGCCGCAGGTTGGACATGCCTGTTCTAGAAGGAAATATTATTGCTGGGATGAGATACAGAGTTTAGTGTACTGGGCCTGCTGCGGCGGGCCTGATATTCTGGCTTCTTAGCCCCTAACTTAATGTGATTCATTAATTTACTTTATGTAACTGCAATACCTGTTGGGCTTTTTTTCAAGTTTTATTAAATCTTATCGTACGTTATTGCACTATTGGAGTATTTTTCTTCTGTTTCATATATGCTGGAGCTAGATATTCACCTCTAAGATTGGCAGGCCACTTTTTCTGAAAGCGATCCAGCAGCTAATGAGCCGCTTGGAATGCTTTTATGAGAAAGCTAGCTGTCGGCTGCAAAAGAAAAAAAAAATACCAGTATAATACTAATATATTTAGCCGTAACCCTGGTATACCACTTCAAAGCCGCAACGCATGTATACGTATTGCGTTTGGCAAGTGGTTTAATCAAGTGAGTACCAGCCAGGGCTGGCCCAAGACATTGTGCTGCCTGGGTCCAAGAATGAAATGCTGCCACCCCTGCCCAAAAAAATCACGCCCAACAAAAGGCCGTCACATCCATGATTTTATATAAATATAAAATTTAGAAAATATTGTGTATACTGTTATCTTCTTCCATAACTCAACACCAGAACGGTCCACCAAACACCACTGTCTATCCCCCTGTCACTCCTGTGTCTGCCCCGAGCACCGTCCTAGAAGATCCAACCTGCCCTGCGTGAGATTGAGAGCCATGATGTCTGACGTCATTGCGCACACCACAATCCCCGGAGGAGACACTCTGCCTCCTCATACTCATCGATTTGCACCACCCAATCTCATACTGCCGCCTTAACGCGCTGCAAACTGAGGACACACAAAATTGCTGGGAAAAAAATCTTGGGGGTCAATTTTCCACCCTTCTCCCAGTGTTGCCTGGGACCGATGGACCCACCGAGACCCATGGTAGAGCCGGCCCTGGTACCAGCCTGTAATACCCTCCGTCGCCAAGCCATTTATAGTTTTCAATGCCGTGATGGTTTGACTGACAACTACTCCACCGTACAACACTGTACCCAAATTAATTTTGTATTATTATTTTGGAACATGTATTAAAATATTCCCATCTACTCTGGATCTTTCTGCCAGGAAATCCAACATACAAAAATGCCCAAAATTACACGCAGACATGAAAAAAAAAAAAAAAAATGCCTCTAAAATCTGCATTTTTTTTTGTCTGTCTGTGTGCATGAGGATGTAGAGCTTTTTGAATGCCACTAGCTTTTTTATTTTATTTTTTACTATATAGAGGAAAAAAGACCAAACATTGGAAAAATCTTTTTTTTTTTCATTTTCTATACAACTATCCAAAAAGTAGCTGTGACGTCATCACTGTGCCTGTGCAGAGAGTAGAGCTGTGGGAGGGACCGAGATGGCTCCACCCACTACAGGCTGTCTGCAGAAAGCTACAGGAGGGGGCGGAGACAAGACCAGTCCCCCTGCGCAGGGAGAGAGAGCAGCAGTGAGGGATCGTTATTACAGGAAAAGTCTCATACTGGATTACTGCACAGATCTGGAAGAAATACACAAAGCACACCGAGATTCCAGGAAGAATACACATGATGAATGGATTTAGATAATATTTGCATTTTCTGAAGTTAATCTTTAAAATGGCTTAGAATACACGGATGTGACACGTCTGACTTAGGCCACATGCACACTTGGCAGAAAAAAATGCATATAGGCCTCTTTCACACGGTCCGCCTCCGTAGGCGGATCCGTGTTGCTCAGCGGGGATCGATCCGCGATCCCCGCTGAGCCGGCGGATGACAGCTCCGTCTCCGCTTGCAGAGAGGAGAGGGAGGTGTCTCAGTCCCCGCTGCCCTCTATGGGGGATCGGATGAGAGCGAACCGCCTGTCCGCTCTCATCCGATCCGATCCGATCACTGAATGGATGGAAAAATAGGGTTTCCATCCGTCCAGATTTCATGGACAGGACCCGCTGCCCCATAGAGCTGCATGGAGGATCCGATCAGATCCGCCTAAAAAACTGACAGGCGGATCTGATCGGATCACCCGTGTGAAAGAGCCCATAAAGTTGCATATTTGAATGCGTTTATATTAGTGATCGACCGATATTGTTTTTTCATTGCCAATACCTATACAGATATTTTGGTCATCGTGTATCGGTATCAGCTGATATGGGCCGATATTTTTGTACATTTAAAAAAACATTTATTTTTTTTTTACTTTACAGGTACTCTTGTGGAGCGATCTGGGGGTCTCAAAGACCCCAAACCCCTCCTCTGCACTTAAAAGCATTCAAAACGCCAAGTTTGGCTGTTTTGAATGCTGTCATTTTTTTAAATCTGGTGCAGAGTACCCGGAAGTGATGTCATGACATCACTTCCAGGTTTTTGCATTGAGACCCGATCAGAGCCTTTCGTTGGGTTTTCAGGGGCCGTGAAGGCTGATTCCCCCGGGTCTACCGTTGGGACAGGAGTCCCGGGCTAGCCGCGGAAAGCGGTGGGGGACGTCCCCTCCCGCTCCTTGTAATGACAGCCGAGCGACTTCTCAGCCTCATCGGTTGTCATTACAAGACAGCCGACCGTCAGCTATGGACGCCGGTACCGGGGTGATGCCTCTAGCTGCAGGCATCACTCCGGTACAAGCACTTTCTCTAAATATCGGCAATATCAGTAACTTCAGAGGCCGATTCGGATATATCGGGGAAAGTGCATATCGGACCACGATATATCAGCTTTGCCGATAATCGGTCGATCCCTAGTTTATATGCATATTTATATATTTATATATAAATTCATGCACATTTGTGCTCCTATTCTTGTGTGTATGAGTGTAAACTCATTCTATTGGCTAGAATTTTAGCTTATTCTAGCCACTATATTGTTTTTATGCTGTCTTAGGCTTGGTTAACACCTACGCAGGTCATTTTTCCCGGTGCGTTTTGCATTTTTTTCACACATTTTACATTTTGAGGTGCCTTTTGTCATGCGAAAGAAACCGGCAAAAACTAAGCCAAATGCGCTTTTGATGCATTTCCATTGAAGTTTATAGAACCAAAGCTGCAACCTGCTGCGGGCAAGGACCCTTTCCAGAAAAGGCAATGGCTGAAATCGCACAGATGTGAACTTGATCCATAGGAAATGATGTTAAATGGACTGTAGGGGGTTTCTACACACCTGAAACTCACAGGTATGAACCTAGCCTTAGACGCGTTTATGTGCGTACGCGCATACATTATTCTCATAAGCGCCTCTCTAAGTGCACCTTTGGGGCATTTTCTTTTAATGCCCCTGAACGCTATGCGCAGTTACACGCATAAACACCTGCATGTGCATAACCACATGGAGCTGCGTTCATGGGCATAAAAAAAAAAAATGCCAGACACCTATTGCAGCGGCATTTTTGCATGTGACCTTAGCTGGCACCATCACCATCCCCAAACCCCATTTGTGTGCCCTGGGCCTGTAGTGAAACCAGAGAATATGCTTGACAGCCTGAAGACCAACAGGTAAAGTGGTGTTAAACCCAAAACCAAAAATTTAATATACTGAAGCTTACCAATCATCAGATGTGGTGGTTGCATTAGTTTTCTTTTTTTAGGCTTTTTTCCCTCTGTTATTACCTGGTGATCTGGCCAGTAACACTCCTCCTGTATTAGAGTGCCCCCACTCTGGATGAAGGAGCACAGGGGGCACCTTTGGAAAGCAGCATTGCCAGTCTGGGGAGAGGGGAGTAATAGATGCACTCACGGGTTTAAATACACTAAAACATTGAAGCCAAACTTCAAGTCATTGTAAAGTCTTGTGTTTTCTTTCTTTTTTTTTTTTTTTTTAAGGCCCCTTTCACACTTGTACGACTTCAAAGTCGCACGATTTTACCGCGATTTTGACTTTGATGTGAGTTTGACTGGGCTTATAATGTCTTTTCCTCAAAACACATCAAAATCATGCCAAAAGTAGTGCAGGGACTACTTTAAAGTCAATGCGACTTCAAGTCGCACGGATATGAATGGGGCTCATTGGAAATAATGGAGAATGACTTGTCATGCGATTTTGCAGTCCCAACTCGTAATGCAAGTCGCACAAGTGTGAAAGGGGCCTTAATAACAAACACGTTATACTTTCCTCCTCTGTGCAGTTGGTTTTCCACAGGACAGCCCGGACCCTCCTCTTCTCGGGTTCCTCTTGGCTCCTCCCTCCTGTCGAGTGCCCCCACAGCAGGCAGCTTGCTATGGGGGCACCCAAGCCCAGCTGCAGCTCTGTGTGTCCATTCAGACAAGGAGCTGCTATTGGGCTCCGCCCCTCTTTCTCTCCTGATTGGCTAACTGACTTTGATTGATAATCAAAGTCGGTGGGAGCCAATGGCGCTGCGGCTGTGTCTCAGCCAATCAGGAGAGACAGTTCCGGACGGCTGAGGGACTCATAGACATTGCTGGATAGAGATCGGCTCAGATAAGTTTTGGGGGGCTGAGGGCTGGAGGGGGGGGGGGGTTGTTGGGGCTACACACAGAAGGCTTTTTTATCTTAATGCATAGAATGCATTAACCGGTTGCCGACCGCCGCAAGTACATATACTGCGGCGGTCAGCCCCGGCCAGGCAAAGTGACGTATGGGTACGTCACTTGCCTGTCACTTGCTTGTGAGCCCCGGCTCGTTCAGTAGGAAGTCAGTGCGTGTGACCGGCAGACCCGATGTCCGCCGGTCACTCGGCGATCGTCGGTGGAGAGGGAGAAAGGCAGGTGGCTAATGTAAACAAGCCGCCTGTCATTCTCCCCTGTGTAGGAATGGTGATAATATGGTTCTACTATGTAGGACCGTTGATCTCTGTTCATACACCAGTAGCCATGTCCAATCACAGTTAGAAGCACACCCCTAGGGACACACTTAACCCCTCCTACCCCGATAAAGTTAACCCATTCCCTGCCACTGTCATTTTGCAGTAACAGTGCATATACTGTATATAGCACTGATTACTGTAGTAATGTCACTGGTAACCCCAAAAGTGTCAAAAATGTCAGTCAAGGGTCCGATCTGTCCGCCGCAATGTCGCAGTACCGCAAAAAAAATCGCAGATCGCCGCCATTACGCGTTTAAAAAAAACCCACCAAAAATGACAAAAAATCTTTCCCTTTGTTAGTAAACGCGATAACTTTTGCGCAAACCAATCAAAATACGCTTTTTGTGATTTTTTTTACCAAACGTATGTAGCATAAAACAAATTGGCCTAAAATGTTAAAAAATTTTGATTTTTACATTTTTTGGGGGGGGAATTTCATATAAAAAAATGTGAAAAATATTGTTATTTTTATAAAATTGACGCTCTTTCTTTGTTTATAGCGCAAAAAGTAAAAATCACACAGGTGATCAAATACCACCAAAAGAAAGCTCTGTTTGTGGGAAAAAAAGGACGTCAAATTTGTTTAGATACAGCGTCGCACGACCGCGCAATTGTCCGTTAAAATCACGGAGTGCCGAATCGCAAAAAAACCCCTGGTCGGAATGGGGGTAAAATCTTCCGGGGCTTAAGTGGTTAAGATAAAAATCCTTCTGCCTTTTCAACTGCTTTCAGCTCACACTTTATAAGTAGTTACAGCAAACATTTTTTGTTCCTTTTGAGACAAAGATTTTACATAAATAAACAAAATCTGATCATTGAAAGCACCCCTGTCAGTGGTAAATGGTTTGTCCCGAACTGCTACGTTTGCAGGAGAGCTTGTTCTGTTGAAAAACAGCAGACTTACTGGCTGGATCACCAGGCGAAGATAGATAGAAGAAAGAAAGCCAAAAAAAAAAAGAATGAATGTAGCCATAGCTCCCAACTGTCCCTGATTTCGAGGGACTGTCCCTGGTTTGGAACCCCTCTGTCCCTCTTTCCTCATGTTGGTCTGATCTGTATGGAGTTGTATATAAAATGCACTATTTATTTTTTCAAAAAGTGTTTCCCAGTGCTAAACCTTTCATCCAATGTCTAAATTGCTGCATTTGTAAATTTTAAAAGCCAATATACAGAAATAGTAAAAAAAAAGCACTTGTGGATGTGTGAACCGGCACTCAACCACTTAAAGCGGAGTTCCGGCCTCAAATACCTTTTTTAACTAAAAATACCCCAATAATACTAATCCATCGCCCTTTACAGAACCGCTATTCTCATACTTACAAGGTGTACAGTATTGGATTTTAGTCAAAATCTTACCTTTAAAAAAGCTGTCTGGGCGCGGCCATCTTGGATGTGGGCATCTGAAGCTGCAGTGTAATCTGCTGTGTCCTTCTTCCTGATTCCAGGGAGTGTTCTGGGATCTCTTTCTGATTCCAGCCTCCTGGGAGTGATGACAAACAGCTCCCAGGATGCAATGCAAAGGCGGAAGTGATGTCGGTGGCCATGGCCACAGAGGGGGGAGAAGGAGGAAGTACAATCAAAAATGCCCTGAAAATAAGGTAAGGGACCCCCCAAAAAAATGTAAAATGCCCAATTGTTGATCAGCATAGCGAGCACTCCAGGAATCACTAAAGTTGCAAAATTTTCCGGAACTCCACTTTAAGGGCCGAGCCTATTTCTGACAATTGTTGTTTACAAGTTAAAATCAGTTTGTTTTGCTAGAAAATTACTTAAAACCCCCAAACATTATACATATTTTTTTAGCAAAGAGAATAAAATTGCAGTCGTTGCAATATTTTTTGTCACGCGGTATTTGCGCAGCGGTCTTTCAAACGCAATTTTTTGGGAAAAATATATTTTTTGTATATTGTGAAAGATGATCTCACGCCAAGTAAATAGATACCTAACATGTCATGGTTTAAAATTGCGCACACCTGCGGAATGGTGACAAACTATGGGACTTAAAACCTCCATAGGCGACAGTTTAACCACTTGCCGACCGCCCGACTATATACGGCGGCAGTCAGCCCCTCCCAGGCAAAGTGACGTACCCGTACGTCACTAGCCTGGGAGCGAATGGGGGCAAGCGCGCGCCACCGGAGGCGCACTCCGCCCCCGCTCGTACCCGAAGAAGCCGGCGCGTGTGACCGGTGGACCCAATGTCCGCCGGTCACTCGCGATCGTCGGGCAGAGAGGGAGAAAGGCAGGCGGCTAACGTAAACAAAGCCGCCTGTCACTCTCCCCTGTGTAAAAGCACTGATCACTCGGTCCTGTTATGTAGGACCGTTGACCTGTGCTATTACACCACTAGCCACATCCAATGACAGTTAGAAACATGCCCCTAGGGCAGTGATGGAGAACCTTGGCACCCCAGATGTTTTGGAACTACATTTCCCATGATTCTCATGCACTCTGCAATGTAGTTGAGCATCATGGGAAATGTAGTTCCAAAACATCTGGGGTGCCAAGGTTCACCATCACTGCCCTAGGGACACACTTAACCCCTCCCTCTCCAATAAAGTTAACCCCTTCCCTCCCAGTGTCATTTTTACAGTAACAGTGCATATATATAGCACTGATTACTGTAGTAATGTCACTGGTAACCCCAAAAGTGTCAAAAATGTCAGTCAGGGGTCCGATCTGTCCGCCACAATGTCGCAGTCCCGCAAAAAAAATCACAGATCCCCGCCATTACGCGTTAAAAAAAAAAACAAAAATGACAAAAATCTTTCCCTTTGTTAGTAAACTCGATAACTTTTGCGCAAACCAATCAAAATACGCTTTTTGCGATTTTTTTTTTACCAAACATGGGTAGCAGAAAACAAATTGGCCAAAAATTTAAAAAAATTTTGATTTTTACATTTTTTTTGGGGGGGGGGGGGGGGATTTCATATAAAAAAAAATGTGAAAAATATTTTTATTTTTGCAAAATTGTCGCTCTTTTTTTGTTTATAGCGCATGATCAAAAAATCGCACAGGTGATCAAATACCACCAAAAGAAAGCTCTGTTTGTGGGGGAAAAAAAGGACGTCAAATTCGTTTGGGTACAGCGTCGCACGATTGACCGCGCAATTGTCCGTTAAAGTCACGCAATGCCGATTTGCAAAATACCCCCTGGTCAGGAAGGGGGTAAAATCTTCCGGGGCTTAAGTGGTTAAGAAATGTTAATGTTTACCAGTTTAGAGTTACAGAGGAGGTCATTTTCTAGAATTATTGCTCTCACTATGAGTATCGCATTGATACCTCACGTGTGATTTGAACACTGTTTTCATTTGCGGGCACGACTTATGTACTGTATACGTTTTCTTTGGAGCACGAGCTCACAGGGACGGGGGCCCTTTAAAATTTTTGATTTTTTTTCCTATTTATTTTATTTTTTATTTTTAACACTTTTTTTTTTTTTTTTTAAATCTGATCACTTCTATTGCTGTCACAAGGAATCTAAACATCCCTTGTGACAGTAATAGGCAGTGACAGGTGCTCTTTATGGAGGGATCGGGGGTCTAAAAGACTCCAAACCCCTCCACTGCACTTCCATGTATTCAAAACACCGAAATCTGCATTTTTGAATACTGACAGTTTTTAAATTGGCGCCATTGGCAGCCTAGTAAACAGGAAGTGACGTTGTGACGTCGCTTCTGGGTGACATGATCGGAGACCCGATCAAAGCTGAATCCGGCTTTGTTCAGGACTCCAACCACGTGCTGGCAGGTTGCTTGGGTCTCCCGGTGGGACGGGAGACCCAGGCAGAGCCGCGGAAGGCAGCGGGAGGGAGCCGCATCGGTTTTTATTTCCTGAAAGCCGACCTTCGACTCTGAAAAACGGTACCAGGTGCAGGCATCACCCCGGTACAACCACTTCTTCAAGCCGACATACAGGTATGTCGGTTTGCGGGAAGTGGTTAGAGGGGCGTGGCAGGGGGTGTGTCCTATGCCTACATACATTTGCTAATAGGAATCCCTCATTCCCATCTCAAAAAGTTGGGCGGTATGATGTAGCCATCACATCTAAGAGTTGGTAAGCTGCAATCAGGGGTGGATTGGGTTGGGGGAGATGCCCCGTAAAAAGGTTGCACAGCTTCCACCATACACATGCCTAAAGGCTTTCTGCTGAATAGGAGTTAAAAGTCCTCACCGGTGTCCTACTGAGTGCGGGGTGAGGATGAGGAAAGGGTGCAGCCCCCCCTCCCCAGCATGAATGGTTGACGCCGTGTCTGAGCAGAGGCCGGCTCATTGCCGGAACGGAGGCTCTCTTCCCTGGCCAGCCCTGACCAACCCACCCCTGCTCCCCCCTGCAGCCCCTGGCCACCCCCTGTCACAGAGGCGTAACTAGAACCTTCAGGGCCCTGGTGCAAGAAATCATGAAGGGCCCCCCGGACCCCTGGCCGGGGCCCTTCCCTTCAAGCCTGGGGCTCTTCCCACTGATCCTGGGGCCCTTTACTTTCATTTCGGGGCCCTTTCACAAGTTCTGCACTGGGCCCCCTTCCTGCCATCTTGGGGCCTCCCAATGGTGGTGGAATGCCAGGGCCCCGGTCGCAGATTTTACCTTTGCGATCCTGGAAGTTCACCCACTGGTGTCAGTAGTTTTTATTTTTTGGTATTATAATTGTATTATTTTTTATCATTTTATTTTATTTTTTTACAATGTCACTGACTATGACTCTGTCCATTCAGAAAAGGAAGGAGCTGGTAAATTAGATATTTACCGACCCTACCTGGTTCTCTATTGTGAACCATCCCTTTCAGCAGCCAGCAGGAGAGGGGAGGGAGCACAGTGGGGGGGGGACCAGGGAAGCACACAGGGGTCCAAAGACAGCAGAACACAAGTGAGATGGATCGGAGGAATGGCGGGGGCAGCATACAGAGGAACCAATCTCCTCCATTCTCCTCCTGCAGCTACAGGAGGAAAAAGGAGGACAGTGAATTCTCTACATGCTGCCCCTGCCGCCCCTCCTATCCAGGTGTACAGGGGAGCTGCATGGGCCCCCTGGAGCATGGGGCATGGTTGCGATTGCAACCCCTGCAACCCCTGTAGTTACGCCCCTGCCCTGTCACCCAGCACAGGAACCTGGAGTCGGTGCAACAAGTGCTGTCCAACCTTCCTGGTGAGCAGAGAGTACCTAGAGCGGAGCTTCAAGTGATTGTAAAGTCTCATGGTTTTTCACCCTAATCCATTCAATGCATTAAGGTGAAAAGCCTTCTGTGCTGCAGACCCCCCTTTTCCATACCTGACCTTGATCTGATCCAGCGATGTGCACGAGAGCAGCGGCTCCAGCCACTGTCTCTCTCTCCTGATTGGGCAGATTGATAGCAGCAGGAGCCATCGGCTCCCACTGCTGTAAGTCAAATCCAGTGACACGAGAGCGGGGCCGAGTCCAGCTGTTTGTGTCAATGGAATCAGCAGTGGGACTCAAGAGCGCGCCCGTACAGGTGGCCCCGTTTCTGTGGGGGCCCCCGATGAAGGGGAGGAGCCTAAGAAGAAGTATAGCATGTTTAGTATTTTAATAGAAAAAAAAGCAAACCTTTACAACCCCTTTCAGCCTGGAATGGGGGTCGGGAGGAGGCAGGGAATAGGGAGAGTGGGGGGTGGGGGGGGGCCCGAGTTGCTGCACCATGGGTTGTACTTGCCACCTAGGCCAAAAGTTGCCAGTCAGCCCCTGGATGTATATTAATAAATGTTTGCTTTTGGGTTTAAAGTGATATTAGGCTGGGTTCACACTGATGGGATGGAGAAATCCACAGCAGGTTCCCGCATCGCACCTGGGTCGCCGGCAGTTCACACTGCCATATGGTAGGCAGGGAGCTGGGAGTGTCAATGCAAAGTTGATGACACCCCCAGATTAGTTCGCATATTGCAGCCCAAACTGCAAATTTGGATGGCGTAGGTGTGAGCACCCATGCGATCCGATTCTGGTGCGGACCAAAAAAAGGGTCCTGTGAGTTTGGTCCGAATGCGATGCCAATTCATCCATACAATCTGCTCATTCGCATTGCACAGCAGTGTGGTGCAAATCACATGCGATGTCTCCCATCGCACCAATGTGAACCCAGCCTTAAAGTCTTGTTTTAAAAAAAAAACCAAAAAATAAACAAACATATTATACTTACCTGCTCTGTGCAGTTGGTTGTTGGTTTTACACAGAGCAGCCCAGATTCTTCTATTCTTGGGTCCCTTGCCGTCACTCCTGGCCCCTCCCTCCTGCCAAGTGCCCCCACAGCATTCAAACAGGAAGCTGCATCTCAACCCCTCCCTCTCTCTCTCCTCATTGGCTCACTTTGATTGACAGAAGCAGGAGCCAATGACGATCATGCAATATCGCTGGATTGAGATGGGGCTCAGTTAAGTATTGGGGGGCTGAGGGGAAATGCTGCTCACATAAGGTGTTCTATCTTAACCTCTTATAGACTGCCCACAGAGTTATACTGCGGCCGGGGGCGGCCCTCCTGCGCAAAATCAGGTACCTGTACGTGATTTCATGCACAGAGTCTGGGGAGTGCGCGCTGCTAGTGACCCTCTTCCGCTGTGATTGGACATAGCGGGAGCCAATCAGCAGGTCCGGTGGATGCAATGTCCGCTGGGATCTGCCGATTGTTTACAGGAGAGGCTATCCTCTAACAATGGTCTGTCAGAAAGGAAGATGGAGATCTTGTGTCTCTGCTGGCAGAAGCACAGATCTCTGTCTTCCCCTAGTTAAAGTCCATCCCCCAACAGTTAGAAAGCATCCCCTAGGAGCACACTTAACCTTTTGATTGTCCCTGGGTTAACCCCTTCCCTGCCAGTGTCATTATTACAGTAACAGTGCATATGTTTAGCACTGATTACTGTAGTAATGTCACTGCTCCACCCCAAAAGTGTCAAAAATGTCAGTTAGGTGTCCGATCTGTCTGCCGCAATGTCGTATTCCCGCTAAAAATCGCTGATCGCCGCCATTACTAATGAAAAATAAATAAAAAAAAAAAATTAAAATGACACAAATTTTTCCCCTAGTTAGTAGATAACTTTTGTGCAAACCAATCAAAATACGCTTATTGCGATTTTTTTTTACCAAAAATATGTAGCAGAAAACAAATTGGCCTAAAATGATGAAAAAATTAGATTTTTTATTTTTTTAGGGAATGTTATATCGCAGAAAGTGAACAATGTTGTTTCTTTTTTTTCAGAATTGTCGCTCTTTTTTTCCGCACAGGTGATCAAATACCACCAAAAGAAAGCTCTGTTTGTGGGAAAAAAAGAACATCAATGTTATTTGGGTACAGCGTCGCACGACCGCACAATTGTCTGTTAAAGTAACGCAGTGCCGTATTGCCAGAAATGGCCTGGTCATTAAGGCTCCATTCACACCCGAGCGTAGCGTTTTCAGGCATTTTTGTGGGCGTTTTTCTGGCTTTTTTGGGGATTTTTAGGCTTTTTTAGGCATTTGTTTGCAGGTGTTTGGAGGCAGGCATTGACATCTAACAAAAAAGCTTTCTACTGCTGTGCATGGGGGGGCTGCCAATTGTTCTCTCACTGTGACTATGGAAGGAAATCATTTGTCATCATGACTTGACAAATATACGACTTTTCATTTCCCCAAACTTTCAACAAAATTTAGGGGATTTTAGCAAAGTGTTACCTTTTTGGTGAACACGTGTCTGGGTATCCATGGGAAAGTAGAAAGGTGGGCGGCTAATACACGTCATGTGATCAGGAGGTCATCGGGACGCCTCTTGTAGCTCTTCTTGGCCACCAAAAACAAAGGGAAACTTTTTTCATGCTAATTTCAAAATGAACAGCCATATGTGGGGAAATTATTTTTCGACTAAATTTCAGCAAATGCGTTTTCTCTAATATTAGTTTACAGCTGATCTCTGGCATCCCCTTCTGTCTTGCACAGTCACATAGCTCCCAACTGTCACTGATTTGGAGGGACTGTCACTGATTAGGAGGGACTGTCACTGATTAGGAGGGACGGTCACTGATTAGGAGGGACTGTCACTGATTTGGAGGGACTGTCACTGATTAGGAGGGACTGTCACTGATTTGGAGGGACTGTCACTGATTTGGAGGGACGGTCACTGATTAGGAGGGACTGTCACTGATTTGGAGGGACTGTCACTGATTAGGAGGGACTGTCACTGATTTGGAGGGACTGTCACTGATAAGGAGGGACGGTCACTGATTTGGAGGGACGGTCACTGATTTGGAGGGACTGTCACTGATTTGGAGGGACTGTCACTGATTAGGAGGGACGGTCACTGATTTGGAGGGACTGTCACTGATTTGGAGGGACTGTCACTGATTAGGAGGGACTGTCACTGATTTGGAGGGACTGTCACTGATTTGGAGGGACTGTCACTGATAAGGAGGGACGGTCACTGATAAGGAGGGACTGTCACTGATTTGGAGGGACGGTCATTGATTTGGAGGGACTGTCACTGATTTGGAGGGACTGTCACTGATAAGGAGGGACGGTCACTGATAAGGAGGGACTGTCACTGATTTGGAGGGATGGTCACTGATTTGGAGGGACTGTCACTGATTAGGAGGGACTGTCACTGATTTGGAACAAAGTCCCTCTGTCCCTCTTTCCTCCTTATTTGTCCCTCATTTTGGTCTGATCTATATAGTTGTATAAAATAAAGCACTTTTTGATCTTTCAAAAAGTGTTTCCCAGTGCTAAACCTTTCATCCAATTTCTAAATTGCTGCATTTGTAAATTTCAAAAGCCAATATAAAGGATTAGAAGTGTTAAGAAAAAAAGCATTTGTGAGTTTAATTAATTTTTTTTTTTTTGTATAATTCTCCTTTAAAACCACTTTACAACCACCCACCACAGATATACTGCGGCAGGCAGCTGCTCCTGGGCAAAGCGACGTAGCTATACGTCGCTCGCTCTCAGGAGGCTAGGGGGCAAGCGCACGCCACCAGCGGCGCGCTCCCGCCCCCGCTCATCAGCGGGGAAGCCGATGCATGTGTCAGGTGGCTCCGATTGCCACCTGACCCCTGCGATCGCTCCCCGCTGAGGGAGAAGGACGGTCGGTTGTTGTAAACACAGCTGACCGTTCTTCTCCCTGGAATGATCATAGAGCCCCTGTGATCCTTCTATATAGGATCACATGTCTCTATGGACATTTCAGAAGCCACGCCTCCCCCACAGTTAGAATCACTCCTCTAGGGTCACAGTTAACCCCTTGATCACCCATGTTAACCCCTTCCCTGCCAGTGCCATTATTACAGTAACAGTGCATATGTATAGCACTGATTACTGTAGTAATGTCACTGGTCCCCCCAAAAGTGTCAAAAATGTCAGTTAGGGGTCCGATCTGTCTGCCACAATGTTGCAGTCCCGCTAAAAATCGCAGATCGCCGCCATTACGCGTTAAAAAAAAACATCAAAAATTACCAAAATCTTTCCCTTAGTTAGTAAATGCAATAACTTTTGCGCAAACCAATCAAAATACGCTTTTTGCGATTTTTTTTTTACCAAACATATGTAGCAGAAAACAAATTGGCCTAAAATGTTAAAAAATTTAGATTTTTAAATTTTTTGGGGGGAATTTCATATAAAAAAATGTGAAAAATATTGTTATTTTTTGCAAAATTTACGCTCTTTTTTTGTTTATAGCGCATGATCAAAAAATCGCACAGGTGATCAAATACCACCAAAAGAAAGCTCTGTTTGTGGGAAACATCAAATTCGTTTAGGTACAGCGTTGCACGACCGCGCAATTATCCGTTAAAGTCACGCAGTGCCGAATCGCAAAATAGGCCCTGGTCAGGAAGGGGGTAAAATCTTCCGGGGCTTAAGTGGTTAAAGTGGAAGTAAGCCCTTTTTTAAAGTTGTACCCACAGGTAATCCTATAATAAGGCTTACCTCTAGGTAGTGTGAATATCTCCTAAACTTGTACTGTTCAGGAGATATTCACACTGCATGCAGCCGATGACGATACCAGCGCATGCATTCTAAAGGAACGGCAGAATCTTGCGATCCCCTCGGTACTGCAGTCCGTGATTCCCGCACATGACGCCTTAGCGCTGCGACCAATCCAAAGGACAAGAACGTGGAAGGAAGATGGAGTGAAGATGGAATCGCTTTCATTGATGACAAGGCTTCATTCTAAGGTACGTATTTCGTAATGTCAAGTATGCAATGTAATTAGTGATCGACCAATATCGGTTTTTCGTTGCCTGATACCGATATTTTGGCCAATGCATATCGGTATCGGCCGATATTTTTGTACATTTAAAAAAAATTTTTTTTTTTTTTTTTGACAGGTACTTTTGTGGAGGGATCTGGGGGTCTAAAAGACCCCAAACCCCTCCTCTGCACTTAAAAGCATTCAAAACGCCAAGTTTGGCTGTTTTGAATGCTGTCATTTTTTTTAATCTTGCGCCAGACAGTACCCGGAAATGATGTCACTCATGACATCACTTCTGTTTTTTTGCATGGAGACCTGATCAGAGCCGAATGTGGCTTTGATCAGGTCTTCGGCGGCCATGCAGGATGGTTACCCGGGTCTCCCGGTGGGACGGGAGACCCGGGCGAGCCGCGGAGGGCGGCGGGAGGGGGGGGGGGCTTCTCAGCCGCATCGGTTGTCATTACAAGACAGCCGACCGTTGGCTATGGACACCGGTACCGGGGTGATGCCTCTAGCTGCAGGCATCACTCTGGTACAAGCACTTTCCGAAATATCGGTAATATCGGTAACCTCCGGGGCCGATTCCGATATATCAAGGAAAGTGCATATAAGCCCTCAATATATCAGCTTTGACGATAATCAGTCGATCCCTAGATGCAATTGCCTTACAGTCAGTAAGGCACTTCAGTGGGAAGAATGCTCCTTACATTGATGGTCAGTGGGAAGAATGCTCCTTACATTGGTGGTCAGTGGAAAGAATGCTCCTTACATTGGTGGTCAGTGGGAAGAATGCTCCTTACATTGGTGATCAGTGGGAAGAATGCTCCTTACATTGGTGGTCAATAGGAAGAATGCTCCTTACATTGGTGGTCAGTGGAAAGAATGCTCCTTACATTGGTGGTCAGTGAGAAGAATGCTCCTTACATTGGTGGTCAGTGGGAAGAATGCTCCTTACATTGGTGGTCAGTGGGAAGAATGCTCCTTACATTGGTGATCAGTGGGAAGAATGCTCCTTACATTGGTGGTCAGTGGGTAGAATGCTCCTTACATTGGTGGTCAGTGGAAAGAATGCTCCTTACGTTGATGGGCAGTGGAAAGAATGCTCCTTACATTGGAGGTCAGTGGGAAGTATGCTCACTACGTTGGTGGTTAGCTTAATCAATACTCCTTACATTGGTGGCCAGTGAATGAATGCCCCTTGCATAGGTGGTCAGTGGGAGTAATGTTGCTTACACTGGTTCAGTGGCAGGAATGTTACTTGCATTGTAGCCAGTGGGGGAATCTTGCTTACACTTGTGGTCAGTGGGAGGAATGCTCCTTACATTGGTTGTCAGTGTGAAGAATGCTCCTTACATTGGTGGTCAGTGGGAGGAATGCTCCTTACATTGGTGATCAGTGGGAAGAATGCTCCTTACATTGGTGATCAGTGGGAAGAATGCTCCTTACATTGGTGGTCAGTGGGAAGAATGCTCCTTACATTGGTGGTCAGTGGGAGGAATGTTCTTGTCTGGATAAGGGCATGGAGGAATATCAGACCTGCTTTTGGTGAACTGTCCTTCTCTGGGTGAGGAGCTCGTTTCCTATGCTATTTCTTTCACGCCTTTAGCTTTTGTTGGATAATATCTTCGTTTTTGAAGAAGGGCTGCATGCATAATGGGGGTGGTTTTGTTTCTTGACCTTGCAGGTTTGATGTCTGGTGTGGTGGTGTGAGTCCTACTAAGATTATTTTTCCCGGTAATGATATGTTCATGATGTGAGTTTTGTTTTTGCTGTAAAGGCAGTCTTTGTTTGAGAGCAGAATTTGCTATGTATTGTTTTCCCCTTTTCATGTAAATATGTATATATTTATTTATGTATATTGTTTTATGCTTATTGATTGCAAGACTTTTAATAAACAAAAATTGGGAGGAATGTTCTTTACATTGGTGGTCAATGGGAGGAATGTTCCTTGCACTGGTGGTCAGTAGGAGTTATGCTCCCCTCACAGATATTTAAAAAGATCATTGGTGTCAGTGGTAACTTATGCAAAAATTGCTGAAGAACCCCCAAGAAAACTCTGGAGAAACCCTAGGTTTTCACAGAACCCTGGTGGAGAAAGGCTTGGTTTGGTTAAAAAATACGATATGGAAAGAACAATAAATGAGAACCGTCATTGTACATTTTTGCTAAAAACAAAACTGGAATCTACTACTAGATGGAGTGTTTGGGACAATATATCTCTCTTCTCAGTCATGATTGATGCTGCTGGGGGTTATTCCAGAACTCTTACAGTCACAATGACATGGTCAACCAGACGTGCGATGGATCTTCATAAGAAATTAGTGCTGAATCACCTATAAAATCACTAATTTCCCAACTGAAAACAGCAAATGCTGCAAACCAGTATTCATGCAAAAATGAGAAAAGATCCCCCATGATATGTGGTGGAACATCAGCGGTGTCCTGTAAGGGAGATACTGTATATGGCATCAACATGAAAATTGAGCATCAACTTAGTCTTTACAGTTTTCACATACAGATGGTATATATCTCCCTTATAGGAACAGAAGTTGTTCCGATACACCTGAATCCCCTTGGAGATCCACCATTCTCCCATGCGATTGGAAGTCCAAGTTTGACTGGCAATGAGGATTTCCACATCCAAACCAAATTTAGTACTGGGAGACAGATGCTGACGCTGACAAATCACGAGCCAGCGCAGTGAAATCTGGGAACGTACTCTGATGCAGTTGGTACTTCTGGTGCTATATGTAGACACTCTCAGTACAAGTTTCTGGTGAAGAGATGGAGGCCTACCTTAGGACTTTCATAAGTCCATGACTGCCATCCCTTAATGAAACTGTGTTAAAGTAAACCTGACATAATAGACTTCTGCAGTAAGTCAGATAGAGCCCACCTCATTTGCTGGTTGGAGGACACCCAATATCATCTTCGCTGTTACCAAAATCTTTGTTGGATCATTTAAGCTCCCTCCATACTCACGTGTTGCGTTTTTTCAAACTGTACCACAAAGCACAGTTATGCATGGAACTCTTTGCATTGCAGTAGCATTCATTTAGAAGATGCCAAGTGACCCGAACTTCCCATTGAGGTACACTGTGTTAAAAAAAAGTACAATCTGGTTTTGTTTCATTGCTGTGCGTTGGCAGTCAATTCTAAATGAATGGTCTTAATGAAATCCCACACATGTTTGTGCTCCTGGAATAGAACGTTGTGATGGAGCCCATGAAGCACAAAGAAGGTCAACGTGACAACTTGACAGGGCCCGTGAACCACAAGAAGGCCAACATGATGGGGCCCATGAAGAAGGTCAACTTGATGGGGCCCATGAAGCACAAAGACAGGGCCAGTGAGGCACAAGAAGGCCAATATGACGGGGCAAATAAAGCACACGTAAGGCCAACGTGACAAGGTCTGTGAAACGCAAAGTAGGCTAAGGTGACAGGGCCTGTAAAGCACAAAGAAGGCCAATGTGACTGAGCCTGTGAAGCACAAAGAAGGTCAACGTGATAGAACCATAAAGCACAGGAAAGGCCAACATGATGGGGTCTATGAAAAACAAAAAAGTAATTGTGACAGGGCCTATGAAGCACAAGAAGGCCAATGTGATGCGACTCATGAAGCACAAAGAAGATCAAGGTGATGGAGCCCATGAAGCACAAAGAATGCCAACGTGATGGAGCCCATGAAACACAAAGTACGTAAAGCACAGAAAAGGTCAACATGATGGGGCCGGTGAAGCACAAAAAGGCCAACGTGATGTGGCCCATGAAGCACAAAGAAGGACAACATGATGGGGCCCATGAAGCACAAAGAAGGTCAACATGATGTGGCCCATGAAGAACAAAGAAGGTCAACGTGACAAGGCCTGTGAAACAAAAAGAAGGCCAAAATGAAGTACAAGGCCAATGTGAAGCCCATGAAGCACAAAAAAGGTCAACGTGATGGGGCCAGTGAAGTACAAAGAAGGTCAATATGATGTGGCCCATGAAGCACAAAGAAGGCTAACATGATGTGGCCCATGAAGCACAAAGAAGGTCAACATAATGGGGCCCATGAAGAAGGTCAACTTGATGGGGCCCATGAAGCACAAAGACAGGGCCAGTGAGGCACAAGAAGGCCAACATGACGGGGCAAATAAAGCACACGTAAGGCCAACGTGACAGGGTCTGTGAAACGCAAAGTAGGCCAATGTGACAGAGCCTGTGAAGCACAAAGAAGGTCAACGTGATGGGGCCAGTGAAGCACAAAGAAGGCCAAAGTGAAGCACAAGGCCAATGTGAAGCTGATGAAGCACAAAACAGATCAACGTGATGGGGCCTGCGAAGCACAAAGAAGGTCAACGTGATGGGGACTGTGAAGCACAAGAAGGCTAATGTGACAGGGCCCACGAGACTCAAAGAAGGTTAAAATGACAGGGACTGTGATGCACAAAGATGGCCAACATGATGGGGCCCAAGAAGCACAAAGAAAGCCAACGTGATACATAGAAGAGCAAAATGAAGCACAAGGCCAATGTAAAGCCCATGAAGCCCAAAAAAAAAGGTCAATGTAATGAGGCCCATTAAGTACAAAAAAGGCCAACGTGATGAGGCCTATGAATCGCAAAGAAAGTCAACATGATGGGCTTATGAAGCACCCTCATAGCCAATGGAGGAATCTTGGGAAGGTCCAGGTTCTCATGCTGGCACACATAGTGAAGCTACAAAAAGAATACCATTCATTTCTACTTATTTATTTTCCCAATGCAACACCATATGGCCAAGGATTTAACAAGGATCCCAGAGAGGGACTTCTATTGTCTACACATAGCCTAAAACCAGATATCCAGCATGTTTATTAGATTAGAGAATCGGATATAGGCATTGGCCCCTATCTCCTCACTCACCTCTTGTCGCTGAAGGTGGTGCGGACGTGAAACGATGACTGGCACTAGCAGGTACTGACAGAGGAAAGTTTTCATGCCTTTATGTGTGACATGAAAAGAAAGGCCTTGGAATCATGAAGTGGCATTAAAACAATAGTAACCCTCCGCATCTTCGCCAACAGCCGCGGAGCGCACACACTTGAACTTAAACCATTTCACATGAACAGAAAAGCACCCGATTTACACTATAGGAAAAAGCGGGGAGGGTTTTCTTTTTTCCTTTTTCTTTACAAATACCTGTCACATGTAAAGCAAGAATGGCAAATGTATGGCAAGCTCTTGAGATCGGTGCTTGTTATATTCATATGTATATTTAAGATGCTCGACCTTGTACTTTATGTACTGCATAATTATTAATATTATGCGCTTCTGCTGCAGCAAAAGGCACTTTTCTATAGGCAACTTACCTTGACCAAATCAGGGTTGTGCGAACACATAGAACGGCGCTTAGATTTTAGGAGCGTGTTATGAGTCGGATGTTTTGTATTCCTTGTTTTCTATGTGTTATCTTCAGAAGCCTCAATGCGCGAGGATGAACAATCAGGCTGAACTCCAGCTATGATCCTAATTGACTTCTTAAATTGGTCAAGCTTGGTACAATGTAAGAATGCATACCTCCTACCTGAGGGGCTCCTGGGGAAGCTGACAATCACTGTAGTAGTCGGTGCTACTACAGTATCCCCTCCACACACTGACCACATGTGGTCATTCTTTCAGGACTGCTGTCATTCATAGAATGCATTGTATTTTTTTAACCACTTAAGCCCCGGAAGATTTTACCCCCTTCCTGACCAGGGGGTTTTTGTGATTTTTTACTGCGTGACTTTAACAGACAATTGCGCGGTCGTGCGACACTGTACCTAAACGAATGTGACGTCCTTTTTTTCCCATAAACAGAGCTTTCTTTTGGTGGTATTTGATCACCTGTGCGATTTTTTGATCATGCGCTATAAACAAAAAAAAAGCGTAAATTTTGCAAAAATAACAATATTTTTCACATTTTTTTATATGAAATTCCCCCAAAAAATGTAAAAATCAAAATTTTTTAACATTTTTGGCCAATTTGTTTTATGCTACATATGTTTGGTAAAAAAAAAAAATCGCAAAAAGCATTTTGATTGGTTTGCGCAAAAGTTATCGCGTTTACTAACAAAGGGAAAGATTTTTATAATTTTTGGTGTTTTTTTTTTTAACGAGTAAGGGCGGTGATCTGCGATTTTTTTTTGCGGGACTGCGACATTGCGGCAGACAGATCGGACCCTTGACTGACATTTTTGACACTTTTGGGAGTACCAGTGACATTACTGCAGTAATCGGTGCTATACATATGCACTGTTACTGTAAAAATTACACTGGCAGGGAAGGGGTTAACTGTATTGGAGAGGGAGGGGTTAAGTGTGTCCTAGGGGCATGCTTCTAACTGTGATTGGACATGGCTACTAGTGTAAAAACAGAGATCAACGGTCCTACATAGTAGAACCGTCTGATCTCCATTTTTACACAGGGGAGAATGACAGGCGGCTGTGTTTACATTAGCCGCCTGCCTTTCTCCCTTCCCGGTGAACGATCGCGAGTGACCGGCGGACATTGGGTCCGCCGGTCACACGCACTGACTTGTTAGGGAACGAGTCCGGGTGGGGGCGCGCCTCAGCGGGCGCGCGCTCGCCCGCTATTGGCTTACAAGCCGGTGACAGGCTAGTGACGTATATATACGTCACTTTGCCTGGCCGGTGGCTGACCGCCGCAGTATATGTACTTGCGGCGGTCGGCAAGTGGTTAAAAGCACAAGGCATTCTCTAATTGGATGAGGTGAAAAGAGGGACATCACTGCCTTGCTTCTCCACATCTTCCAATCAGTTCACACCTTGTATTCACTAAATAAAAATGCAGTGTGAATAGCTGCAGTGCCGAGTAAGTGACCCCCTGTGCGCCATGTGGCAGCTGTTCAGCAGAGGATCCGGAAAATTGCTGCTATTACTGCAGTAGCACCAACTACTACAGTCATTGCCAACTTCCCCAATGAACCGGTGTAGTGGTTAGCACTTTCTCCTAGCAGCAAGAGGGTCGCTGGTTCAAATCCCAACCACGACACTACCTGCCTGAAGTTTGCATGTTTTCCTTGTGCCTGCGTGGGTTTCCTCCGGCTGCTCCGGTTTCCTCCCACACTCCAAAGACATGCTGGTAGGTTAATTGGATCCTGTATAACAAAAATTGGCCCTACTGTGTATGTATGTGAGTTGGGGACCTTAGATTGTAAGCTCCTTGAGGGCAGGGACTGATGTGAATGTACAATGTATATGTAAAGCGCTGCGTAAATTGACAGCGCTATATAAGTACCTGAAATAAATAAATAAATAAAACCCTCAGGAATGGAATGCCAAACTGGACCCATGTAACTATGCAAAAAAGATTATAACTGGCAGTAGGGCTGCACCAATACCGTGTTACCGATATTGATACTTTCGGTCAAGTACTGGCTGATACCGAGTACCGATGCCTTTGCCATGAGATTTGAGCCCATACAACATGCATGGGCTCAAATCACACTGCAAAGAATCTCATGTGATTTGAACAGGAATGCGGTACGATTCCTGTCTGAATCACATGCGGTTTCCCACACAGCTCCTGTGTGAACCCAGGCTGAAGTCACTATGACAAGGCTGGATTCACACAGGAGCGGTGTGTGATACCGCATGCGATTTGGACAGGAATCGCACCACATTCCTGTTCAAATCACATGAGATTCTTTGCAGTGCAATTTGAGCCCATTCATTTTGTATAGGCTCAAATCGCACCACAAAAGTATCGGAGCATTTGCACCAGTATCGGTCCAACTCTACCTGGCAGTGCTGTGTGAGCAACCCCTGTGGCCGGTGTGCAGTGGGCCAGCTTTTCAGCACAGGAGTCGGAAGACTGCCGCTATTACTGTAGTAGCGCCAACTACTACAGTG
This sequence comes from Pelophylax lessonae, assembly GCF_965119305.1. Lineage (NCBI taxonomy): Eukaryota > Metazoa > Chordata > Amphibia > Anura > Ranidae > Pelophylax > Pelophylax lessonae. Next base: position 49,676,217 of record NC_138776.1, on the reverse strand, counting down.
ATTTTCAGCTTCCCCAGTGAGCCCTCAGGTATGGCATATGTATACTTACATTGTGCCAAGCTAAACCAGCGTAACTATGCAACTAAGATCCTACCTGCCATTGATGAACACGCAGCCCCCTGAGGTCAGTGTGTAGTGGGACAGCTACTGGGATCCAGGGGCGTAACTACAGGGGTTGCAATTGCAACCGGGCCCCATGCTTCAGGGGGCCTGTGCGGCTCCCCTGTAAACCTGGTTAGGAGGGGCGGCGGGGGCAGCATGTAGAGAAATCACTGTCCTCCTTTTTCCTCCTGTAGCTGCAGGAGGAAAATGGAGGAGATTGGTTCCTCTGTATGCTTCCCCCGCCACTCCTCTTATCCAGTTCACTTGTGTTCTGCTGTCTCTGGGCCCCTGTGTGCTCCCCTGGTTCCCCCTCCCCCCCCCATTGTGCTCCCTCCCCTGCCCTGCCGGCTGCTGTAGGGGATGTGTCACAATAGAGAACCAGGAAGGGGTCGGTAAATATGTAATTTACCAGCTCCTTCCTTTTCTGAATGGACAGAGTCATAGTCAGTGACATTATAAAAAAAAAATAACAATAAAATGATAAAAATTATACAATTAAAATACCAAAAAATAAAAACTACTGACACTAGTGGGTGAACATCCAGGATCGCAAAGGTGACACTTGCGACCGGGCCCTGGCATGAAAATTGTGAAGTCCATATATAATCCCAAATGTGAATAATGTCCTCAGTGAGTATAGGAAAGGTTCCTCTCCACCAGCATGCAGACACACTATACACTCACCAGACTTCATTGGCCCCTATTACAGGGAGTCAAATTGTACATATGAGAAAATCCAAGATGTCATACATGAGGTCACAGGAATAAATTCAAACCACTGCTGTCATCCATTCAGTATGTATATAAATAGTGTGTTCAAAGCTCCAACGTTGCCATATAGAGAGAGAAAGGAAGAAACACTCTCATGGTGCAGTATATCAAATCATTTATTTAAAAAAGAGGGTTGTATTGCACTTACATCAAAGAAGACAGAGATCGGCATGTATTGTATAGGAATCGCTGGTTTGTGCTTCATCTGCGCTCCAGCTGACCGGAATTGATGTATCTCAAACACCACCTATGCTGACATCAACGAAAGTATAAGTGTTTGTTAGAAATGAAATGGCAAAATGCCATTTCTGATACCGCAGTAGTGCGCTCACGTGATACCCCTGTGCTGGCCAGCCTCGATCTAAAGAGAGAAGCGGGAGGGGCGGAAATTCCTCTGTGACATCAGTCGGCCAGCAGACAGAATCTCCGCCCCTCCCGCTTCTCTCCATAGATCGGGGCTGGCCAGCACGGGGCGATCATGTGAGCGCTCTGCCATGGTGTCAGAAACGGTATTTAGCCTTTTCATTTTTAACAAACACTTACACTTTCATTAATGGCAGCATATCTGCATGGGATACATTGATATGTGCAGCTGAATAATGGCGGGAGGGGTGGGGAGGAAACACTCTTATGCTGACAGGGAGGGAGGGGGGAGAGACTGTCAGAGGAGAGACAAGAGCTGTTGATGACGGAGGCATGTAAGCTGACCATGGTAATCAGGGCTCAGCAGCCATAATTATCATGGTCAGTAGAGGCAGGGGGACACAGGACCTGACAAGATCAACCAAGTTTATTACCAGTTAAGAAGAGAAGAATTGCACAGCACACGCACTGTGCTGTTATTCATGCCTTAAAGGAACAGGATCTTAGGTTTTTTTTAGGGTTACAAACGCTTTAACGTTTTGGGACTGCGCTTAAAAATGCACGCTTTGTGTGTTCACGAAATACTCAGGTGTAAATGCAGCCTTAAATGTAGCAGAGGCACAAAAACATACAAAAACAAAATAAAAATTGTTCAGATGTAGGATAAAGAAATGCACTAACATGCAGCATTTTTATAACATTATTGTGTGAATCCAAGTGGAGACCTTTTATAATGTGTTTTTTATTTGGCCCTGGGACCCCCCTCACCTCCAGTATCCTTTCTGTGTCTTGCAAACAGGTGCAATATTCCACATATTTTAGGTATTTATTTCTTACATAACTTCTTATGTAAGGTCATTATGCTTACAGTTGCTAATTCCATAATAGATGAGAGAGAATGAGAAAAAAGAAGACAAAATAGAGAGTAGATGGAGAAGGGGAAGAGAAAGGGAAAGGAGAAGGGGAAGTTGAAAGGGGAAGGGGAAAGGGGAGGGGAAGGAAAAGGGGAAGGAGGAGGAGGAGGAGGAGAAGAAGGAGAAGAAGGGGAAGGAAAAGGGGCAATGTAAGAAGAAGAAGGAGGAGAAAAAGGGGAAGGGGAAGAGGAAGGAGAAGAAGGAGAAGGGAAAGGAGAACAAAGAGAAAGGGAATGAGAAGGGGAAGGGCAAAAAGGGTAAGAAGGAGAAGGAGGAAAAGAAGGGAAGGGGAAGGAGGAGAAGGGGAAGGGGAAAGGGGAAGGAGAAGGGGAAAAGGGAAGGGAAAGAGAAGGGGAAGGGGAAGAAGGAGGAGAAGAAGTGGAAGGGGATGGAGAAGAAGGGGAAGGTGAAGGGGAAGGAAAAGGAGAAGGGGAAAGAGAAGGAGACAGGGAAGGAGAAGGAGAAGGGGAAAGAGAAGGGGAAGGAGGAGATGGGGGAAGGGGGGGGGGAAGGAGAAGGAGAAGGGAAAGGGAAAGGGAAAGGGGAAGGGGAAGGAGAAGGAAGAGAAGAAGAGGAGGGGGGAGAGGAAAGGGAAGAGGAAGGAGAAGGGGAAAGAGAAGAGGAAGAAGGAGGAGGGGGAGAAGGAGAAAAGGGGTAAGGGAAGGAGATGAAGGGGAGGGAGAATTAGAAGGAGAAAAAAGAAAAATAATTTTGGGGCTTAAACGCCCCAACCTCCCCGGGGCAACAGCCTCTCCAGAGGCCCTTAGGCCTTGCGTTGGGGTATAGAGAAAGGGGAAGTAGAAGGAAGAGAAGAAGAGGAGGGGGAAGGGGAAGGGGAAAGGGAAGAGGAAGGAGAAGGGGAAGGAGAAGAGGAAGAAGGAGGAGGAGAAGGAGAAAAGCGGGAAGGGAAGGAGACGAAGGAGACGAAGGAGAGGGGGAATTAGAAGGGGAAAAAAGAAAGATAATGGGGAGAGAAGAGAGAAGATAGAGAGAACATTGAGGAGGGGAGGGGAGGGGAGGGAGAAAGAATATAATGAAGGATATTTGGGTAAGAGAGAGAGAGAAAGAAGATAGAGAGGGCGAGAAGGTTAGGAGAGAAAAGAGAGAGAGGGAGAGAAAGAAAGGGAGGTGATGGAAGAGGGGAGTAGAGGAGAGGAAAGGATAACGAGAAAGAATAGAAAAGAGAATAATTGGATATAGAAGAAGAGGAATTGGAGAGGTGGTAGAAGAGAGAGAGATAGAAAGAAAGCAAGAGGGGGATAGAGAGAACATTAGGCGAGAGGAGAAGAGAGAGGTAGAGAAGGAAAGTGACAGTGAGCAGAGAGAGAGAAAAGATAAAGATAGATATAGGGAGAAATAAAAAACTCGAAAAGAACAGATAGATTGAGAAAAAAAAAAAATGAGAAATAGAATTATACAGACAATTTAAAGAGTGTTGAGAGAGAATGAGAGTGAGAGACAAGTCAAGGAGAGACAAGAGAAAAGAAAAAAAGAGAGATTCATAAAATAAAGGAAAAAAGACAAAAAAAAAAGAGAGAGAACAGAAGAATAAAGGGGAGAGTAGTACAGAGTAGTGATCGACCGATATCTTTTTTTGTTACCGATACCGATATTTTGGCCATTGAATATCGGTATCGGCCGATATTGGCCGATATTTTTGTACATTTAAAAATTTTTTTTTTTTTTATATAACTTGACAGGTACTCTTTTGGAGGGATCTGGGGGTCTAAAAGACCCCAAACCCCTCCTCTGCACGTAAAAGCATTCAAAACCCCAAGTTTGGCTGTTTTGAAAGCTGTAATTCTTGTTGAATATGGCGCCAAGTACCCGGAAGTGATATGATGACATCACTTCCAGGTTTTTACATGGAGACCCGATCAGAGCCGAATGCGGCTTTGATCGGGTCTTCGGCAGCCGTGCAGGCTGGTTTCCCAGGTCTCCCATCCGAGCCGCGGACGTCCCCTCCCGCTCCTTGTAATGACGGCTGAGTGGCTTCTCAGCCACATCTGTAGTCATTACAAGACAGCCGACCGTCGCCTATGGACGCCGGTACCGGGGTGATACCTCTAGCTGCAGGCATCACTCTGGTACAGCACTTTCCTGAAATAACGGCAATATCGGTCACCTTGGTGGCCGATTCCGATATATCGGGGAAAGTGCAGATCGGCCCTCAATATATCGGCTTTGCCGATAATTGGTCGACCCCTAGTAGAGAGAGATAAAGAGCGATAATAGATGGTAGGCAGAGAAAGGCACAGAGACAGAACAGAGAGAAGATAATAGAGAGAAGAAGAGGACAGGAAGGATGGTGAGGGGGGATACAGTGAGAGGTCTCTAAGGGGCTTCTATGTGTTTAATACAATCAGCAAATACTTATTTATACAAAATATCACACAGATGTCTCATTTGTCAAAAACGATCCATAGCAAAAAAAATAAAAAAATAATGATAAACCCGACTCCATGACATCAAAAAGAATTTACTATTAGCATTGCCGCCTCCCAATAATGTGCCTTGAATGGATCGCGCATGTTAAGAGACGTATCCTGATATTTGCTTTGCTAATTAACATACTCTTTATCTATTTCCAAGCAGATAGATCAATACTAACCATCGACAAAGTGCCCTTGAACGCCCCAACCTCCCCTGGGGCAACAGCCTCTCCAGAGGCCCTTAGGCCTTGCGTTGGGGTGACATCAGCACAGGAGGGGTTAACGTTCCATTTAACCCACAAAAAAAAAAAAAATGAAATTACAATAAATAATTACGACGGTCTCTTAAAATATTTAAGGTCGCGCATAAACATCTTGGAGCCGCATTCCCTAGCAGTGGGGGTGACAGCGGGGTGAAAATCTCCACTCACCGGCTTGCTGAATAGTTTGGTGAAAAAAAAAAAAACTTATCGCGCTGATTTGCATACTAAAGGCCGGCGATGTAGACAAATATAAATTTAAAACAAAATCTGCGCAAATGAAAACGTACAGCTTCAATATTAATCAGCCGAGCAGAAATGGTGTGAAAGGGAGCTTGAAAAGGAGTAAAATAGATGTGTGCGTTTAATCAGACAGACTTTCTTAGGACACAAAGAACGAGGCTAATTAATCTCAGCAGGTAGGCGCACTAACCTTCAGACTTCATAAATAAATAAGTCGCCGAACAATGTCTGCCACTACTGCCAGCAAAATCAGGGATTATTTTCCACAAACCGCTGTTTGGGGACACCCAGAAAATTCACCTCCTGGCTCGTGTGGCGATGGCGAGGGGGGGTTGTGTGTTGCGTCAGGTCAGCCATTTTTTTTTTTTGTACGGGTTGAAAGGAAGATCCGTTAATGCTGCCCAGGTAGCGATTTTTTACATTATTAATTGCAGCTAACTGTTGTTTAAAGTGGTTCTAAAGGATCAAGGTTATTTACCATCTTGCATTCTATGCATAACGGTAAAAAACCTTCTCTGTGCAACTCCCCCCCCAGCCCCCTTTAATACTTACCTGAGCCCCATCTCCAACCTGCAATGTGCAAGAGAGCCTCAGCTCTCCAGGGACTCTCCCTCCTCATTGGCTAAGACAGCAGCAGGAGCCATTGGCAAGTGAGCCAATGAGGAGAGAGAGGAGGCGGGGCCAAGCCACGGTTTTCTGTGAATGGACACGCAGAGCCATGGCTTGGTAATGAGCCTGCTCCGGTGCCCCCATTGCAAGCTGTTTGCTCTAGGGCAGGAGGGAGGGGTCAAGAGTGCCGGCGAGGGACCCAAGAAGAGGAGGATCGGGACAGCCGTGTGCAAAACCAACTGCACAGAGCAGGTAAGTATGACATGTTTGTTATTTAAAAAAAAAAAGGAAGCCTTTAATATCACCTTAAAACGGAGTTCCACCCAAAAGTGGAACTTCCGCTTTAAGTATTCCTAACCCCCTGACATGCCACATTTGGCATGTCATTTTTTTGGGGGGGGGGGGGCGGGTACCTAGTTTTGACAGGTACCAGCTCCCACTTCCGTTCGGAGCGCCGCGGCGCCCTGAGCGGAAGTTCTTCTCTCCCCCTCCCTCCCTGCAATCTTCTGGGACATGTCAGAGGTCCCAGAAGATTGCCGGCCAATCAAGACGCGCAGCGCAAATCGCGCATGCGCAGTGCGTACCCAGCTGTGAAGCCGCAAACTGTCACAGCTGGGTGCCCACATCAGTGATGCCGGCGCCGCCGAGACCAGAGGGAGAGGATCCAGGCTTCGGGTGGCCACATCGCTGGACCGTGGGACAGGAGAGTGTGTGTTTATTAACCACTTTACCACCGCCCACAGTAATATTACTGCGGCAGAGTGGCTCGTTATCGTCTGACGACGTAGTACTACGTCGTCAGACACTTCCCCTTCTGGGCGGCGCTTGCGCGCCACCGGAGGCTCGCTCCCACTGTTTTCAGTCACAGCGGGAGTCGGGCCAGGGGAGGAGCAGCGGCGATCGCCGCCGCTCTTCCCCCGATCGTCGGGGATCTAGTGTGGAGATCCGCCCGCCTGTGTAAACACAAGCGGGCGGATCTCCATAGTGACAGGGAGTGACAGATCGGAGTGTTCAGCATAGCTGGACATTCGATCTGTCCATGACTCACTCAGTCCCCTTCCCCCCCCCCACACGTCAGTAAGCACCAGGCATACATTAACCCCTCCCTCTCCAATAAAATTAACCCCCTCCCTGCCAGTGTCATTTTTACAGTAACAGTGCATATATATAGCACTGATTACTGCAGTAATGTCACTGGTAACCCCAAAAGTGTCAAAAATGTCAGTCAAGGGTCCGATCTGTCCGCCGCAATGTCGCAGTCCCGCAAAAAAAATCGCAGATCGCCGCCATTACGCGTTAAAAAAAAAAACACCAAAAATGACAGAAATCTTTCCCTTTGTTAGTAAACGCAATAACTTTTGCGCAAACCAATCAAAATACGCTTATTGTGATTTTTTTTACCAAACATAGGTAGCAAAAAACAAATTGGCCAAAATTTTTTAAAAAAATTGGTTTTTACATCTTTTTTGGGGGGAATTTCATATAAAAAAATGTTAGAAATATTGTTATTTTTTCAAAATAAACGCTCTTTTTTTGTTTATAGCGCAAAAAGTAAAAATCGCACAGGTGATCAAATACCACCAAAAGAAAACTCTGTTTGTGAGAAAAAAAGGACGTAAATTTCGTTTGGGTACGGCATCGCACGACCGCGCAATTGTCAGTTAAAGTCGCACAGCGCCGAATCGCAAAAAGTGGCCTGGACGGAAGACAGCAAAATCCTCCGGTGGTAAAGTGGTTAAAAGTTAGCAGCTACACTTTTTGTAGCTGCTGACTTTTAATAAACACAGAAAAGGTTGGAACTCCGCTTTAACCACCTGCCGTTCTGGTTAGCGAGTTGCTATTGTCTAGTAAGTCTGCCCTTGTGGGGGCGCCATGTGGGTGCCCCCCAAGAGGTCACTTTCTCTGTTTGTGTATTGTGGTTGTATGTTCTGGCATTGTTGTTGTTGGTTTTGTGTTTTTTGCTAAAATCAATAAAAAAGTTTTACGCCGCTATTTTGACGTTAAATACTGGGGTTATGGCAGTAGATAGTTGACATAACTCCAGTAATTTTTTACAGGGCGGGCAGTCCTCTTTCACATAAAAGTGGTCCCAGTGGCGGATTCCCCACGGGATCACTTTTATGGGCGGTGGGAGAGGTGCCCCCTGCTGCTTCCCGGTCGTTTTCCCTGCTTACTGGAGCCATTGGTAGCAGGGAAAATGATCCGGTCCTTTCCCCTCCTAGGCAGGAAGTGGAATGAGGGCAAACTGGCCCCCACTTGACTATGGCCTTGGAGGACCGGAGCAACGTCATACGTCACTTCCTCCCAACGGGATGAAAAAAAATGACATTATTTTTTATTTTTTTGCTTTTTAGTGTAGATGTGAGATGTGAGGTCTTTTTGACCCCAGATCTCACATTAAAGAGGATCTGTCCTGCTTATTTCTATTACATTGGATGTTTACATTCCTTGTAATAGGAATAAAAGTGATCAAAACATTTTTTTTTTAAAAGGACAGTGTAAAAATAAAAAAAGTAAAAGGTAAAATAAATGAGAAAATTTTTTTTTAACCACTTGCCGACCGCTGCCCGACTATATACGGCGGCGGTCAGCCCCTCCCAGCCAAAGTGATATACCGGTACTTCACTAGCCTGGGAGCCAATAGGGGGCGAGCGCGCGCCGCCAGAGGTGCGCTCCCGCCCCTGCTCGTTCCCTAAGCAGCCCGCGTGTGTGACCGGCAGACCCGATGTCCGACGGTCACTCACGATCGTCGGGTGGAGAGGGAGAAAGGCAGGCAGCTAGTGTAAACACAGCCGCCTGTCAGTCTCCCTGTGTAAAAGCACTGATCATACGGTCCTGCTATGTAGGACCGTTGATCTGTGCTGTTACACACATAGCCACATCCAATCACAGTTAGAATCACGCCCCTAGGGACACACTTAACCCCTCCCTCTCCAATAAAGTTAACCCCTTCCCTCCCAGTGCCATTTTTACAGTAACAGTGCATTGTATAGCACTGATTACTGCAGTAATGTCACTGGTCCCCCCAAAAGTGTCAAAAATGTCAGTCAAGGGTCCGATCTGTCCGTCGCAATGTCGCAGTCCCGCAAAAAAAAATCACAGATCGCCGCCATTACTAGTAAAAAATAAAAAAAATAAAAATAAAAATGACATAAATCTTTCCCGTGGTTAGTAAACGCAATAACTTTTGCGCAAACCAATCAAAATACGCTTATTGCGATTTTTTTTACCAAACATATGTAGCAGAAAACAAATTGGCCTAAAGTGTTAAAAAATTTAGATTTTTACATTTTTTTTTTCTGGGGAATTTCATATAAAAAAATGTGAAAAATATTGTTATTTTTTCAAAATTGTCGCTCTTTTTTTTGTTTATAGCGCAAAAAGTAAAAATCAATCAAATACCCCCAGAAGAAAGCTCTGTTTGTGGGAAAAAAAGGACATCAATTTTATTTGGGTACAGCGTCGCACGACCGCGCAATTGTCCGTTAAAATCACGCAGTGCCAAATCGCAAAATAGGCCCTGGTCTTTGAGCAGCCAAATCCTCCGGGGATTAAGTGGTTAAAAGCAAAAGATCAAAGAAATTTTTTTTTTTTAACTTTTGCTTAAAAACGGACGGACGGACGGACGGCAAAGCCATAGAGGGGTTTAAAGACTATCTGGTCTCTGTTCGCCTCTGTTACCAGCCGGCTGCACCATTGGATCACTTATCGGGTGCACCAGTAAAAACAGTAAGCCCAAGAAACACTGACAAAAAATGTATGTCCTTTTTTACCCACAAACAGAGCTTTCTTTTGGTGTTTTTTTTTTTTTTTTAATCACCTCTGAATTTTTTTTTTTTTTTTGCGCTATAAACAAAAAACGATCGGCAATTCTGAAAAAAATATATATATTTTTTTCACTTTCTGCTATATATCATTCCCAATAAAAAAAAATAAAAAATCTGATTTTTTCATCATTTTAGACCAATTTGTATTCTGCTACATATTTATGGTAAAAAAAATCCCAATAAACATATTTTGATTGATTTGCGCAAAAGTTGTCGCGTCTACAAACTACGGGAAAGATTTATGTCATTTTTTTGTCTTTTTACTAGTAAAAAGACAGGGCACACAGACAGCAATAAAAACATTATCAGAAGTTCTTCTAACTCTCTTGCACGCTGCTAAAAAAAAACAACTTTGTCAGTCTGGAGGAGTGGGAGATCCTAGGCAGGCTCTGTTTGCATGCATATTGCCCTTGGTAACACTCACATGTGATGCTGGGTCTCCATGGCTGATAGAACTGAAATCCAATACATGAAAGGGGCAGGTTAGGGACAGTCAGGCTATGGGGGAAAGTGCCAGATGATGCTGGATGTCCTCCAGCCAGGAAATGAGATGGGCTCTTATCTGACTTGCTGCAGCTTCTAATGCACATTGTGAGAAGCTCACAGTGTGCGGTGAAATCAGAGTAGGCCATTTTGGTACAGGAGAGGAGCCTGGACCACTGTGCAAGACTGAAGAGAAGGCCGGAGTTCTCTTTTATGCTCTGATGAAAAGTGTGTGTGTGTGGGGGGGGGTTAACCCCCGATACTCGTTGTCCGGAACTTCCCTGGACTTGATCGTTGTGTTATCTCTCCTTTAGCCTCACAAAATAAACACCTGACAGGGGGCCTAATCCTCCCCTCCCCTTATCCAAAATTGTCTGTCCATGGCGGCTGCTTACAATGTGATTGTACAACCAGATTTACCAACAACTTTGCACAGCAAGCTGTAAATGGAATGACCTCCCAGGCAGGAATGATGGACCAGTTGGAATGGCTCACTCATAGGAGTAAATGTCAGGGGCAAGGGAGTCAGAGAGCAATAAAAACTTAACAGAGCTTCTAACCCTTCCATACTTCACCTATAACTACAAAGTTTAGATATATAGTTTATTATCAACTTTGCCCTTTTCCCACTTTATTTTTCCTCAATTACCATCAAACAATCTAATGCTCAACTTCCTGATGACACTCAATGTCTTATACATATGTATAATAATTTAATTCATTATTATTTGTATCAGTAGTAGTAGTAATATTAATAATAACCATTTATATTCTTCTTATCATTATTATTATTAGTAGTAAGTATTTCTATTCTTAATATTAGAATTATCGTATAAACATATTTCTGGTAATTTAATTTCTATTTTTAGTAGTAGTACTTAATTATATTCCATATATATTTATATATATATATATATATATATATATATATGAACCAAAAGAAAGAACGGCACTCATGGGTCGTGAAAGAGATACTGCAGATATATATATAGATAGATATATATATATATATATATATATATATATATCTATCTACACACATGAAGTAGTAGTAGTAGCAATAAAAAATATTTTATTATAGTATTATTGTATCTATATTTCTAATAATTTACTATTATGATTATTATTAGTAATAATTATTTATATTCCCAATATTAGTACTATTGGATCTATATTTATATACATCATTATTATTATTTTTAATAATATTATCATTATTATTATTATAAATTATAATTATTATTATTATTATTATTATTAGTAGTAGTAGTAATAGTAGGAGAAGTAGTAGTAATAATTATTTATATTCCTAATATTATTTATATATATACATATATATATATATATATATATATATATATATATATATATATATATAATAATTCATTAGTAGTAGTAATTTAGTATTATTGGATCTATATTTATAATAATTTATTATTATTATTAGCAGTAGTAGTATTCATAGCAGTAGTAGTAATAATAAATGATTATATTCCCTATATTATTTATATATTTATAATAATTTATTATAATGATGATGAGTAGTAGTAGTAGTAGTAGTAGTAGTAGTAGCAGCAGTAGTAGTAATAATAATAATTTATTATTATTATTAGTAGTAGTAGTAGTAGTAGTAGTAGTAGTAATAATTATTTATATTCTTAATATTAGTAATATTGTATCTAGATTTATAATAATTTATTATTATTATTATTATTATTATTATTAATATTATTATTATTATTAGTAGTAGTAGCAGCAGCAGCAGTAGTAGTAATAATAATTATTTATATTTTTAACATTATTATTATTATTATTATTATTAGTATTCAAAGTAGTAGTAATAATCATATTAAATTATATTCTAATTATCCTTCTTAATATTATTATCAGTGGCGGCTGGTGCTCCATGGGCTGGAGGGGGGTGGGGAGGGGGGGGGAGAAGCAGCAGACAGACCGCACCATTTTAATTTACAAAATTTTAAAACAGAAACTAAGAAAAGGTTTTTTTTTTTTTTTTTTTTTTAGTTTTTAAGCTTTTTTCGTTTATATAGCAAAAACATGAAAAAAAAAAAAAAACAGTGCTGATAAAAGCAGTTGTTAACTGCTGTTTTTTTTTTTTTTTTTTTTTGCCTGCAAGATAAAGGCATAATGTGCTAGTGTATACTAGCAAATAATGTGAAACCTACCTGAAAAAAAAGCCCTCCAGCGATGCAATGTAGGCAGCGTCCATCTTCAACTGGTCTTCCTTCCGGGTCCGGGGACTCTGGATGTGTGACAGGCCAGAGCCGCGATGACGTCATTCGCATGCGCAGGGGAGCCGTCATTCATGGCACAGGTATCTGAAAGAACAGCACGGGTGGCCGTTCCTTCAGAGCGCATGACATCATTGGCTGCATGCACTGTAAATATCTCCTAAATGGTACACGTTTAGGAGATAGTTACAGTACCTATAGGTAAGCCTTGTTATAGGCTTACCTATAGCTATAACCTAAACCTTAGACTTTACTTCCTCTTTAAAGAGCACCTGATATTTAAAAAAATATTAAAAATGTAATTTAGGGTACAGTGTTGCATGACAGGGTACAGGGTACAGGGTATAGCGTTGCATGACTGGGTACAGGGCACAGGGTACAGTGGTGCATGACTGGGTACAGAGCACAGAAAACAGTGGTGCATGACTGGGTACAGGGTACAGTGGTGCATGACTGGGTACTGGGTACAGTGTTGCATGAATGGGTATAGGGTACAGGGTATAGTGGTGCATGACTGGGTACAGGGTATAGTGTTGCATGACTGGGTACAGTGTTGCATGACTGAGTACAGGGTACAGGGTACAGTGTTGCATGACTGGGTACAGGGTACAGGGTATAGTGTTGCATGACTGGGTACAGGGTATGGTGTTGCATGACTGGGTACAGAGTACAGTGTTGCATGACTGGGTACAGGGTACAGGGTAAAGTGTTGCATGACTGGGTACAGGGCACAGTGGTGCATGACTGGGTACAGGGTATAGTGTTGCATGACTGTGTACAGTGTTGTATGACTGGGTACAGGATACAGGGTATAGTGTCGCATGACTGAGTACAGTGTTGCATGACTGGGTACAGGGTCATGCAACACTGACCCTGTACCCAGTCATGCACAGGATACATGACCCTGTACCCTGTACCATGACTGGGTACAGGGTACAGTGTTGTTGCATGACTGGGTACAGGGTATAGCGTTACATGACTGGGTACAGGGTACATTGGTGCATGACTGGGTACAGGGCACAGGGTACAGTGTTGTTGCATGACTGGGTACAGGGTATAGCGTTACATGACTGGGTACGGGGTACAGTGGTGCATGACTGGGTACAGGGTATAGTATGGGAAAATATAGAGAGTAATGGCGCCTCCCTTTTAGATGCAACAATATAAATAGTGAAACTGCTTTCAATTTAAGTATGAAGAACTTAAATGGAGGTAAAGGAAGTAGTGAGGCGCTAACACATAAAAACAGTCATTCACACAGTAAAATCTTGAATCACAACCACAGTAATAAATGTAATGCCTTCTAGATTGTAAGCTCTAACGAGCAGGGCCCTCTAGTTCCTCCTGTATTGAATTGTACTGTAACTGTATTGTCTTCCCTCACATTGTAAAGCGCTGCGCAAACTGTTGGCGCTATATAAATCCTGTATAATAATAATAATAATAATAATAGCGCAATAAAAATCACCAAATGTGTGTAATATCTGTGTAAAACAACTTAAAAAATGTACCTATAACAATAGGTAACGGTGCACCAAGCAGACGTGAATAAATGGTAAAATAAAAGACAGCTGCTAGTGCAATATTCCTCTCAAACACAATGATACTGGTGTTGTGGGTGGGTGCACCAATATATGTAAAAGGATATAATAATATAGGTGGGTTGCTTCATGCAATAATCTGTATAAACAAATTCCAGTACAAATAAAAGGAAGTTAGGGTGTGGGTTAAATATATGTGAATAAGTGTTGGACACAAATATAAATATAAAAGTGACTCACCATAAAAATGAAATAATTAGACAATTGGCAGAAAGTTCATATAAAATATACAAGTTCCAAGTGAAATAGTGACAATTCTTGTGTAATTTCTCTGTGCTCCTTTTCTTGGTGGGGTACAAAAGTGACGTGGGTATATCTGATCCTTCACCCAGTGAGCCGAGGTCACTTACCAGAAGCACTAAGGCCTCTGAGGACCTGTAGTGCCGGTAGAACATAAAGGTCTTTCAGAGACACCCCCCTTCTAGGTGAAGATTCAGGGGTAATATTCTCCTATGTGGATGGCTCCAATCTCCTATATGGATGGCTCAAATCCCAGGTGGCTCAGAAAACACAAGGAGATGTAATCATGGTACAGTCATTTTTATTAAAGGTAGAAGAAATAAAATAAATAACTCACATTTTTCGGTGCCTCTTAAGGCACTTGCAACAGGCAAAGAATACAGGTCAGTAGGAACCGCTGGAGAGTGTTCCTTCTGTGTTCCAGGCTACAGATTCCCGCAAACCGGATGTGACGTATTGGACCCTCAATGCATTTCGCTGATCATAGCTTCATCAGGAAGTGTCTGGGTACAGGATACAGTGCTGCATGACTGGGTACAGGGTATAGCGTTGCATGACTGGGTACAGGGTACAGTGCTGCATGACTGGGTACAGGGTACAGTGCTACATGACTGGGTACAGGGTATAGTGTTGCATGACTGGTTACAGGGTACAGGGTACAGTGGTGCATGACTGGGTACAAGGTATAGTGTTGCATGACTGGGCACAGTGATGCATGACTGGGTACAGGGTACAGGGTATCGTGTTGCATAACTGGGTACAGGGTACAGTGTTGCATGACTAGGTACAGGGTACAGTGTTGCATGACTGGGTACAGGGTACAGTGCTGCATGACTGGGTACAGGGTATAGAGTTGCATGACTGTGTACAGGGTACAGGGTACAGTGCTGCATGACTGGGTACAGGGTATAGTGTTGCATGACTGGTTACAGGGCACAGGGTACAGGGTACAGTGCTGCATGACTGGGTACAGGGTATAGTGTTGCATGCCTGGTTACAGGGCACAGGGTACAGGGTACAGTGGTGCATGACTGGGTACAAGGTATAGTGTTGCATGACTGGGTACAGTGATGCATGACTGGGTACAGGGTACATGGTATAGTGATGCATGACTGGGTACAGGGTACAGTGTTGCATGACTGGGTACAGGGTACAGTGTTGCATGACTGGGTACAGGGTATAGCGTTGCATGACTGGGTACAGGACACAGGGTACAGGGTACAGTGGTGCATGACTGGGTACAGGGTATAGTGTTGTATGACTGGATACAGTTTTGCATGACTGGGTACAGGGTATAGTGTTGCATTGCTGCGTACACTGTTGCATGACTGGGTACAGGGTACAGGGCATAGCGTTGCATGAATGGGTACAGGGCACAGGGTACAGTGGTGCATGACTGGGTACAGGGTACAGTGCTGCATGACTGGGTACAGGGTACAGTGCTGCATGACTGGGTACAGGGTACAGGGTATAGCGTTTAATGACTGGGTACAGGCCACAGGGTACAGGGTATAGTGGTGCATGACTGGGTACAGGGTATAGTGTTGCATGACTGGGTACAGTGTTTCATGACTGGGTACAGGGTACAGTGGTGCATGACTGGGTACAGGGTACAGTGGTGCATGACAGGGTACAGGGTACAGTGGTGCATGACAGGGTACAGGGTACAGTGGTGCATGACTGTGTACAGGGTACAGTGGTGCATGACTGGGTACAGGGTACATTGGTGCATGACTGGGTACAGGGTACCGTGTTGTATAAATGATGGGTAATTGGCATTCAAAGTGTGACAGCTCTGAAAGCTGAAAATTGGCCTGGACTGGAAGAGGGTGAAAGTGTCCGGACTTGAAGTAGTTAAAGTAGACAGCGGGACTGGGTAGGAAGGGGTTACAGAAAGTTCTACATTATGCTGGTGGGCTGTGTGAACTTTCTATGGTGGGGAACTGAAGATTCATTGCATAACTTCTTTTCCTGTTACTCCCTAGTTTGTAACTAGATTGCATTTCTATCTGATTCTGGGTACATTGTGTGTATTTTAGTCTTTCTTGTTAAACAATTTCTGTACACTTTGTTTCAGTTCTTATCAGCGCACTGCACATATCACATCCAGCTGCTGGTCCATCTCCTCCATGGACTGAGACTCTGGCTGAGAGATGCTCCTGATGCAGCCTCTCAATGTGTGACTTGTTACATGGTTACAATGTACAGTCTGATCTTTGGGGGAGAGGAGACTGAGGAAATGCTTCTTTCTGCCTGCAGCAGACTGATGACATCCCATGGTTGCAGAAAATAAATTAGCAGAATTCTCCTATCAACACAGACAGGGAATCCCTCCTGCCGAGCAATTGTCTGCTCCCAGCCGGGGGGCAGCCACTAGCGATAATCTCAAGAGAATCCGCAGGCTGGTTGTACCCAAGTTGATTGGTCGATTAACCTGTTAATTCAGCCTGCCCATTAATGTTTCGAATCTCAGCTGGTTCCTGCTGTACTGGCCTAGATTCAAACAGTGCATGGCTGGCTTTTAGCTCTCGTTCACATTGAATGCGGCTTTAACAGCGTGCAGCTTCATCTGCAATTACACGATTTCAAAGCCGCATGTCACAAAGTTACATAGTTACATAGTCAGATTGAAAAAAGACACAAGTCCATCTAGTTCAACCAATAAAAAAACCCAACCATACAATCCCATATACACAATCCTATACCCGCAGTTGATCCAGAGGAAGGCGAAAAAACCTGAACAGAGCATGATCCAATTTGCTACAGCAGAGGAAAAAAGATCCTTCCTGATCCCCCGAGAGGCAATCAGATATTCCCTGGATCAACTTTACCTATAAATGTTATTATCCAGTTATATTATATACACTTAGGAAGGAATCCAGGCCTTTTATGAAGCAATCTAGTGAGCTGGCCAGAACCACCTCTGGAGGGAGTCTATTCCACATTTTCACAGCTCTTACTGTGAAGAAACCTTTCCGTATTTGGAGATGAAATCTGTTTTCCTCTAGACATAAAGAGTGTCCCCTTGTCCTCTGCGATGACCTTAAAGTGAATAACTCAACACCAAGTTCACTATATGGACCCCTTATGTATTTATACATGTTGATCATATCCCCCCTTAATCTCCTCTTCTCAAGAGAGAATAAATTCAGTTCCTCTAATCTTTCCTCATAGCTGAGCTCCTCCATGCTCCTCTGTGCGACTTGGAAAACATCTGTGCGGCTTCATGCACAGATGTCTTTGCAAGTCGCATCCAAAATCGCTAAAAGTAGTGCAGGAACTACTTTTCAAATTGATGCGGCTACCTTTAAACAGTGACATTGCATTTTTAACAGTGCCAAAAGGGTGGGACTTGTCATGCGATTTGATCTGTCAAAACCACATGACAAGTCGCCCCGGTGTGAACGGGGGCTAAACTGGAGACTGCAAAATCTGGTTCAGCTGTGCATGGCCAATCAGCTTCTGACTCTACTGTGTTCAAGTACACTTTGACAATAAAAACTGGAAGCTGATTGGTTTCCAGGGGAGGACTTGGCCAGGGGGCAGAGGAGCAATAAAAAGGCTGCACTACTTCTGCCACAGACAAGCCTAAAGGATTCCTGGTGAAGAGAAGTGGAAAGTCCCTGTCGCTGATCTAATGAGTGCAGGTTGAAGGCAAATACAGAGCGCAGGCCTCCCCCCCAGCATGGATGGTGTAAACTGTGTCTGAGCAAACGCCGGTTCCATGCCCCACTGGAGACTCTCCTCCCCCAGGCAGCCCCAACCGAGCTGTCCCAGCTCCCCCCAACTGCCCCCTGCTGGCCAGATCGGGAACCCAGATTCAGCCAGTGAGAAGCGAGTACCTGGAGTTGAGCTTCAGCCTGGAATGGGGGTCAGGAGGAGGCCGGGAAGAGGAAGAATGGGAGGGGGGCCAAGTCACTGCACCATGCGCCTCTGGTTTGCACTTGCCCCCTGGGCCAAAAGTTGCCAGTCAGCCCCTGTATGGTTTCTCTAGTGGGCGGCACAGTGGTGTAGTGGTTAGCCTTTTCACCTAGTAGCAAAAGGGTCACTGGTTTGAATCCCAACCATGACACTGGAGTTTGCATGTTCTCCCTGTGCCTGCCTGGGTTTCCTCCGGGTACTCCAGCTTCCTCCCACACTCCAAAGACATGCTGGCAGGTTAATTGTGTAGCACTGCCCTCTAGAGGACTGCTGGATTGTTCACTTTTCAGATCCCCCTGGGTTACCGTTAGCAACTGCATGCAGAAACTTAACACTTTACTTTTCCGGCTCAGTCAATGAACAGTCTAGGGGATTTGGTTGTTTTTTTGTTGTTTTATTATAAATAGGGATGGGAGAAGGGAAAAGTGAGATACTCGGGAACTTGAACTATTCACAATTCTGAGGACTTCTATCTAAAGATGCAGCCAGGCTGTGCATTTCACCTTGCCACTAGATGAATTGTAGATACTCGTCTCTAAATAAAAGACTTGGTTGCAAACTATCTTCAGGGTACTTGCCTAGCAGGGGCTGACTGACAACTTTCGGCCCAGGGGGCAAGTACAAACCAGAGGCCCATGTTGCAGCGACTCGGCCCCCCTCCCACTCTCCCTCTTCCTGGCCTCCTCCTGACCCCCATTCCAGGCCGAAGCTCCGCTCCAGGTACTCTCTACTCACCGGCTGAATGCGGGTTCCTGACCTTGTCAGCAGGGGGCAGTTGGGAGGAGCTGGGACAGCTCGGTCGGGACTGCCTGGAGGAGGAGAGTCTTCAGTGAGGCATGGAACCAGCCTCTGCTCAGATACAGTTTACATCATCCATGCTGAGCGGGTAGGTCTGGGCTCTGTCCTTGTCTTCACCCCACACTCAGTAGGTCAGCAGTGGGGACTTTTTACTTCTCTTCACCAGTAATCCTTAGGGCATGTCTGTGGCAGAAGCAGTACAGCCTTTTTACGGAGTATCAGAGTGGCCCGGGGGGCAACTGCCCTCCTGGCCCCTGGCCCAGTCCTCCTCTATCACCTAGCACCCACTTTCACTCCACCAGCTGACACCCGTCCTCTGACTACTCTACTCCGGGGTGGCCCCCTTCCTGGTCAGGCCCTTAGACACAATCCCCTGTACTCATGATACTGCTTTCTAGGCTCTCCAGTGTCCCAACTCCTCTTAGTCAGCTCTCCTGGACCTCTGGGTTCAGCTGCTTCCTTCTGGCTCACCAGGCCGACTGCTTGTGACCATACACCAACTGCTGCAGAAGAGGAGGAGGCAGCCGCCACCCTCCTTCTGGGACTCTGCTCACCAGCCAAAGACCACGAGCACATGTGCTTTTATACCACACCCCACAATGCACAGAGACAACAGTCTGTGCCAATCACTGGGGCTGTATCAAAGCCTGTGTACCCATAGGTCTTGTTTCCTCCACTGTCCAATATGCCTCTCTATTGGACCAGTGTGAAACACTCCCCTAGACCATATGAATCACAAACTGAGCACCATGAGCAGACCTAAATCACAGATCCTGCTCCCTGTTAAGCAGCAAGCAATATAGAATTTGCCTGCTGCTCCTCTGATAGGCAGACAGAGCCAAAACTATTCTCTCTCTCTAGCACCTACCTAGGGGGGTGCTACAATTGGATCCCGTCTAAAGTAGCCCAACTATGTGTATGTATGAATGTGAGTTAGGGACCTTATGGCGTGTTTCCACTGAGCTTTCTGGTACGGTTCGGTTCGGTACGCTATTTATGCCGTTTCCATTATGAATGGTACCCTAATTCCGAACCGTACTGTACCACTTTTTGGTACCCTTTCGTTGGGGTACCAAGCACATTAGACCCGTATCAACTGGGTGGAGCTACACTCTGCAGAACTTTGATTGGTTGACAGAGAATCGTCTATCACAGCTTTCCTGCTGTGACCAGCTACACCACGCCTATCATGAAAAGGGTACTATTGGCAGTGGAAACGCAATGTGTACCGTACCGAACCGTACCGTACTGAACCGTACCGTACCACTCAGTGGAAACGAGGCATTAGATTGTAAGCTCCTTGAGGGCAGGCACTGAATGAATGCACAATGTATATGTAAAGTGCTGCGTAAATTGACTGCGCTATATAAGTACCTGGAATAAATAAAATAAATTATGCAGAGCTGCACCAGATTTTGCACTCTCCAGTTTTAGCAAATCAACCCCATCAAAACACCTCTGGCAAGGTCACAAGGACTGGAGCTCAAAGATGGCTTTTTAATGATGAATAGCAGTAGAGTGATACTGCTGCTGTATATTGTGACATGTCAGGAATGTATCTACGCATGCATTGGAAGTGTATAGGGGTCAGTGTTAGGGATGGTTGATAACATGGGAAAAATTAGGCGATCTTAACCAAAAAGCTGAGAACTCACATCCAGAACATACATAACTCGTTTGTACGTACGTAGTATGACTTTAATAACACTTTTTTTTATTTCTTTCCTCTTTGATAAAACCTCAAAGCGGCCAATAAGTGCCTGATGGCAAATCCATCATTGGCTGCCATCTGCCTGGCATTGGTACATTTTTTTTAGCAAAATTGGCCAAAGTCAAAAAGGACACAAAGGACCCCGGTGTTCCACCGCACAGCCAACAGTCACTTAAAGTAGTTGTATCACCTGTGTAAAAAAACAACAAAAAACCCTGCAGGACAATGGCATAATGTGCTAGTATGCATAGTATACTAGCACATTATGAAATACTTACCTTAGAACGAAGCCCCCACACGGTCGCCTGGACACCGCTGAGGGAGCGGTCATGTTCCCTCGGTGTCTCTTCTGGGTTCGGCTGCTCTGTCGCTGTGAGTGGCCGGAGATGACGTCACACCCGCGCATGCGTGCGGGAGTTCACTTTCCGGCACGGAGCTCTGAAGGTCCAGCAAGATGCGCCGGACCTTCAGTGCGCATGCGCCGCTGGTGTCAGCGGCTGCATGCAGGGTGAATATCGCCTAAACTGTGCAGGTTTAGGAGATATTAATTTTACCTACAGGTAATACTACCGCTTTAACCACTTTAGCCCCGGAAGGTTTTACCCCCTTCATGACCAGGCCATTTTTTGCAATATGGCATTGCATTAATTTAACTGAGAATTGCGCGGTCGTGCGACGCTGTACCCAAATAAAATGTATGCCCTTTTTTCCCCACAAATAGAGATTTATTTTGGTGGTATTCGATCACTTCTGCGGTTTTTTTTTTTGGTTTTTTTTTGCGCTATAAACAAAAAAGACTGACAATTTTGAAAACAAAACAATATTTTTTTACTTTCTGCTATAAAACACATCCAGTAAAAAGTAAATCTTTCCCGTAGTTAGTAGACGCAATAACTTTTGCGCAAACCATCAAAATACGCTTATTGCGATTTTTTTACCAAAAATATGTAGCAGAAAACAAATTGGCCTAAAATGTTAAAAAATTTAGATTTTTAAATTTTTCTTTTTGAGAATGTCATAGCAGAATGTGAAAAATATTGTTTTGAATTTTACATTTTTTTTTAAAATTTGAAATAAAAAAATGTGAAAAATATTGTTTTTTTTTCAAAATTGTTGCTCTTTTTTTGTTTATAGCGCAAAAAATAAAAATCGCAGAGGTGATCAAATACCACCAAAAGAAAGCTGTATTTGTGGGAAAAAGGACACCAATTTTATTTGGGTACAGCGTCGCACGACCGTGCAATTGTCTGTTAAAATAACGCAGTGCCGAATCACAAAATCGGGCCTGGGCATTAAGGGGGAAAATCCTTCCGATCTTAAAGTGGTTAAAGTAGATGTATTCTCAAACACATAAAATCTTTTATGATGTTAATATAATTTCTGCCACTTCAAACTTCGCTTTTACTCTGTTTATATCTGCAGTTTTTAATAAGAAAAAAAAAATCCCTGGTGATCCTGCCATGAATTCCTTGTTCAGGCACTTCCTGCTACAGGGTGACAACGCTCTGCCTTGTCTACCAATTGTGCTCCTATGTTGTCACCCCTGTCACATGCTACTACAAGTGAACGTATACATTGCACAGATGAGGTCCACTGTTAGTATCAGCAGGGAGCCAGGAGTTGGATAAAAAAGGCTGCAGGAGATCAGCAGCAGTGAGTTGGGAAAACAGAAGAAATTATTCATGATTTATGGTGCGCAGAGCAAAATAATAGTCATCCTGTTATAATTGAAATCTACTTTAACCATTTACGGACCGCCCACTGTGTATTTATGCCGGTAGTGTGTTGTTACATACCGGGGTTATGGCAGCAGATAGATGTAAACAGTGGGCGGTCCGCTTTAACATGAGGGGAATTCGCCGCAGGATCACCTTTATGGACGGTGGGAGAGGTGCCCCCCCCCCTCCGCTTCCCGGTCGTGTTCCCCGCTTACCAGAGCCGTCAGTAGCTGTGAAAACGATCCGGTCCGCTCTCCTCTCAGGCAGGAAGTCAAGTGAGGGCAAGCTGGCCCCTACTCTATTCTATGGCCTTGGAGGACTGGAGCAACATCATACGTCACTTCCTAGCAACGGCCTTAAAGAGCCCATTTTTTTTCATCATGGAAAAAAAATACTTTTTTTTTTTTGCTTTTTAGGCCTCTTGCAGACGATACTCCTGTTTGAGCATCTCGCAGCTTGAAAAGGCTCAATACAGATTTTTCTTTTTTAACTAAAGCCTCGTACACACGCACCGATTGTTGGCCGACCGATCGGCCGTCTTTTGTCCAGTGTTGTTGTGTTGGTTGAAATGTGCCTAGACTGCACACGAATTTTGTTGGCCAACAACAACCAACTTCAGAAGTGATGTCATGTGATGGTTTACTTTCCGTGTGTTTCTTCTTCTCTGAGCATGCCCAGTCTTGCTCATCTGATTTTTGTCTGCCGAAATCTGTACTGACTGACGAAAAATCGGCCGTTTTGTTGACGGCCAACAAAAATTTTATAGCCTGCACACCAGATTTTGTTGCAGTCGGTTGTCGGAAGCATCATACTAACAAGCCGACAATCGGCCGATCGGACGTTGGCCGAAAATTCACGGCCAACAGTCGGTGCGTGTGTACAAGGCTTTAGCTAAAATACAGCCCATTGATTGTAATGTGCCTATGCACAGAGGCGCGTAAACATGCGCTGTGCATTCTTCAGTAGTAAAAAACTAAATAGAAAAATCTGCATTTTTGGTCAGTAATTTACGCCTCAATGCGCACAAACGCACGCAAATACGCACGAATATGTGCAAATACGTGCAAATACACCCAAATATGTGCAAATGCTCATTTACATACAGTACAGAACAAGGACATGAGAAAAAGTTTTCATGCATTTACACGAAAATGCGCAAACACATTTACGTGAAAATACGCACAAATACTCACAAAAAAAAAAAAACATCTGGAAAAAGTAGATGCTCAAACATGAGAATTGTGTGCAAGAGGCCTAAGTGTAGATGTGAGATGTGAGGTCTTTTTGACCCCAGATCTCACATTAAAGAGGACCTGTCATGCTTATTTCTGTTACAAGGGATGTTTACATTCCTTGTAATAGGAATAAAAGTGATCATTTTTTTTTTTTTTTAAAAGGACAGTGTAAAGTTAAAAAATAAAAGATAAAATAAATAGAAAAAAAAAATTAAAGCACCCCATCACTGTTAGCTCGCGCGCAAAAGCGAACGCATACGCAAGTCACGCCCACATAATTAAACGGTGTTGAAACCCAACATGTGAGATATCACTGTGATCATTAGAGTGAGAGCAATAATTTGAGCCCTAGATCTCCTCTGTAACTTAAAACTGGTAACCTGTAGAAATTTTTAAAAACGTCGCCTATGGGGATTTTTAAGTACCAATGTTTGTTGCATGCGCAATTTTGAAGCATGACATGTTAGGTATATATTTACTCAGCGTAACATTATCTTTTACATTATAGAAGAAAATTGGGCTAACTTTACTGTTTTCTTGTTTTTTTTTATTCAAAAAATTGTATAATTTTCAAAAAAAACCACTGCGCAAATACGGTGTGATAAAAAACATTGCAATGATCTATTTATTCTCTAGGATCTCTGCTAAAAAAAGAAAAATATATATATATAATGTTTCGGGGTTCTAAGTAATTTTCTAGCAAAAGAAAATGATTTTAACTTGTAAAAAACAAGTGTCAGAAATAGGCCCGATCCTAAAGTGGTTAAGGCCCTATTCACACTTAAAGCGGTTGTATACTCATTAAAAAAAAAAAAACCCTGCAGGACAAAGGCATAATGAACTAGTAGGCATCGCTCATTATGAAATACTTACCTTAGAACGAAGCCCCGGCACGGTCATCTGGACAACGCTGAGGGAGCTGACATGTTCCCTTGGCGTCTCTACCAGGTTCGGCGGCTCCGGTGCTGTGAGTGGCCAGAGCCATGATGACGTCACTCCCGTGCATGCGCGCGGGAGTCACTTTCCGGCAAGAACCGGCAAGGAGCTCTGAAGGTCCGGCTGACGTCAGCGGCTGCATGCAGGTGGAATATCTCCTAAACTGTGCAGGTTTAGGAGATATTTAGGCTCCGTTCACATCTAGGCGTTTTGGGGCGTTTTTGGGGAGTTTTTCTGCTCTAGGATCAGCTCTCAAAACGCCCAACAAGACAAATCCCATTCATTTCAATGGCCCCTGTTCACATCTGAGCGTTTTGACGCTGTGAGCAAAACGCCCAACGCTCAAAAAAGTACACAAGCTTCTTTTTGGGCAGATTATAGGCGTTTTCCATTGGTCTCTATTCAATCTAAAAACGCCTGCACAAAAAACGCCTGTAAAAACGCCTGTAAATTGCGGTAAAAATCGCGGTAAAATCGCGGTAAAAACCACGCAAAAACGCTACGCTCAGGTGTGAATGTAGCCTTAGGCTCCATTCACACCTGGGTGTTTTTGAGTGTTTTTGAGCTCCAAAAACGCTCAAAAAAAAACTTTCCAAAACGCCCAACAAGTAAAACCCCATTCATTTAAATGGCCCCTGTTCACATCAGAGCATTTTGACGCTGTGAGCAAAACGCCCAACGCTCAAAAAAGTACACAAGCTTCTTTTTGGGCAGATTACAGGCGTTTTCCATTGGTCTCTATTCAATCTAAAAACGCCTGCACAAAAAATGCCTGTAAAAACGCCTGTAAATCGCGGGAAAAATCGCGGTAAAATCGCGGTAAAAACCGCGCAAAAACGCTACGCTCGGGGGTGAATGGAGCCTTAGGCTCCATTCACACCTGGGCGTTTTTTTGAGTGTTTTTCAGCTCCAAAAACGCTCAAAAAAAAACTTTCCAAAATGCCCAACAAGTAAAACCTCATTCATTTAAATGGCCCCTGTTCACATCTGAGCGTTTTGCAAAACGCCTGTAGCTGAAAAAAGTACATGAGCTTCTTTTTGGGCTGATTACCAGCGTTTTTGATAGATGTCAATGCCTGCCTCCAAAAACGCCTGAAAAAAACGCCTGAAAATCGCGGTAAAAATCGCGTTAAAATCGCGGTAAAAGACGCGGTAAAACGCTACGCTCAAGTGTGAATGCAGCCTAATTGTACCTACAGGTAAGCCTTATTATTGGCTTACCTGTAGGTAAAAGTCATATAGCGGAGTATACTACCGCTTTAAGTGATTTGGAATCACAGACAGAAACAGCATGATCCCAAATAATGCTAAAATCGCAGCAAGTTTGGGTGCCATTCTCCACCCCAGACCTGGACTGGGACACAAAAATAGGCCCAGGTATTGTAGACTGAGCAGCCCATTTTATTTTTTTAAACCCAATTGCAAATAATGACAACTACCAGTTTGGCATGATATGAGATATAATCACATATTTTATGTCTCACCCTCTGGAACTCTCTATCACATTAGTCAGCTCTTGTTAGGACTTGTGGCCCGGCACCCCCGACCCACTGGGCAAATGCCTGGTGTGTCCTATGGCAAGTCAAGGCCTGCTTCACCCTGTTTGAAAAAAAAATTGAAACCTAACAGATACAAATACTGTAGCTGCTGACTTTTAATAAAAAGACACTTACCTGTCCGGGGACTCAGTGATTTGCTCACCTGAACCAGTTCTCCACCGGTCTTTGGGTCCCTGGTGCCAGCATATTAGCTTGTGGCTTCCTTCACAGCCAACTGCCCACTACGCATGTACAAGTCGCACGGCGCTTTGTGAATGGTCACGCAGTGTTCTTGGACCTATGACATTTTTGTGAGGTCAGGCACTGGTGTTGGATGAGAAGGCCTGGCTCGCAGTCTACACTCGAATTAATCTCAAAGGGGTTTTATCGGGTTGAGGTGCAGGCCAGTCAAGTTCTTCCACCCCAAACTCCCTCATCCATGTCTTTATGGACCTTGCTTTGGGCGGAGGAACTATCATATTTACTTCTTTTTATTTTTTTTTTTAAGATTTCTACTGTTACTTCCTGGTTTCTTGCCTAGGCAAATGATGTCATACATCCCAGGAGTCTTCTGGAGGGGAGGAGTGGTTTTGTCATCCAAGCATGCCATCCTGCCTGCCTGAGCTAAGGCCAGATGGACTCCAGGAAGTAAATGCTATATCAATCATCAGCCCTTACTAAAGATGGCTACAGCCAGAAATCCTAGGGGGGATGTTTTTTTTAGGGTGATTTCTCAGCAAAATAAAGCATGGAGGCATGAATGGATGGGGGGGGAGTTTGCTCTGAATATTAAAATTAAATATCCGAATACCCGAAATGCAGTATAAAAAGTTTACCGAATGCTCCGAATAACGAAACAAAATTCGTCTGAATTTCGGAAATTTAAATCGAATTTTGCATTGAATTCTTGTCTAATTCTAACTGTATTCATATTTCTGAAATCAAAGACTGTGTGTTATTAGAATACCATTTCAAAATAAAGCTGTTTTTGTTAAGCCAAAGATGATATAGAGAGTCATTTTATTCATTTGATGAAGATTTTTCTTTTGTTTGTTCACTTTGCCAAATTCAAATCTAAAAAAAAAAAAATTCTAAAGTTTTTGATTTGAACAATTCAAAACTTATCGATTCGAACTATTTGAATCGAAAAAATCTGTAAATTCTGAGAAAATTAGAAAAACACATAAAACAAATTCCGAATATAAATCCCGAACATGAATTGAATGAATCAACCGAATTTAAGGAAACGAAATACCTAGATTAATGAATCTAAACGTAACAAAACAAATTTTCTCATCATGCACATTTCTATTAACCACTTCTGGACTGGAAGATTTTCTCCCTTAACCTCCTTAGCGGTATTCCCGAGTGTGGCTCGGGGTGGAATTTCAGTGCCATTAGCGGTAACCCCGAGCCAAACTCGGGGTACCGCCAGGGAGCATTGCTGGATCCTGGTAAAGGGGTTACTTACCTTGTCCCCAGGATCCCGCGATGTATTCCGGCAGCATACGGCGGCCGGATCTTCCGCCCGATGCTGTGAGCCCCGTCTTCCGTCTTCTGCGACGTGACGCTCACAGGGGGGTGGAACTGGCGGCAAATTTGAAAAGTAAAAACACACTGATATATAGTAATCCTATTGGATTACATTACAAAATAAAATAAATTGACAATAGTTTGCCCCCCAGTGCCGTTTCCTGCGGTTTTACTGTACTTTTTATATATATATATATATTTACATATATACATATATACATATACACACACATATATCTATCTATCTATCCATATAGATATATATATGTATATATATATATATATATATATATATATATATACACATATATATAATATATGTATATATATATGTATATATATATGTATATATATATATATATAGATATATATATAGATATGTATATATATATATATATATATATATATATATATATATATATATATATATATATATATATGTATATATATATATATATATATATATATATATATGTATGTATATATATATATATATATATATATATGTGTGTATATATATATACAGTATATATATGTATACGTATATATATTTATATATATATATATATATATATATATATATATATACTTTAAATTATTTATAGTTGTGGTCAGGGAATGGAGCCAAGATGGAGAACATGGCATAATTAACATAACCTACGGTTGTAGCGTGCCGGAACCGTCGTTCGGGCAGGCCTGTAAAATAAAGAGGGCCCGCCAAGAAGGAAGAAAGAAGAAGGGAATGTTGTAGAAAGGGGCAGAGGTGGATGGGATGACGAAACCCTGCAGCAGCCCAGAAGAGGCAGGGGGCCTGACCTTAAATAGGCGGCTCCTCCCCCCTCCCACAACTCCAGGCTCCGCCTGGCCATTTATGTATTATATTATAATTTATGATTTTGTGTTTCAAACTTTATCATACCCGAGATGTTATAAAGAAGAACGCACAGAAAAAAAAATCATATGTAAATAGTTGGTTTGGGCTGCTCATTCTTAAGAATTACATGCAAAATAATTGTACCGCTTTCAGCACCTAAAATCGGAAAGAATCATACCGCCAGGGAGGTTAATGACCAGGCCATTTTTTGCAATTCGGCACTGCGTCACTTTAACTGACAATTGCGCAGTCGTGCGACGCTGTACCTAAATAAAATCAATGTTCTTTTTTTCCCCACAAATAGAGCTTTCTTTTTGTGGTATTTGATCACCTGTGCGATTTCTATTTTTTGCACTATAAACAAAAAAAAGAGCGACAATTCTGAAAAAAAAAAACAATCTTTTTTACTTTCTGCTATATAACATTCCCAATAAAAAAAAATAAAAAGTTGAATTTTTTCATAATTTTAGGCCAATTTCCATTCTGCTACATATTTTTGGTAAAGAAAAATCCCAATAAGTATATATTGATTGGTTTGCGCAAAAGTTATCACATCTATAAACTAGGGGAAAGATTCACGTCATTTTTATTTTATCTTTTATTTTTTTTACTAGTAATGGCGGCGATCAGCAATTTTTAGCATGACTGCGACAGATAGGACAACTAAATTTCATTTTTGACATTTTTGGGGGGACCAGTGACATTACTACAGTAATCAGTGCTAAAAATATGCACTGTTACTGTATAAATGACACTGACAGGGAAGGGATTAACAGCAGGGGCGATCAAGGGGTTAAATGTGTCCATAGGGAGTGCTTTCTAACTGTGAGGGGGATGGGCTTGCTGAATGAACACAGAGACCTGTGTTCCTAAATAGGAGGAACACATGATCCCTGTGCTCATTCCTGACAGAACAGCGATCTGCTGTGTTTTCAACGGCAGACCCCCGTTCTGTCTCCACGGGGAGCGATTGCAGGTGCCCAGCGGACACCGCGCCTGCCGGACCCGCTGATTGGCTCCCCCTGTGGCCAATCGGCGCCTGCGTGTGCCTCCGGCGGCGCGCATGCGTACCCCCACTAGCGGAGCCACGAAGCGATGTACAAGTACGTAATTTCACGGGAAAGAGGCAACCTGCCACAGTAAAACTATGGCGGCTGATCGGCAAGCGGTTAAATAGTGATTTTTGCTTCGTAGTCCTCAGATGCAGTGTAGTTCCGCTTTAAGTGCCTCTATATATATGAGGCCAAATTTGGAGTGAAGCAAATGCAGCTTCACTTGTGGGGAGCTCAACAGGCATCAGCCACCAAGTGTATGGAACCTTATCGAGATTTTATTGGCTTCTCAGAACAAACCGCACACGGCGCCTAACTGGCCTTTAAATTCCGCCGTCATTCTTTGACCCACACCCTCCCAGCTATTGATTCTTCACAGCTGTCCAGCACACAAGCAGTTAAGCAATGGTTTATAAAGAAATGGATTTGAAGGCTTTGGGACTTCCATCTTCTCTCCTGGCAGGATGGACCTTCCCAGCATGCACCACTCCGCCGAGTAATACGGAAACGCGGGGTCACGGAGGTGGAAGGCTCAGGGGAAGTTCTAGGAAACACTCTGTCTCTGTATATGTGCTGGGGGTGAACATTTCCTTCCCAGGAGAGAAAGTAAACAGAAATAAAGGCCAAAAATACAGAGAAAAAGAAGAGTTACAGGCAAAGAGATTGTTTTTTTTTTTTTTAAATTGAAACATCATAAATAACCTAAAAATTTGTATTTTAAAGCTGAACTCTCGGCATAAAAACTTTCATTCAAATATATTCCTTTATAGCCGAAAAGGATATAAATCTACCAATCTAGATATTACCTTGTAAAAGTAGCACTACAAAATATGTCAACCAGGTGTCTAATAGCTAGGTGCACCACACCCCTTAACCACTTCCCGACCACCCGCCGCCTTTTTACTGCGGCAGGGTGGCTCTCCTGCGCAAACCGATGTAGATCTACGTCAGTTGCGCACGGAAAGCTAGGGGGCTCCCGCACCCACTCGGCAGCGGGGAAGCCGATGTATGGGTCAGGTGGCTCTGATTGCCGCCTGACACCCGCGATCGTTCCCCGCTGAGAGAGAAGGACGGTTGGCTCTTGTAAACACAGCTGACCGTTCTTCCCTCTGGAATGGTCATAGAGCCCCTGTGATCCTTCTATATTAGATCACATGTCTCTATGATCATTTCAGAAGCCACGCCCCCCCCACAGTTAGAATCACTCCCCTAAGCTCACATCAGACTTGTATAAAGTACTCGAAATTTCTACTTGAGTAAAAGTACAAGTGCTCGATCAAAAAGTGACTTGAGTAGAAGTGGAAGTGCTCGCAGAAAAAGTTACTTAAGTAGAAGTACTAAAGTATACAACATTTTTTTTACTTAAGTATTGCAAGTAGTTTTTTCAAAAAATTTGCTACTTAAGTACTAAAAGTAAAAAGTACCAGTAGTTTTGAAAAAAAAATTCTACTCAAGTACTGAAAGTAGAAGTACAAGTACTGTGTTATGTAGTTATTAAAGAAAGAAGTCAAAAGTATGAACATCATATTGTTTTTTATTATTTCAAATGATTTATTCAAATGATTAACCTGTGTTAGTTAGTAGTTTCTTGATGCACTTTAAGCGCTGTAGCACCATTTATTTGTTTGTTTCATATTTTCTTTTTATTGGAAAGATTTGGTATAGCAGCTTTTATTATACACAGCCTTTATTTTCGTATGCGCTGATTTACAAATGACATTATACACATTTTTTTGAGCTTTATGAAACCTGCCATCTACTGTTCTGGCAGTGGTCATTTTTTTAAAAGTAACGAGTAACTATGCAGCACAAAAAAAAATACTTGAGTAGAAGTATCGACATCATCGAAAAAATGTAGTGAAGTAAAAGTAGAAGTAGGAGAAAAAAATTCTACTCTAGGAAAGTACAGATACCGCATTTCGGTACTTAAGTACAGTACTTAAGTAGTTCTACTTCGTTACTATACATCTCTGGCTCACATCATAGGCGTGCGCACAGGGTGTGCCTGGGCACACCCTAATCATCCTATGTGGCGCAGATTCCCCCTGTTTAGACCCTAAAAATATTGTAAAAAAATAATAAAAATAAAAAATTATTTTAAAAAATGAATGAAAAAAACTACAGTCACCATCCACTGCCCTACTGACACCAATCTCTGCCCGACTGACACTGTCAGTATATATACACATGCACACAAACATATGTGTTTGAGCTTTGGGGTGCACACCCTAATGCAGTAGGCTCTGCACACCTATGGCTCACATTTAACCCCTTGATCACCCACAGGGTTAACCCTTTCCCTGCCAGTGTCATTATTACAGTAACAGTGCATATTTTTAGCACAGATTACTGTAGTAATGTCACTGGTACCCCCAAAAGTGTAAAAATGTCAGTCAGGAGTCCGAACTGTCCGCCGCAATGTTGTAGACCCGCAAAAAATCACAGATCACCGCCATTACTAGTAAAAAAAAAAAACAATAAAAATGACATAAATATTTCCCATAGTTAGTAGACGTAATAACTTTTCGCAAACCAATCAAAATACACTTATTGCGATTTTTTTTTTTTTTACCAAAAATATGTAGCAGAAAACAAATTGACCTAAAATGTTAAAAAATTTTGATTTTAAACATTTTTTTGGAGAATGTCATATAGCAGGATGTGAAAAATATTGTTATTTTTTTTTTCAAACTTTTCGCTCTTTTTTTGTTTATAGCGCAAGAAATAAAAATTGAAGAAAGCTCTATTTGTGGGGAAAAAAAGGACATCAATTTTATTTGGGTACAGTGTCGCACGACCGTGCAATTTTCCATTACAGTAACGCAGTCTCAAATCGCAAAATAGGGCCTGGTCAGGAAGGGGGCAAAACCTTCCGGTCTTAAAGTGGTTAATCGAGAATCAATGTGTTGGGAAGCAAAGAGATGTGAATTTTTAAGGTGCCAAAAATAATCCTAAATTAATCGAGGAGAGACCGCTTTTTGAAAGATATATCTGAGATATTGAGATACTTACCCTGAAGTCCACTTGTTGGCTTGTAGACATTTGTTGAAGCACATATTCGGGGAATGAACTGATTTATACGCCTTCTGGTAGTCATCTAACTGATCCCCTTTTTGGGCCTCTGTTCCCGTTCCCATTTTTGGATGTACATCGTGTATTTGTGTGCTTTTTTTTTTTGGATCTTTATATGGATCCTCTAATTTGCTGATATCTCCTCCTGGATTACTCTTTCAATACGCTGATTTTGCACATTTAGCTGGTTTGTATGCTGGACTCAATAAAGACTCCTGAGGAAGCCAATGGTTTGGCGAAACATGTAGAGCTGGAGTCACCGCATACACACACATCAATCTTATGAATATTGTGCAATGGTTTGGTGAAACATGTAGAGCTGGAGTCACCGCAAACATGTAAATTCATGTATATATTTTATGTGATGTTTTCAGTAAAAACTTTGCAAATTTTTTAAAAGAAATTTCGATTAATTTTGAATTATTTTGGCACCTTAAAAATCCCATCTCTTTGCTTCCCAACACAGTGATTGTAAAAGTAGCAGCGATATCATAGCATAGCCTGTGCAGAGAGCAGAGCTGTGGGAGGGGCCAGCAGGCTCCACCCACTACAAGCTGGAGAAGGCTACAGGAGGGGGGCGGAGACAAGACCAGTCCCCCTGCACAAGGAGAGAGAGCAGCAGTGAGGGGTCTTTATTACAGGAAAAGTCTCACACTGGATTACTGTACAGATCTAGAAGAAATACACAAAGAACACCGAGATTCAAGGAAGAATACACATGATGAATGAATTAGGACAATATTTACTTATCCTGGAGTTCAGCTTTAAAAATATTAGGACTAAGTGCTAGGAAGTTGTTTTGTTTTATTATTATAACAGTTACCTGAAAATAATGCTTGAATTGACTTTTATGTTTTTATGTGCTGTTCCATATTTCCATTTTGGTATTACATCTGTAGATTAGTAAATGCTTCCTAGAATTTGCTTCTTTATATTAAGCATTGTAGGATTAGCATTTGAGCTTTCTAAATGTATAATAATAAGACTAATGTTCTCTGTACAACATATATGTGGTATATGTCAGAGCTATATAAATATATAATAATAATAGTGTGTAACTGTGGTGGGACATTAGAGCGTAAGCTCCTCTGGTACAGAGACTGATGTGATTGGCTCAGTATTCTCTGTACAGCACTATGGATTATGGCAGAGCTATATAAATGTATAATATTAATAATAGCAACTGCGGTGGCGACATTAGAGCGTAAAGCTGGATACACACTAACTTTTATTTTTTGATTTCCTTTAGATTTACCTTCAACTATATAGTGTAAGGGGTGGCCTGATTGCATACAAATTGAAAGTCTTTAGGTTCGACCTCATATTATATAGTTTTGGTAAATATATATATTTTTTTAAAATAAATGTAAAAAACAATTAATAAAGGACTAATTTACACAGATTCTCTGTTATGTTTGTGTCTGCTTATAATGATTATAGTGTATTTTCAGTGAAAATATTGTCTTTATATATTGGGGGGGGCTGTCAGGTAGGCTGTACGGGGCCCCGTGATTTCTAACAGCAGCACTGTGGTATCTGTCAGAGCTATAAAAACGTATAATAATATTAGTGTGTGACTGTGGGGGGACATTAGAGTGTAAGCTTCGCTGGTTCAGAGACTGATGTGACTGGCTCAGTGCTCTTTGTACAGCACTGTGGTATCTGTCAGAGCTATAAAAAGGTATAATAATAATAGTGTGTGACTGTGGGGGGACATTAGAGTGTAAGCTCATCTGGTTCAGAGACTGATTTGACTGGCTTGGTGTTCTCTGTACAGCACTATGGAAGATGTTGGTGACATTCAAATACTGGAAATAAGTAACTAATGTCAGAGCTATATACTGTACATGTATAATAAAAATAGTGTGTGACTGTGGTGGTAAATTAGAGTGTAAGCTCTTCTGGTGCAGACTGATGTGACTGACTCAGTGTTCTCTGTACAGCACTATAGAATATGTTGGAGACATTCAAATACTGGAAATAAGTGAATAATTTCAGAGCTATATATAGTAAATATATAATAATAATAATAGTAATAATAATAATAATATTAGGTGACTGTGGTGGGACATTAGAGTGTAAGCTCCTCTGGTGCAGAGACTGATGTGACTGGCTCAGTGCTCTTTGTACAGCACTGTGGTATCTGTCAGAGCTATAAAAAGGTATAATAATAATAGTGTGTGACTGTGGGGGGATATTAGAGTGTAAGCTCCTCTGGTTCCAGAGACTGATGTGACTGGATTGGTGTTCTCTGTACAGCACTATGGAATATGTTGGAGACATTCAAATACTGGAAATAAGTAGCTAATGTCAGAGCTATATACATGTATAATAATAGTATGTGAATGCAGTGGGGCATTAGAGTGTAAGCTCCTTTGGTGCAGAGACTGATGTGACTGGATTGGTGTTCTCTGTACAGCTCTATGGAATATGTTGGAGACATTCAAATACTGGAAATAAGTAGCTAATGTCAGAGCTATATACATGTACTGTATATTAACAATAGTATGTGACTGTGGTGGGAAATTAGAGTGTAAGCTCTTCTGGTGCAGACTGATGTGACTGGGTTGGCGTTCTCTGTAAAGCACCATACAATATGTTGGAAACATTCAAATACTGGAAATAAGTGAATAATTTCAGAGTTGTATACAGTAAATATTTAATAATAATATTAGGTGACTGTAGTGGGAGTGTAAGCTCCTCTGGTGCAGAGACTGATGTGACTTGCCCAGTGCTCTTTGTACAGCACTGTGGTATCTGTCAGAGCTATAAAAAGGTATAATAATAGTGTGTGACTGTGGGGGGACATTAGAGTGTAAGCTCCTCTGGTTCCAGAGACTGATGTGACTGGCTTGGTGTTCTCTGTACAGCACTATGGAAGATGCTGGAGACATTCAAATACTGGAAATAAGTGAACAATTTCAGAGCTATATAGACAGTAAATATATAATAATAATAATATTAGGTGACTGTGGTGGGATATTGGAGTGTAAGCTCTTCTGGTGCAGAAACTGATGTGACTGGATTGGTTTTCTCTGTACAGCTCTATGGAATATGTTGGAGACATTCAAATACTTGAAATCAGTAACTAATGTCAGAGTTATATACATGTATATTGACAATAGTATGTGACTGTGGTGGGAAATTAGAGTGTAAGCTCTTCTGGTGCAGACTGATGTGACTGGGTTGGTGTTCTCTGTACAGCACTATGGAAGATGTTGGAGACATTCAAATACTGAAAATAAGTGAATAATTTCAGAGCTATATAGACAGTAAATATATAATAACAATAATAATAATAATAATAGGTGACTGTGGTGGGATATTAGAGTGTAAGCTCTTCTGGTGCAGACTGATGTGACTGGTTTGGTGTTCTCTGTACAGCACCATAGAATATGTTGGAGACATTCAAATTCTGGAAATAAGTAAATAAATTCAGATCTATATACAGTAAATATATAATAATAATAATAATAATATTAGGTGACTGTGGTGGGATATTAGAGTGTAAGCTCCTCTGGTTCCAGAGACTGATGTGACTGGCTTGGTGTTCTCTGTACAGCACTATGGAAGATGTTGGAGACATTCAAATACTGGAAATAAGTGAATAATTTCAGAGCTATATAGACAGTAAATATATAATAATAATAATATTAGGTGACTGTGGTGGGATATTGGAGTGTAAGCTCTTCTGGTGCAGAAACTGATGTGACTGGATTGGTTTTCTCTGTACAGCTCTATGGAATATGTTGGAGACATTCAAATACTTGAAATCAGTAACTAATGTCAGAGTTATATACATGTATATTGACAATAGTATGTGACTGTGGTGGGAAATTAGAGTGTAAGCTCTTCTGGTGCAGACTGATGTGACTGGGTTGGTGTTCTCTGTACAGCACTATGGAAGATGTTGGAGACATTCAAATACTGAAAATAAGTGAATAATTTCAGAGCTATATAGACAGTAAATATATAATAACAATAATAATAATAATAATAGGTGACTGTGGTGGGATATTAGAGTGTAAGCTCTTCTGGTGCAGACTGATGTGACTGGTTTGGTGTTCTCTGTACAGCACCATAGAATATGTTGGAGACATTCAAATTCTGGAAATAAGTAAATAAATTCAGATCTATATACAGTAAATATATAATAATAATAATAATAATATTAGGTGACTGTGGTGGGATATTAGAGTGTAAGCTCCTCTGGTTCCAGAGACTGATGTGACTGGCTTGGTGTTCTCTGTACAGCACTATGGAAGATGTTGGAGACATTCAAATACTGGAAATAAGTGAATAATTTCAGAGCTATATAGACAGTAAATATATAATAATAATAATATTAGGTGACTGTGGTGGGATATTGGAGTGTAAGATCTTCTGGTGCAGAAACTGATGTGACTGGATTGGTTTTCTCTGTACAGCTCTATGGAATATGTTGGAGACATTCAAATACTTGAAATAAGTAACTAATGTCAGAGTTATATACATGTATATTGACAATAGTATGTGACTGTGGTGGGAAATTAGAGTGTAAGCTCTTCTGGTGCAGACTGATGTGACTGGGTTGGTGTTCTCTGTACAGCACTATGGAAGATGTTGGAGACATTCAAATACTGAAAATAAGTGAATAATTTCAGAGCTATATAGACAGTAAATATATAATAACAATAATAATAATAATAATAGGTGACTGTGGTGGGATATTAGAGTGTAAGCTCTTCTGGTGCAGACTGATGTGACTGGTTTGGTGTTCTCTGTACAGCACCATAGAATATGTTGGAGACATTCAAATTCTGGAAATAAGTAAATAAATTCAGATCTATATACAGTAAATATATAATAATAATAATAATATTAGGTGACTGTGGTGGGATATTAGAGTGTAAGCTCCTCTGGTTCAGAGACTGATGTGACTAGCTCAGTGTTCTCTGTACAGCACTCCAGAATATGTTGGAGACATTCAAATACTGGAAATAAGTAACTAAGTAAACATTTCCAGTCTGTGGATGTTGGGCGGCGTGCGGCGTTCGCCCGGGGAGCCCCCGGTGTATTGTCAGCGATGGCCCTGGCCCGTGTTGGAAGGTATTTATGGGATGTTATGATGTTGTAGGGAGCAGATTATCACATGGGGGATGATTGACGGGTAAACACAAGTCCCGGGACCTCGGCATTAGCGTGACAATGGCCGTTGACAAGCTCTTATTATGACACATTGTCCCCGTATGTTGTATTAGAAGGGGGGAGTGTATTATCTGTCTGTCTATCTTGTCTCCTCACATGTGTCCGAGCCCCACCAAGGTTTCCCCCCTCTCCCTCTTCTTCTAAATGAGGCATTTGAACAATGCCGCAGCCGCTAGTGTTATGTGATAGCGGGGAAGTTGCCTATTTTAAGGCTTAGAGGAAAGCCAGCTGCCAAGATATGCGGTGACGTTGCCCCCTGCTACACTCATACAAACAGTGCCTACATCTGTGATGGGACATCATTACATTCCTACATGGAGGCTTGAGGCCTATCTGTTACTCCTACACCCAGCCAAGGGGCCTTTCCATACAGAGAACCATAATTTTACCAAAAATGTGGCCCATCGATTGGCCGGAGGACAGCAAATCTCAACGGGACTCTGGGATGTCCTAACCTCCCAGATAACTAATCAGCTGGATGTTCTGTACATGACAGGTGCGCTTTAAAGCCTGACTGCAGTCAAAACATTTTGGGATCTCCATCAAAATTTATTTTGGTTGAATCACAGACTTTGAACCAG
Source organism: Pelophylax lessonae (assembly GCF_965119305.1). Classification (NCBI taxonomy): domain Eukaryota; kingdom Metazoa; phylum Chordata; class Amphibia; order Anura; family Ranidae; genus Pelophylax; species Pelophylax lessonae. The sequence goes on along the minus strand of NC_138776.1, from coordinate 49,637,964 downwards.
AGGAGCTTACACTCTAATGTCCCACCACAGTCACACACTATTATTACTATACATTTATATACCTCTGACATGTACCACAGCGCTGTACAAAGAAAACTGAACCATTCACATCAGTCTCCTCGCCAAAGGAGCTTACACTCTAACTTCCCACCACAGTCCCACACTATGATAATTATTATTATTATACATTTATATAGCTCTGACATATTCCATGGGGCTGTACAGAGAAAACAGAGACAATTACATCAGTTTCCCTGCCAGAGGAGCTTACACTCTAATGTCCCAGCACAGTCACACACCAATATTATTATTATACGTTTATAAAGCTCTGACATATTCCATAGTGCTGTACAGAGGACACAGAGACAATCACATCAGTCTCCTCCCAGAGAAGCTTACGCTCTAATGTCCCACCACAGTCGCACACCATTATTATCATACATTTCTATAGCTCTGACATATTCCATAGTGCTGTACAGAGAACACTGAGCCGTTCACGTCAGTCTCCTCACCAGAAGAGCTTACACTTTAATGTCCCACCACTGTCACACACTATTATTATTATACATATACTGTATATATATATATAACTCTGACATATTCTGCAGTGCTGTACAGAGAACACTGAGACAATCACAAAAGTCTCCTCACCAGAAGAGCTTACACTCTAATGTCCCACCACAGTCACACACCATTATTATTATGCATTTATATATCTCTAATGTATTCCATAGTGCTGTACAGAGAACACTGAGATAATCACATCAATCTCCTCACCAGAAGAGCTTACACTCTAATGTTCCACCACAGTCCCACACTATGATTATTATTATTATTACTATTATTTTTTTCCATAATGGATTATTATTTTTATTATTATACATGTATATAGTTCTAACATATTCCATAGTGCTGTACAGAGAACACTGATACAATCACATCATTCTCCTTGCCAGAGGAGCTTACACTCTAATGTCCCACCACAGACACACACAATTTTATCATACATTTATATAGCACTGACATACAGTATATACTGTAGTGGTGTTGTACAGAGAACACTGAGCCACCCACTTCAGTCTCTGCACCAGAGGAGCTTACACTTGAATGTTTAGCAACCAGAGGGGGTTGTACACATGACACACTGCATGCGGTTGCTGCAAAGTGTTGCAGGCTTTTTAGGGTTAAAATGACCTTTCCCAGTAGCCTGCCAGCTGTCCCCTGAAAAGCAATCCACCACAGACTACTTTCCAAAAGGGTGGCAATGCCTGCCTCCAGTGTCAACAAGCCCCAAAAGTCATTTTCATTCATTCTAAATCTGTAGCTTTCATTAACCCTTTTCCCACCCACCCTGGTGTCCCTTTAAAAAAGTTCTTAACAATGATCGAGGAGCGAAGTCCAGCCGATTTCATGGCCAATGTGATTGGCTGACACAGTAGTCACATGATCAGTGCCCATCAGTGCCACCTATCAGTGCCGCCTCATCAGTGCCCTCTCATCAGTGCCCATCAGTCAAGGAGAAAGATTACCTGATTACAAAGTTTTATAACAAACTATGAAAAATGATTTTTTTTTCCAGTCTTTTTTCGTTTGTTTAGCAAAAAAAAAAAAAAAAACCCTGTGGTCATTAAATACCACCAAAAGAAAACTTTATTTGTGTATAAATAATAACATTTTCATTTGGGTACAGTGTTGCATGACTGCGCAATTGTCATTCAAAGTGTGACAGCGCTGAAAGCTGAAAATTGGCCTGGGCAGGAAGGGGGTAAAAGTGCCCGGTAGTGGTAAACACTGATAACTTTGGGAGCGTACAATGGGGTTGTAGCGTGCGTTGCCAGCTTTAACGCCTGGTTGCACGGCCCGCAGATAGCAGACCTGGGTATACACACATCTCATTTCCATTATTCCTGCCCCAGGTAATGTGGTTCACACATGCTCAGCCTCCTTGTAAATTAGAACCAATCTATCCATCTTGCTGTCCTAACAAATATGACAGAACACAAGAGCACGTCTGTATATGCAAAATGCTAAAGGGCACGGCCAGGAATAGACTCGGCACACAATTCTACCCTAATGATGCCACGTGACGCCTCTCGCTGGTCTCTAATCTGGATGTTAATGTTACCGGTGCCAATCTCAGCACCTTCCCTGCTTTTATTTCCCCCTCCGCTACAAATACTCTCGTACTTTCATAATCCTTCTCCCTGACAAGACGTCTCTTCTCATCAGCGTGTTGCTTTCCTGCAGAATGGAAATAACAGAAGTGCACCTGTCGCAGAGATATCTACTTTTTGCCAAAAATGTTAAAGTCGAACTCTGGGTGCAACACTATGTTCCTCAATAGCCAGAAAAGGATATACAGTAAATCTTCTTTGTGTTATTTTCCAAACCCAGATATTACTTTGCAAACATAGCTGTGATATCATCGCTGTGCTGTACTTGGCTGAGCTGTGGGAGGGGCCCAACAGACCCCAACCACTACAGCCTGCAGAAAACTACAGGAGGGGGCGGAGACAAGACCAGTCCCCCCATCACAAGGAGAGAGAGTGAGTGGTATTTATTACTGGAAAAGTCTCACACTGGATTACTGCACAGATCTTGAAAAAATACACAAAGTACACCGAGTTTCAAAGAAGAATATGCATGACAAATGAATTTAGACAATATTTATCCCAGAGTTCAGCTTTAAAGCGCCTCAAACGTTTGGCAAAGCAAAAGAAGACATAGAATACTGTCCTCTTCAGGGCCCCGTATCTCCTAACTCCCTTCATTATGCTCTTCAGCATTCAACACATTTGGGAGTATTGGATACTTGTATCCCTTGGTCCCTTCGTCTGACCCCCTACATTACTATCGGACACAGCACTGATGTAGGGTTGCGAGGATGGAACTATAACCAGATGAGTAATCAACTGAATGATAAGACCGCGGAGTACCAGTAACTTGCAGTTTACTAAACCTATGCAAAGTTAAAATCAATACTGTAGAACAGGCTGAGGATGTCAAAGAGCATGCATATACTGCAGAATAATACAAAACTGATTATGAAAGCTGCACAAACATGGAGTCTTTACCACAATGTCTCTGTGGTTAATTAATGGTGCCTTGCAGCACCTTGGTCCACGGCTGGAATTCTGTCAGCTGCTCCTGCAGGTTTGAGCATTACACATGGGGGCTCGTCCGGGATGTCTCTAAACTACAAGCAAGTTACCAAGACTTTAAGGCAGAAACAGCCAAGATGGACCCTGATGCTGCAATCTAGTTGTGTGAGGAGCAAAAAGGCCGCTGGGAGTCAGGTGTGGTGGTTGAAATCCCCAGAAATACCTGTCTGGAAGAGCAAGTCTGCCAAGAAGTAACAACTCTAGTTTCTGATCAGAGAGTGATTCTACTAGACCTAAAAACAGAAGATGCCTCTCACACCCTTGTGCTGGAGTGGAGAAGGAGGATCCTTGCCTGCCTCCAAGGGATGGAACCATATATCCCATCATGTCTCTGGGACTGGGAGTCATGCTTGTAACTGTTAAGGTCAGTTCACAGAAATGTGGTGGGGGAATGTCTGTGGAAGCATGCACCACACAGGAATGTGCTGCCAGCTGCAGACACACATAGGTACCATTATTTCTTAATGGCACCACCACACATCTCACAAATACAGGTGCAATCATGGCCACCAAAACACATGGTACTAATTTGGTGTGGCAATATTTTAATAGTCACTCCTGGCTGTCAAAAATGTACCGCACAGGAACACGCAAATGCACCTTTTTTGGTGTGAACTGGCCCCCTGTTTTCCCATCATGCCTACTTCTGGGAGTCATGCTTGTAGCTGGCAGTCTTGCAATGATTAATGGAACATGTAATTCCACAACAGTTAAAGGTTAATTGGCTCCTGTCCTAAATTTGTCCCAGTATGATACTCTGAGTGTACCCAAGATGGCTGACTCCCCATCTGTCCCAGCAGCAGATAAAGATGCTTTGGGGTTGATTTACTAAAGGAAAATAGACTGTATTTTGCAGTCCAGTTGCACTCTGCAAGAGCAGTTGATACACAGTTTAGTAAATGCGGAAAAGTTTCACTTTGCAAAGAATCTCCAATCACGTGCAAGGTAAATTAAAAAAAACAGCATTTTTGCTTGCACATGATTGGATGATGGAAGTCAGCATAGCTTCTGCTCATTTACTAAGCTCTGGAGCAACTGGTCTTGCAGAGTGCAACAGCACGTTGCAAAGTCCACATTTTATTTTTCATTAGTAAATCAACCCCACTGAGTCTCCAGGGAAAAAAACACTATATCAATAAATAAATAAATAAATTGAATGAATTAAAAAATAACATGTGGCTGCAATGCATAGTCTCTATGAGACTCTATAGCAAGAGAGAGTCTAAGTCAGAACCATGACTTGTGTAAAACAGGTCAGAACAGTTACTTACCCTTATCCTTATAGAAAGCATCCCTCACTGTGAAGTCAAGGGTAACTCTGGTAACACAGGTGAACAGCTGGAGGAATCCCAGGCCCAAGGACACAGGTAGCCACCCCAGTGTAACTGCAGAATTCTAGCAGCAATTGGGATTGACTCCCCACAGTAGCATAGAGAAGCTGCGTGCTTTGAGGCTGCTGCCTAGCTGCATGCTCCCTACAGTGGAGGGCCTCATACCTGGCTGCAGATCACATGCTCAGCTACCACCACATCATCCGATGTGGCCTGTCTGAGCTGCTAAGGAAGGGAGCACACAGTGGAGCATACAGCCAACCAAAACTCCAAGGTATGTGGCATGCTGAAGATTCTGATAAAGGCCAAGGCACTTCAATGGATCATGGACAGGAGACATTGGTGATTGGAGTGTGACAAACTCACTCAGGACAGAGGCTTTTGGAGGGGACTGCAGGCTAGCCTCTTGCCTACTAACTATGGGCCCTGGCTTGTGAGGGAACACCGCTCTTTGTGGGGTGTATGCTGGGGGGACCCGTGGAGTAATGTTACTTTGGTAACATTACATCTCTCCAAGCCACACAGACTTCGGGACTCTAGGCCTAGGATCCATGTTAAAGGCTTAGCTGCCTATGGACGATAGGGGACTGTTCTGCACATTCCGACTTATGGCAGATAATATTATCAGCTCAACCACCTGTCTTCCACACATTGTTAATTGTGCTGATTAACTCACCTATTGTCTACTGTGGTGGTGTGTTTACACTTATAATAATGTGTATTGTACTTCATGAGCTCAATGATGATAAGTCTGCTAGTTAATTAGCTCAAGTTAATTAAATCACTGCAATCTATTAGTTGCTAGTGGGAAAGTAGAATACTGTTTGTGTTGGTTGTTCCTTAGATATATTAATTATATTTCTGTACACAATTTCGTCTGCATATGGTAATGTAATCAGGCACCTGACCTGGTGGGGTATGTATTCGGTGTGAGTTTGTTCAATAAATGTCCAAGATCTTATACAAGCTATTCTCGGTTAGTTTTGTATGGGGGCGGCTAGAATATCTGATATCTATGTTTAAGACTGAAGGAAGCGGTATTCTGAGGGAAGCACACAAGGACATTGTGGGGTTGCAGTTCCGTTACACGGAGTAAAATATTTCTTTTTTTGCAGGGAACTGCTCTTGAAAAATATTTGGGTTGATGACAGGGTCACTTTAAACTATAGGTATAGCCAAAACCTTTTTTGTAATTATTTTTGGATAGAGTCGGAAAGACCCAAACCCCGTCAGGTTTTTTTTTTTGGTCCCATTGGGGGAGATTTCCCTTTGCTTCCCGTCCTATAGACACAATAGGAAGCGAGAGATCTCTCCAACATGGGGCAATCCCCTTCTTAAACAGTTGTCACCAGAGCAAGTGTCCCCATTGGAAGATTCCCCCTTTGGTGACAACTCCAAATTCTGGATTTCTGCTCAATTTCTGTACCAGAGACGATGATCACCAAGACAAATAGAGAAGGGGCATCTTACTAGTGGTGACAAATATCAAATCCTGACAGAGGGTCTACCCCATTCCCCCTTTCATCTAATTTTACTTAGAAGACAATTCCAGGACCGTCTTCTTAGCTCTGGTCCAACTTAACAATTATGATTGTGATACATTGTTGCAGAGTACTGCTAGCCAAAATGTTTTTTTATAGTTTTGGATAGAATAGGCAAAGTGTTGGAAACCCCCTCAGGTTTTTATTTTTTGGTCTGTGTTGTAGCTGATTCCTATAAACAGCCCAGTACTTTAGGCCTCAGTCAGTAACTATTGGCATAGTGTTTCCTTTTTTATTTCCCCCAAATTTCGTAAAATTTCCAACATTTGATCAATTTTTTACTTTTTGTTGAAATGCCCTGGATTCATTGAGGAAGTTGAAATGATGGTGATTTATATTGGTTTATATGGTTGCAGTGGGCTATAAAGGGCTTAGGAGGGGGGTTGTGGGTGTTTTCTTCTCTAATTTTGGGCGTATTTTGTTTTATACACCGAAAGAAAAAGAAAAGGTGAAAACATTGCAACAAAAAATGTAAAATGTCAGCACACAAATACAAATATACAATAAAATCCATACATTTTTACATATAACCACCAAATTGCACACCAAATTAAAAAAAAAAAAAACACATACATTCTTTTGTATGGTTTATTTACATTTCTGATGTTGCACTTCTGATGTTGCACAAAAAAAAAGAGAGATAAAAGTTTAATTATAGAGAATTTTTTATTTTTATTTAATATGTTATCATGTGATGTTTTCATCATATTGTACATGATCATCACATAACTCTACTTATCAACAAAACCATACGATCCCCATGTCAGCACAGACAGATCCCTCCTAGCTGTAAAGTGGAACTATTTTGTGATAACTTTTTAAATAAACAGTCAAAAGCAGTTAATATTTTTTTTCAATTAATATTATTATTTTTTGTTATTATTATTATTAATTAATGATATACTATAATTATTTTTAACTAATGTGTATTTTATATAATAATAATAATAATTTCTATTGTTATTATTATTATTTAAAATAATAAATAATATGCAATTAAAGGAGTTGTAAAGTCAGGAAGGTTTTTTTATCTTAATGCACTCAATAGGATAAAAATCCTTCTGTGTGTAGCAGCCCCCCCCCCCCTCAGCCCCCCTAATACTTACCTGTACCCTATTTTTATCCATTGATGTCCACAAGTCCCTCGATCGTCCTGGGACTCTCCCTCCTGATTGACTGAGATATAGCCATGGCGCCATTGGCTCCCACGGGTGTCAATCAAAGTCAATCAGAGCCAATCAGGAGAGAGAGGGGCCGAATGGCAGCTCTGTGTCTGAATGGGCACAGGGAGCTGCAGCTCGACTCGGGTGCCTCCATATCAAGCTGCTTGCTGTGGGGGTACTTGATAGTAAGGAGGGCTAGGAGCAGGAATGAGGGACCCGAGAAGAGGAGGATCCGGGCTGCTCTGTGCAAAACCAACTGCACAAGGGAGGTAAGTATAACATGTTTGTTATTTAAAAAAAAAAAAAAAAACCAAGACTTTACAATCACTTTAATAATTATACAATAAAATAAATAATATTAATTATAATAGTAATAATAATAGCTATAATTAATATAGTTAATAATAAAATAAATAATAATAATAATAACCGCAGCAATAATAAATAATTATCATATATATGAATACATAATAATAGAGAATCCTAGTCTCCTTCTCTTATGTGCTAGGAAGGCAATTACTATGAACTGGAAAAAACCTGCTGCCCCGTCCCTATCCTTTTGGAATCACCTAATGAACTCCAGCTAACATCTAAATAAGGATACATACCAAAATCGGGGTTGCCCGAAAAAATATGAGATTTTTTGTGCAGTGGCCACAACTGCATCCCCCTCCTCTCCGAGCTAGGGTTAGTCGAAAGTCCCTAAGTTGCTAGATAGTCTATACTGGTAAAGGCTGCTGTGAGCCACACCTAACTGTTCTTGTACAGTGCCCTTGCTTGTTATCTACGTTTTGTTAGTGTCTTTTCCAATGACCCCTGCGAGGGTTCTGCTCATGTCAACTGCTTTTCTTTCTTTTTTTTTTTGTTTTTTTTGTTTTTGTTTTATAAAAAAGCTCTAATAAATAGATCATTAAAAAAAAGTATTTGATAATAATTGTAACCATATAAATAAATACATAATAATATTAATAATACGTATTATTATTTATATGGTAATAGTAATAATAATACCAATAATAATAATAATAATTATTATTTATATGATAATAGTGTTAATAATCATAATAATTATTATTATTACGTGTTTATATTATAATTATTTATTATTGCTATTATTGTTAATATTAATCATTTAAAAACATAGAAAAGTGCCAGCAGAAAAAGACAAAGTAGCCTATCGAGTCTGCCCATTTATTTTTTATTTTTTTTCATTAAACTTATTGTCTGATTTCTGACCAAGGAAAAATCGGATTGTCTTCTGAGGGATCAGGAAGGAATTCTCCCCCCCCCCCCCCCAGAGCAAATTGGATTATACTTTATTGGGATTTATGCCTTTCCTGTGGATCAACTGATAGTATGGGGTTCTCTAATGGAGCACTTCTATGTATTTATTTTTTTGGATAAGCTAGATGATCCTGTGTCTTTTTACAACCTATATAACTATGTAGCCCTCAAAGGTAACTGAGAACAATGTAACCAATAAGAGCGCAGCATAGGAAGTTATCAGCTCACAGGATTTCTGGCAGGATCAAGGGGTACCTTTTTGCAGCATTAGGGCTCTTTCACATTTGTAGTGCCGTTTGAATAACGAACAGTGTTCATGCTTTTCAGAGGGCATTTGACAGCCCCCCTTACCATCTGATTTAACCCCGTAATTCCACAGTACTGCGGTTGAGGCACGGCACCATTGAACTCAATAGGCACCTTTGACAAGGAGTACAGGGGGCACCTTTGGACAGCAGCATTGTCAGTCTGGGGGGAGGGGAATGCTAGATGTACTAGTAGGTTTAGATAAACTAACAAAAGCTTCACTCCAGCTCAAACTTTATAATTAGTTCCAGCAATCAGTTGTTTTTTTTTTTTTTTTTCCTTTTGGGATAAAGGTTTTTACAGAAATAAATAAAATCTGATTATTGTAAGCACCCCTGTCGGTGGTAATGGTTTGTCTCATCCCTGTACACTGATGCATTCTGCAGGAAAGCTTGTTCTTTTGAAAACAGCAGACTTACTGGCTGGATACCCAGATACAAATAGAAGAAAGAAAGCTTAAAAAATAAAATGAATGCATCCATCACATCAAAGAATTGGTAAGCTACCTTATAATAAATGTTTGGTTTTGGGTTTAATATTGCTTTTACAGACCAAAAGGGTGCAAATTATGAAAGGACTGATGTTGAGATGTATACAGTGGGAAAAATAATTATTTGATCCCTTGCAGATTTAGTAAGTTTGCCCACTTGCAAAGAAATGAAGGGTCTATAATTATTATCATAGGTGTATTTTAAATGATAGAAACAGAATAACCAAAAATCCAGAAAAAACACGATACAAATGTTACAAACAGAGTTGCAGTTCAGTGAGTAAAATAAGTATTTGATCCCCTACCAGCCAATAATAATTCTGGCTCCCATAGACTGGCTACAGTATGTGCTCATGTGGTACACAGATTAGTCCTGTCAATTTAAGAAGGTGCTCCTAATGACAACTCGTTATATGTATAAAGACACCGGTCCACAGAATCTTTCTTCCATTCGAACCTCACCATCATGGGCGAGACCACAGAGCTGTCAAAGGACATCAGTGACAAGATTGTAGACCGGCACAAGGCTGGGATGGGCTACAAGACCATCAGCAAGAAGCTTGTGAGAAGGAGACAACTGTTGGATCGATTATTCGCAAATGGAAGAAATACAAAATAACCATCAATCGCCCTCGGTCTGGAGCTCCATGCAAAGTTTCGCCTCATGGGGTAAAGACAATCATGAGCAAAAAGTGAGGGATCAGCCCAGAACTACACAGGAGGAGCTTGTGAATGATCTCAAGGCAGTTGGGACCACAGTCACCAAATAAACCATTGGTAACACGATACACCGCCATGGAAATCCTGCAGTGCCAAGAAGGTCTGTATGAAGTTTTCCAATGAACAAAATGTTTCAGAGAAGGATTAGGGGAAAGTGCTGTAGTCAGAAGAGACCGAAATTGAGCTCTTTGGCATTACTTCAACTCGCCATGTTTGCTGTCTAAGACCCTAAGAACACCATCCCTACAGTCAAGCATGGAGGTGGAAACATTATGCTTTTTGGCTGTTTCTCTGCTAAAGGTACAGACTGACTTTACCTCATTGAGGGGCCAATGGATGGGGCCATGTATTGAAAAAATCTTGGATGAGAACCTTCTTCCATCAGCCAGAACATCGAAGATGGGTCGTGGACGGGTCTTCCAGCACAACAATGACCCACAACATACCGCCAAGACAACAAAGAATTCAAGAAGAAGCACATTAAAGCGGAGTTCCGGGCACAGAAACATTTTTTCACTGAACATACCCCCGGGACAGTCAGGGCTAGTTCATTCCACAATGGCTAGCCTCTGATCTGTCCCGGTTCGCACTTACCTGCAAGAAGAAATACTTACTTATAAAATTTCTTCTCCAGCGTTGCCATCTCTGTTGTGGGCAGCTGAAGCCAGTGCAATCCTCTTCTGCGTCCTCTTCCGTGTCTTCTCCTCCCAGAATGCGCCTGCACCGGCCCCACTCGTCACTTCCGGTGCGGCGCCCCATTCCTCCACAGCTTCTGGGCATGCCCAGAAGCTGTTTAGCAGGGAATGCGGCGTCGCCCCGGAAGTGACGAGCGGGGCCGGTGCCGTCGCATTGATTCCTGGGAGCGATGACGTTCAGCTCCCAGGAATCACTGCAAAGAGGAAGTGACGGCGGAGCCGCGGCACAGAGGGAGGAAGTGGAGAACAGGGGAGTATTTTCTATCTACTATTACAAGGTGAGTAAAAAAAAAAAAAAAATATACCTAACTATCCAATTCCTTTTCAGGTGAAGAAGAGCCAGAGGATGGGCACAAAATCGATTAGGTCGATGTTGTGCCCGGAACTTCGCTTTAAGGTCATGGAATGGCCTAGCCAGCCTCCAGACCTTAGTCTGATAGAAAATTTACGGAGGGAGCTGAAACTTTGAGTTGCCAAGTGCCAGCCAAGAAACCTTAAGGATTTAGAGAAGATCTGTAAAGAAGAGTGGACCAAAATGCCTCCTGAGATGTGTGCAAACCGGGTAACCAACTACAAGAAATGTCTCACCTCTGTGCGTGGTAACAAGGGTTTCTCCACTAAGTGCTAGGTCATGTTTTGCTGGGGATCAAATATTTATTTTACTCTCTGAACTGCAACTCAATTTATAACATATTTTTTTCTGGATTTTTGGTTGATATTCTGCGCCGGTTCACATAGGAGCGACGCTACTTTCAGGGGCGACCTCCGAGATCGCGGTGCGAGCAGCGCGCCGCGACCTCGGAGCGGCCGCCACGGACTTCATAACATTGAAGTCTATGGCGGTCGCCTCCTGGTCGCCCCAAAGAAGCTCCCTTTTTCTAGGTCGGAGCGACTTTTGTCGCTCCTATTAGAACGGGTCCGCAGCTTTCCTATGGGAGGCGACCTGCGGTGACTTGTGAGGCGACCAGGTCGCCTCACAGGTCGCCCTAGTGTGAACCGGGGCTCTGTCTCTCATCTAAAATACACCTATGATACAAATTATAGACCCTTCATTTCTTTGTAAGTGGACAAACTTACAAAATCTGCAGGGGATCAAATAAATATTTTTCCCCACTGTAGATCCTTTCGGGTCCATTCATAGCAACTGCGGTGTGGGAAGGCGTGTGGAAGTGAACATTTTCCCACACCACACAGGAATGAGCTGCCAGCTGCAGACACAGGCGGTTATCATTAATTCTCAATGGCACTTCCATACATCTCGCAAAAGCAGGTGCATTCACCTCCACCATAACGTATGGTACCGCAGCACCATGCGATTTGGTACAGCGCCAATTTAAAAGTCGCACCTGCCTATATTTTACAGCTCATTTGACTGTCAAAAATGCACCATGCAGGAACGCACAAAGCGTGCGCGTGTGAAGGCACCGTTTATACCAGCCGGAAATCTGTACATATTATTTTATATGTTCCCAGCCGTACGCTCTGTATACTGTCATTATAGTCGGATTGATTTGCTGTACGCTGGGCCCCCCGAACTCAGAGTTTTGCATAATGAAGATTTTACACGCCGTTCTAAAAATAAAATAAAATAAAAGTTTCTCGAGCAGTAAAGAGGAGTTTGATGCTGTCAGCCGCCTCTTTTAAGAAGACATCTTTTTAGTAAGAGGGAGGCCCAGCGATATGAAACATTTATGCCGCAGCCTTCCCGATCCGGGTGTCTTCTAATTCCTCACTGCCTGTCTCTCCACAAGATGATTTTAGTCTAATTTGCTCCCTAGGAACTAGCTCAGCGCATCTGTGACGTCTCATCGCCTGGAGCCAAGTCTATAGACGGGTTCTCTTCAGCCATGGCACAGAGATTGCTTCGGCGGAGAAGACGCTGAGCCTGAGAAGTGCCACCTGTCATCAGGGCCCGGGCAGCACCGGAGCGCCACAATGGTCGCGTTATCAAGTGCGAACGAATAGAGAAAAATTACATTTTAAGTGGCAGCCGAAGTCACAGATAAAGGGAGAAGTGAGCGCTAACTTTATTTGAAGGCGGAAATAAGGATTCATCCACCGATAAAGCCGTATTAACACAGGGCCAGAGGGGCATTTTCCCCACATGGCGAGAGACAAGCAAATCATGGAGGCTTCAAGGAGCCCCCAAAAGAGCTTACACTCTAATTTCCCACCACAGTCACACACTATTAATATTATTATACATTTATATTATATATAATAATATAATCTATAATATATATTATTATACATTTATATAGCTCTAACATATGCTGCAGTGTTGTACAGAGAATACTGAGACATTCATATGAGTCTCTCTACCAAAGGAACTTACACTCTAATGTCCTATCACATTCACACTATTATTATACAGTTCTATAGCTCTGACATATGCTGCAGTGTTGTACAGAAAACACTGAGACATTCATGTAAGTCTTTGTACCAAAGGAACTTACACTCTAATGTCCCACCACGGTCACACAAGATTATTAGTATAATTAATTTATATAAATCTGTCATTGTTATTATTCTTATACATTTATATACTGTAGCTCTGACATATGCTGCAGTGTTGTACAGAGAACATTTAACCATTCATGAAAGTCTCTGCACAACAGGAGCTTACACTCTAATGTCCCACCATAGTCACAAACTTTTATTATTTTTATTATACGTTTATATATCTCTAATATATGCTGCAGTGTTGTACAGAGAATACTGAGACATTCATATGAGTCTCTGTACCAAAGGAACTTACACTCTAATGTCCCATCACAGTCACACTATTATTATACATTTATATAGCTCTGACATATGCTGCAGTGTTTTACAGAGAACACTGAGCCAGTCACACCAGTCTCTATACCAGAGGAGCTTACACTCTAAAGTCTCATCACAGTCACATTATTATTATGCAGTTATATAGCTCTGACATATTCTACAGTGTTTTACAGAGAACACTAAGACATTTATATGTCTTTGTACCAAAGGAACTTACACTCTAATTTCCCACCACAGTCACACACTCTTTTATTATAATACATTAACGGTATAAAGCACTGACATATTCCGCAGTGTTGTACAGAGAGCACTGAGCCAGTCACATCAGCCTCTGCACCAGAAGAGTTTACAATCTAAAGTCCCATCACAGTCACACTATTATTATACAGTTGTATAGCTCTGACATGTGCTGCAGTGTTGTACAAAGAACACTGAGACATTCATATAAGGCCCCTTTCACACGGAGCGGACCGTATTGCGATCCGCTCTGGCACTTTTTTTCACGGACACGGATGACATTTGTGTCATCCGGTCTGTATGTCCGCATATCATCCCATCCGTTTGCGGATGATATACGGACATAATGCATGTCTATGGGATTGCGGATGTCAGCGGATGACACCGCTGACATCCGATTTTGCGTCCTTTCTTTTTTTTTAAACGGAAGAAAAAATAGGGTTCTGTTCCATTCCAAAAAAACGGAACAGAACTGAAAGGACGCAAATCGGATGTCAGCGGATGGTCATCCGCTGACGTCCGCAATCCCATTGACATGCATTATGTCTGTATATCACTCGCAAACGGATGGGGGTGATATATGGACATACGGAACGTTTGTATGAAAGGGGCCTAAGTCTTTGTACCAAAGGAACTTTCACTCTAATGTCCCACCACAGTCACACAAGATTATTAGTATAATATATAGATCTGACATGTTCCGCAGTGTTGCACAGAGAACACTATGCTATTCACATCATTCTGTGCACCAGAAGAGCTTACACTCTAATGTCCCCACCACAGTCACACACTATTGTTATTATTGTTATTTTACATTTATGCAGCTCTGACATATGCTGCAGTGTTTTGAAAGAAAACACTGAGCCATTCATATGAATCTCTGTACCAAAGGAACTTACACTCTAATGTCCCATCACAGTCAGACACAATTATTATTATTATTATTATTATTACACATCTATATACTGTAGCTCTGACATATACTGCAGTGTTGTACAGAGAATTTTTAACCATTCACAGAGGTCTCTGCACAAGAGGAGCTTACACTTTAATGTCCTACCACAGTCACACACTATTATTAATATTATACTTTTGGAGAACCCTGAGCCAGTCACATCAGTCTTTGAACCAGAGGAGCTTACGTTCTAATGTCCCATCATAGTCACACACTTTTATTACTATTACAGATATTTATAAAGTGCCAAATATTTACACAGAGCTTTACAAACTGTTTGTTCGCATATAGCTCTGACATAGTCCATAGTGCTGTACAGAGACCACTGAGCCATTCACATTATTCTCTGCACCGGAGGAGCTTACACTCTAATGTCCCACTACAGTTACTATTATTATTAAATTACATTATAAAGCTCTGGCATATACCACAGTGCCAAACTGAGAACACCCACCACAGTGACACCTATTATTATGTTGTATTATACAATTATATATAGTAGCTCTGATTTTATTCCACAGTGCTTTATAGAGAACATGCAACCATTAACACAAGTCTCTGCACACAAGGAGCTTACACTCTAATGTCCCCCACAGTCAGATACTATTATTATACATTTATATAGCTCTGACATATGCTGTAAGTGCTGTACAGAGAACACTGAGACAATCCCTTAATCTCTGCACTAGAGGAGCTTACACTCTAATGATATGGGCATCCACAAACCTTTTTTCAGGGGGGGGGGGGCATCATTTTAAGGTCACCCATGCTCCACCCCTTTTCGACAATGTCATAAAGGCGATGTCAGTCACCATGCGAGCTGCGTATTTACAGTATTTTTAAAGGGGAAACGGTATTCTATCACCTAAAATACCTGGCTGATCCTGCCTGGCTATGTCCTCCCCTCTGTAAACTGATCAAGGTATACCATGGCTGCTGATCCCTCCTGTTCTCCTCTGTCCTCTCTCCCCCCTCCCCTCCTGCTGCTGTAGTATCATTTAAAGTTTCATATCCTGTCTACAGTCTGTTTAATAATCCTGTGTGCCCCTGTGTATGTGCTTTATAAAAATAAGTCATTCTTTACCAATTTTCAGAGCGCCGATTGCCGCTCACGTGACCCGCTGCCTCTCCTCCTCCCCTCCCAACTGACCTCAGTGGGGAATCCTCGGCCCCGTCCCCTGCAGGCGGCTGTCAGACGGGGAGAGGAGAGAGTCGGTGGGTCACGTGAGCGGCGATCGGCGCTCTGAAAATTGGTAGAGAACGGCCTTTTTTTTTTTAAAAAACACATACACAGGGGCACGGGCACAGAGGATTATTTAACAGACCAGACAGGATAGTATAAAGTGGCTTAACAACCACTTTAGCGGGGAAGTTGAGATTCGGGGGGAGGGGCTCTTGCCCCCCCTTGCGGACGCCCATGTCTAATGCCCCACCACAGTCACACACAGAGTTCACCCCCTTAGCTAATCAGTGGCTGAACCAGAAACCTGGTAAATATTTTGATTATTCAGAGTCCAAATCTGGACTCTTCCCACCTATAGAGATTACTGTTAAACATCTGGTATACAGTAGCAGTTTCTGGGCCACACCAGCCACCTAGAGACATTCACTGAGCTTGCTCTAAGTCAGTGTGTTATGGTAACCATACATGCTTATATATTTATTATCCTATCAATATGTGCGTCAATCAAAGTGATTAGCTGCAAACAATCAAATAATCACAACTTCCCTTACAATCGATTTAAACTCGATTTGGATCAGATTTGATCAATCTAAGTTGATCCGGCCAGGGCAGAAAATAATTGATCATGTTGCATTGATGCAGCACTGAGATGCTTCATTCATTAATTTGATCATATTTCAATTTATCAAGTTATAAGATTGCATGGTGAAACCTGAGAAATAATCGATTATGATCGTATCTTCTAGCTATTGACTGAAATCCACTTCCCCATGTGTTATATTGATTAAATGGGTGGTCAAGTATAGATTGATTATTCCTATTCTGAGAGATCAATCGGGGAAATGAATTGATCATTTATTAAAGCGTGTATGGCCACCAAAAGAAGAATTTAAAGCACTGCCAGAAAAACTGTACCACCCTACTGTTGGGGGGGGGGGGGGGGGGGTTGTTCTGCAATTCAGGTCCAAACGGTGTAGTTCTTTTTTTGCATAGCCTGACAGAAGGGATGGCTATCACTAGTCGGCAAGAGTTATCAGATATAGTCATTGTATTTAGTTATGATTGAATCGTTTTTCTGACAACTTGCATAATGCATGCGCAAAAAAAATGCACGTTATTGCGCATGATAATACAAATGTACAAGCTCCTTCTCTAGATTGTAAGCTCCTTTGCTAGACTGTAAGCTAATTCCCTAGAGTGTAAGCTCCTTCGGTAGACTGCAAGCTCCTTTGCTAGACTGTAAGCTCCTTTGTTAGACTGTAAGCTCCTTCTCTAGACTGCAAACATCTTCTCTAAACTGTAAGCTCCTTCGGTTGAGTGTAAGCTCCTTTACTGGACTGTAAGCTCCTTTACTAGACTGTAAGCTTCTTCACTAGACTGTAAACTCCTTCTCTAGAGTGTAAGCTCCTTCTCTAGACTGTAAGCTCCTTCACTAGACTGTAAATTCCTTCTCTAGAGTGTAAACCCCTTCCCTAAACTGTAAGCTCCTTCGGTAGAATGTAAGCTCATTTGCTAGACTGTAAGATCATTCTCTATGCTGTACTTTTTTTTTTCTAGAGTGTAAGCTCCTTTCCTAGACTGTAAGCTCCTTTGTTAGAGAGTAAGCTCCTTTGCTAGACTGTAAGCTCCTTTGCTAGACCGTAAGGTCCTTCTCTAGACTGCAAACGCCTTCTCTAAACTGTAAGCTCCTTCGATTGAGTGTAAGCTCCGTCACTGGACTGTAAGCTCCTTCACTAGACTGTAAACTCCTTCTCTAGACTGTAAGCTCCTTCTTTAGACTGTAAGCTCCTTCACTAGACTGTAAGCTCCTTCTCTAGACTGTAAATTCCTTCTCTAAAATGTAAACACCTTCCTTAAACTGTAAGCTCCTTCAGTAGAATGTAAGCTCCTTTGCTAGACTGTAAGATCCTTCTAAATGCTGTGTGCTTTTTTTCTAGAGTGTAAGCTCCTTTCCTAGACTGTAAGCTCCTTTGTTAGAGAGTAAGCTTCTTTGCTAGACTGTAAACTCCTTCTCTAGAGTGTAAGCTCCTTCTGTAGACTGTAAGCTCCTTCACTAGACTGTAAATTCCTTCTCTAGAGTGTAAACCCCTTCCCTAAACTGTAAGCTCCTTCGGTAGAATGTAAGCTCCTTTGCTAGACTGTAAGATCATTCTCTATGCTGTACTTTTTTTTTTCTAGAGTGTAAGCTCCTTTCCTAGACTGTAAGCTCCTTTGTTAGAGAGTAAGCTCCTTTGCTAGACTGTAAGCTCCTTTGCTAGACCGTAAGGTCCTTCTCTAGACTGCAAACGCCTTCTCTAAACTGTAAGCTCCTTCGATTGAGTGTAAGCTCCTTCACTGGACTGTAAGCTCCTTCACTAGACTGTACACTCCTTCTCTAGACTGTAAACTCATTCTCTAGACTGTAAATTCCTTCTCTAAAATGTAAACACCTTCCCTAAACTGTAAGCTTCTTCGGTAGAATGTAAGCTCCTTTGCTAGACTGTAAACTCCTTTGCTAGACTGTAAGCTCCTTCTCTAGACTGCAAATCCCTTCTCTATACTGTAAACTCATTCTCTAGACTGTAAGCTCCTTCTCTAGACTATAAGCTCCTTCATTAGACTGTAAGCTCCTTCTCTAGACTGTAAATTCCTTCTCTAAAATGTAAACACCTTCTTTAAACTGTAAGCTCCTTCGGTAGAATGTAAGCTCCTTTGCTAGACTGTAAGATCATTCTCTATGCTGTACGCTTTTTTTTCTAGAGTGTAAGCTCCTTTCCTAGACTGTAAGCTCCTTTCCTAGACTGTAAGCTCCTTTGTTAGAGAGTAAGCTCCTTTGCTAGACTGTAAGCTCCTTTGCTAGACCGTAAGGTCCTTCTCTAGACTGCAAACGCCTTCTCTAAACTGTAAGCTCCTTCGATTGAGTGTAAGCTCCGTCACTGGACTGTAAGCTCCTTTACTAGGCTGTAAACTTCTTCTCTAGACTGTAAGCTCCTTCTCTAGACTGTAAGCTCCTTCTCTAGACTGTAAGCTCCTTCACTAGACTGTAAGCTCCTTCTCTAGACTGTAAACTCCTTCTCTAAAATGTAAACACCTTCCTTAAACTGTAAGCTCCTTCAGTAGAATGTAAGCTCCTTTGCTAGACTGTAAGATCCTTCTCAATGCTGTGTGCTTTTTTTCTACAGTGTAAGCTCCTTTCCTAGACTGTAAGCTCCTTTCCTAGACTGTAAGCTCCTTTGTTAGAGAGTAAGCTCCTTCGCTAGACTGTAAGCTTCTTCGCTAGACTTTAAGCTCCTTCAAAGCCAGGTAATGGTACCCCCATTTAATGAAAAAGCCTCAACGTAATATGAATCAAATAAACGGGATGAACTCCTTTGAGTGTCAGCAATTAAAACCATGCCACACTTCCCCACGTTCCTAGGAATAGAATGCCTTCCTTAGTACATAGGCATTGTTTAATTGCTATATTCACCCAGCAGGGCTGCAGGAATCACATTCAATCCTGGCATATTTTTTCCCTTATTTTTTAGCCGTGTGTCGTTGAATTAAGTGGATTGGAAGGCAGGGTACGAATAAATAGGTGTATAAGCATTGAATATCCAGGCGCTTTATAAATAAATCATAGGGATATTATTAATAGTTGCTCAGTTTCATCCCTGTTCTGTTCTGAAGACAGAGCCGATAATGACGGGGCTTTTTCTCTTCAAGCCTGGCTGAATTTGGGAGACGTAAGGAGTTAAGAGGAATCAGCTTCACTCAGAATATAAGTGATGGGAGACAGACAGTCCTAACCTGATCTCCAATGGGCTAGGATAATGGCTGCGGGTAAAATTTCACGTCTTCTCATGGCCCCAGGCTACGGAGAGAGAGATGCCGGATAGAAGTGGAGGATGATTTTCTTGAAGGCTTGTAAGTAGGTGGCAATGCAATCTCAATGCAGTTTGGCTTGGTATCAATGGAACGCTCTGCCGCTTTTTTTGTATTGACACGGCCTTTAAAGGTGCAGTCAGTCAAGGCAAGAGAGACGCACAGGTACGTGTAAAATAAAATGAAAAAAAAAAGCAAAGTTTTAATTTTAATTTCCCCTTGGAACTCATTTTTTACAACGGACCCGAAGCTGTATTTCCTGTGGCAGACACTGTGTTCGACATCTGCAAAAATATTTTAAAAAAGTTAAACAGATCTCAGTACACCATTATCGGAAGAGGCCGGGACGGCTGGGAGAAGTTCTGAGAGGCTTCAGGAAATACGTCGTATGAAGTGTGCTCGGGTTGCTGGTAGGATGGTAACAACTTGGTGAAGACAAGAAGCCTGGTTAATAAATGAGTTTGAATTGTACGCCAACTAATAAAATTCAGAATACTAACTAAAACAAGAAAAGCCATCCACAACTCACCCCTGAGCTACATTACCAACTTCGTCTGAAAATATCACCCAACTCTTCTTCTTCTTAACTCCCAAGGCCTCCTGCTCTCTAGCTCCCTTGTCATCTCCTCCTATGTTTATCCCTAGAACTTCTCCAGAGCCTCTTCCTTCCTCTGAAACTCTCTACCCCAACCCATCTGGCTAACTACAACCTACAAAGGCATCCTAAACCCTGCCCTAAGCTACATCACCAACCTTTTCTGAAAATATCACCCAAATTGTCTTCTTCTCTCTTCCCAAGTTTTTCTGATCTCTAGCTCCCTCATCATCTACTCAAATGTGTGTCCTTAGGACTTCTCCAGAGCCTCTCCCTTCCTCTGGAACTCCTTACCCTAACCCATCTGGCTAACTACGACATGCAAAGGCATCTTTAACTCTGCCCCAAGCTACATCACCAACCTCATCTGAAAATATCACCCAAATTGTCTTCTTCTCTCTTCCCAAGTTCTTCTGATCTCTAGCTCCCTCATCATCTACTTACATGTGTGTCCCTAGGACTTCTCTAAAGCCTCTCCTTTCCTCTGGAACTCCTTACCCTAACCCATCTGGCTAAATACAACATACAAAGGCATCTTTAACTCTGCCCCAAGCTACATCACCAACCTCATCTGAAAATATCACCAAAATTGTCTTCTTCTCTCTTCCCAAGACCTCCTGCTCTTTAGCTCAGTCATTGTATCCTCCCATGCTTGTCCCTAGGACTTCTTCAGAGCCTCTCGTTTCCTCTGTAACGCTCTACTCCAACCTATCTGGCTAACTACAGCATACAAAGCCACCCTTAACTCTGCCCCAAGCTACATCACCAACCTTGTCTGAAAATATCACTCCAATTGTCTTCTCTCTTCCCAAGTCTTCCCACTCATTTGTCATCCCCTCCAATGCTTGTCCCTAGGACTTTTTCAGAGCCTCCCCCTTCCTCTAGAACTCCCTACCCCAACCCATCTGGCTAACTACAACATACAAAGCCATCCACAACTCTGCCCTGAGCCATATCACCAACCTTGTCTGAAAATATCCATCCTTTTTCTCTATTCCAAAGACCTCCTGCTCTCTAGATTCTTTGTCATCTTCTCCCATGCTTGTCTCCAGGACTTCTTCAGGGCCTTCTTTTGGAACACCCTACCTCAATCCATTCAGCTATCTCCTACTCTGTCCATCTTCAGGTCATCATTTAAAACTCTTTCATAGTCAGTTACTGCCATCTGTATCAATTGTCCCACGGTTTTAGATTGTGAGCTCTCATGAGCATGACCCTCCTGTCCCTCTTGTGCTGAACTGTATTGTAACTGCTCTGTTTGCCTTTGTTTTGTAAAGTGCTGCTCAAAATGTTGACGCTATATAAATCCTGTAGAATAATAATATTAATAAAATATGTAGGTTCAGTACAGTCTAAGGCTTCATGTCTGATATTTTCTTAAGATGAGCTACTGTATGTGTGATCACAGGAGATAATGGACTGCAATTTTGCTTCAATAATCAATGGGCACCATAAGTCCCGGTTCACACTACCGCGACTTGTCAGGCGACTTGTCAGCCTGACAAGTCGCGGTCCATGCAGTGCTACGGGAACCATTCTAATAGGAGCGACACAAGTCGCTCCGACTTAGAAAATAGTTCCTGTACAACTTTGGGGCGACATCTGAGCGACTTGCATTGACTTTCATTATGTGAAACAGGTCGCCCCCCGAAGTCGGATCGCCATAGTGTGAACCAACACTTAGAGAAATGCTTATGGTATCTTGTATCTATGTATGTAACTTGTTAACAAATTTGAAAGTATGAACCATGAGGAAAAACAAATCAGGCCAATCTAGACTGTCTGTATAGTTCTCCCCAAAAAATTCTATCATTTTTTTCCTACATCTGCATCAGCCAGTTACACAGTTTATGTCACATGTCATCCTAGGGCTGAACATGGACTTGGTGGTAGCCTGCCAAAAAGCCGGGAGCTACAGGCTCTCTATGGTGCAATGCCAACATGCCCCTGTGCTGTCACACTTAACAAATACATAGTATAATACCATCAGGATGCATAATCGGCCTCTGCCGATCACAAAGCTCTATGGGCAGTTCACCGTGTTGTGTTTACATGTCCATACAAAATTGAGTTGTCCAGGATTTTTTAAAGAGATGTCTTTACGGTCTTTGTAATATAATTTAGGGTGTATGTTGATGGACGTTGCTTTCTTGCTTATGATATGTATTAATTACATTATTTAACCACTTTACCACCGGAGGATTTTGTTGTCTTACGTCTGGGCCACTTTTTGCGATTCGGCACTGTGCGACTTTAACGGACAATTGCGTGGTCGTGCGACACCGTACCCAAACGAAATTTACGTCCTTTTTTTTCCCACAAACAGACCTTTCTTTTGGTATTTGATCACCTGTGCGATTTTTACTTTTTGCGCTATAAACAAAAAAAAGAACGTAAATTTTGAAAAAATAACAATATTTTTCACATTTTTTTTATATGAAAATTCCCCCCCAAAAAAAATGTAAAAATCAAATTTTTTTTAAATTTTTGGCCAATTTGTTTTCTGCTACCTATGTTTGTTAAAAAAAATCACAATAAACGTATTTTGATTGGTTTGCGCAAAAGTTATTGCGTTTACTAACTAAGGGAAAGATTTCTGTCATTTTTGGTGTTTTTTTTTTTTAACGAGTAATTTTTTTTTGCGGGACTGCGACATTGCGGCGGACAGATCGGACCCTTGACTGACATTTTTGACACTTTTGGGGGTACCAGTGACATTACTGCAGTAATCAGTGCTATATATATATATATGCACTGTTACTGTAAAAAAGGCACTGGCAGGGAAGGGGCTAATTTTATTGGTGATCAAGGGGTTAATGTATGCCTGGTGCTTACTGACGTGTGTGGGGGGGAGGTGACTGTGTGACACAAGGACAGATCGAGGGTTCAGCTATGCTGAACCCTGCAATCTGACCCTGCCTGTCACTTAGGAGATCCGCCCGCTTGTGTTTACACAAGCGGGCGGATCTCCACACTCGATTCCCCGACGATCGGGGAAGAGCAGCAGCGATCGCCGCCGCTCCTCCCCTGGCCCGACTCCCGCTGTGACTGAATACAGCGGGAGCGAGCCGCCGAGAAAGGGGAATGTACTACGTCGCCAGACGTTATCGAGCCACTTTGCCGCAGTAGTGCTCTAGTGAGCAGTCGGCAAGTGGTTAAGCAGTACACATGGCAGTTCAGATGTTCTGTTTGACTTACTTTGCGTTGCGTTGTTCTCACTATTTGTGGACACAGCATATTCTTGTGGGGTTGCAAAAGTATAAGGCAGGTCAAAAGCAGCCTTTTCTTACCAATTGCTGCATTTGCCATGATTGCATGAGTATTCTTTATTTTTTTAATACACGTTTTGTTTTTATTTTTAGTATAGATCTATGCTTGTCCCATGCATGTTTGAAACCACTTACTGTTGACTGACTTACTACCTCTGCTGGAAGTCTATTCCAACAATCAACTGCCCTTTCAGTAAAATAATACTTTCTAAGATTAGTTTTGAACTTTCCTCCAGTTAGTTTGAGGTCGTGTCCCCGTGTTCTTCATCTTGGTTAAATATTCACCCCCTGGGTGTATTTGAAGGTTTCAATCATGTCTCCCCTTTCCCTTCTTTCCTCCAGACTGTACAAAATGAAAAGTCTGCAGCTACAAATACTGTAGTTTCTGACTTTAAATATAAGGACACTGACCTGTCCAGGGATCCATCAATGTCCTCACCTGAGCTGATTCTTCAATCGACTTCAGGTGCAGGAGCCGTCATCTCAGGTAAGGGAAACTGGCAGTGCTTTCTGGCTTTACAGCCAGGTTCCTAGTGCACATGTGCGGGTTGCGCTGCATTTTGTGACTGGTCCTGCAGTCTTCTGGGACCTGTGATGTGTCCTAGAAGGCAGCAGGTGGAAAGATGAGGTGGCCGAACGTTGCAGGAGTGGGAGAAGGTACCTGTCAAAACCAGGTACCTGCTCCCCCCCAAAAAGTGCCAAATGTTGCAGTGGAGGGGGGTAGAATGCAAACAAGCAGAACTTACCCTTTTGGGGGAAGTTCCACTTTAAGTTCTTGAAGTTTATCTTGATATGTGTCATCCCTAAGACTGCATTCACACTGAAGCGGCACGACTCCTGCACGACTTCGGGGGCGACCTGTGAAGTCCCATGCACCGCGACTTCGGCGCGACTTGCACGGACTTCACATAATGGAAGTCAATGCAAGTCGCCTCCAGGTCGCCCCGAACTTGTGTCGCTCCTATTAGAACGGGTCCTGTACCACTCAATGGACGGCGAGGGACCGCGACTTGTCAGGCTGACAAGTCACGGCAGTGTGAATGGAGTGTCAGACCTTTCACCAAATTGATTATTGTTACAATATGTGGGCAGCAAACAAGCAATTTTTACATTACTCGAGTAGCAAACGAGCAACATACATACAACTTGTACAATACCTGGGCAACAAACAGGAAACAAACAAGCAATCCTTAAATATGTGGGTAACAAACAAGCAATTTTTACAGTACGGGTCCTTTCACATGGGCTTTTCACCCAGCGGACTCCGTTTTGCTCAGCGGGGGATTGATCCGCCGATCCTCGCTGAGCAGGCAGATGACAGGTCCATCTTCGCTTACTTTGCAGAGACAGACCTACAGAGCCCCACTCTCCTCTATGGGAGATCGGATGAAAATGGGTCATCTGTCCATTTTCATCTGATCCTATCCGATCCGATCCTCCAAACAGATGGAAAATATGGTTTCCATCCGCCTGAAATTCACAGACAGGATCGGATCGGATAGCAGCGGGCGTCAGTGGGCATATCACCGCTGACATCCGCTGCTCCATAGGGTTGCATGGAGCATCCGATCCGGTCCGCCTGAAAAACTGACAGGCGGACCTGATTGGAAAACCCGTGTGAAAGGACCCTACTTCAGTAGTAAGCAGGCAATTGTTACAATATGTTGGCAACTTACAAGCAATTACTACAATGTTTGGATAACAAATAAGCAATTGTTACAATATGTGGGCAAAATACAAGCAATTGTTAAAATACTTGGGTAACTACCAGGCAATTGTTGTAATATTTGGGCAACAAACAAGAAATCTTTACAATATGTGGGTAACAAGCAAGCAATTTATACAATACTCCAGTAGCAAACAGGTAATTGTTACATTATGTTGACAACATACAAGCAATCGTTACAGTACTTGTGAAACTGGTAGGCAGTTGTTAAAATATCTTGGCAACAAACAGACAATTGCTATAAACTTTAGGCAACAAACAAGCAATATTTAAAATAGGGGGGCAACAAATGGGCAATTTTTACAAAACACAGGTAACACACAACTAAATTTTACAACAAGTAATCATAACATAATGTGAGCAGTAAATGGACAATGGCAGCAACGCATAGTAACAGGTGCTTGCTCTTCCTCTCCAACCTCCCCCAACTTAATTGTCCCTTTGACCACTCATGTTTGCTGATCCCTTCACAAGCTTCCACTAACCCAACCATATACAATTCAAAATACTGACCACAACATACAAAGCCATCCACAACACTGCCCCCAGCTACATCACCAACCTCATATCAACATATAGCCAAAACCATCCACTCTGCTTCTCCCAAGACCTCTTGCTCTCTAGCATTTTTGTTACCTCCTCCCATGCTCACCTCCAGGACTTCTCCAGAGCTTCTCCCATCCTCTGGAATTCCCTACCCCAATCTCCTGTCAGCCTTTAGGTCATCCCTGAAAGGTCACTTATTCAGGGAAGCCTACCCCACCTCCACCTAAAAACTGTACTTTGGCCACCTCCATCAGATCATTCCCCACAGGTGTTACCTCTCCTCCCCCTTTAGATTGTAAACTTCATGAGCACGATCTTCCTAATCCTTCTGTAATGAACTGTGTTATAACTATACTGCCTCCCTTTGTGTTGTAAAGGACCAAGGGTTTTTAGCAGGGGCTGGGGGAATGCAGTTCCAGCACCCCAAGCACTAACTTTATGTAACAGCAAGGGGTGCTGGGGTATGCTTGAGGGACTATTGATGCTGGCTGCTTGGGATCTATTGTTGCTGGGGAAGTCTATAGTTGCCTGGGGGGGTCTTATGTTGCTGCGAGGATGGGTGAATTGTTGCTGGGAAGGATCTTTTGTTGAGGGAGGGGTCTATTGTTGCTGGCTGCCGGGAGATCTATTGTTGATGGCGGGGGTTTATTGTTGCTGTGAGGTGACTTTTTCCTGGGAGGAATATACTGTTGAAGGAGGGTACTATTGTTGCTGGCTACTGGGAGATCCATTGTTGCTGACAGGAGTCTGTTGTTGCTGGAGGGGGTCCATTGTTGCTAAGGATCTACCGTTGCCAGGGATCTATTGTTACTGGGGGTTGTTATGTTGCTGGGGGTGAATTGTTGCTGGCAGGAATCAACTTAATTTTTCAAAAGATTGTGCCAAAAAATTACAACCTCAAAAAACTTCCCTTGCCTCTTACTAAATACCTTGGACTGTTTACTTTCAAAAATGGGTCATTTTTGGGGGATATTTGTACTGTCCTGGTGTTTTGGATTCTCAATAAATTAGATAAGCCATCAGTATATCAGGATTGATCAATTTTCAGATATAAAGTATCTCACAAAAGTGAGTACACCCCTCACATTTTTGTAAATATTTTATTATACCTTTTCATGTGACAACACTGAAGAAATGACACTTTGCTACAATGTAAAGTAGTGAGTGTACAGCTTGTATAACAGTGTAAATTTGCTGTCCCCTCAAAATATCTCAACACACAGCCATTAATGTCTAAACCGCTGGCAACAAAAGTGAGTACACCCCTAAGTTAAAATGTCGAAATCGGGCCTAAAGTTTCAATATTTTGTGTGGCCACCATTATTTTCCAGCACTGCCTTAACCCTCTTGGGCATGGAGTTCACCAAAGCTTCACAGGTTGCCACTGCGGTCCTCTTCCACTCCTCCATGACAACATCACAGAGCTGGTGGATGTTAGAGATCTTGCGCTCCTCCACCTTCTGTTTGAGGATGCCCCACAGATGCTCAATAGGGTTTAGGTCTGGAGACATGCTTGGCCAGTCCATCACCTTTACCCTCAGCTTCTTTAGCAAGGCAGTGGTCGTCTTGGAGGAGTGTTTGGGGTCGTTATCATGTTGGAATACTGCCCTGCAGCCCAGTCTCCGGAGAGGGGATCATGCTTTCTTTCAGTATGTCACAGTACATGTTGGCATTCATAGTTCCCTCAATGAATTGTAGCTCCCCAGTGCCGACAGCACTCATTCAGCCCCAGACCATGACACTCCCACCACCATGCTTGACTGTAGGCAAGACATACAGTACTTGTCTTTATACTCCTCACCTGGTTGCCGCCACACACGCTTGACACCATCTGATCCAGATAAGTTTATCTTGGTCTCATCAGACCACAGGACATGGTTCCAGTAATCCATGTCCTTAGTCTGCTTGTCTTCAGCAAACTGTTTGCGGGCTTTCTTGTGCATCATTTTTAGAAGAGGCTTCCTTCTGGGATGACAGCCATGCAGACCAATTTGATGCAGTGTGCAGGGTATGATCTGAGCACTGATAGGCTGACCCCCCCACCCCTGGTAGCACTCATATGTCTATTTCCCAAAGACAACCTCTGGATATGACGCTGAGCATGTGCACTCAACTTCTTTGGTTGAACATGGCAAGGCCTGTACTGAGTGGAGCCTGTCCTGTTAAACCACTGTATGGTCTTGGCCACCATGCTGCAGCTCAGTTTCAGGGTCTTGGCAATCTTCTTATAGCCTAGGCCATCTTTTTGTAGAGAAACAATTCTTTTTTTCAGATCCTCAGAGAGTTCTTTGCC
Organism: Pelophylax lessonae; assembly: GCF_965119305.1. Classification (NCBI taxonomy): domain Eukaryota; kingdom Metazoa; phylum Chordata; class Amphibia; order Anura; family Ranidae; genus Pelophylax; species Pelophylax lessonae. The sequence goes on along the minus strand of NC_138776.1, from coordinate 49,609,845 downwards.
ATGAGATGCCATGTTGAACTTCCAGTAAACAGTATGAGAGAGTGAGAGCGATAACACCAAATTTAACACACCTGCTCCCCATTCACACCTCAGACCTTGTAACACTAACGAGTCACATGACACCGGGAAGCGAAAATGGCACATTTTTCCCAATTTGGACATTTTCAATTAGGGGTGTACTCACTTTTGTTGCCAGCGGTTTAGACATTAGTGGCTGTGTGTTGAGTTATTTTGAGGGGACAGCAACTTTACACTGTTATACAAGCTGTACACTCACTACTTTACATTGTAGCAAAGTGTCATTTCTTCAGTGTTGTCACATGAAAAGATAGAATAAAATATTTACAAAAATATGAGGGGTGTACTCACTTTTGTGAGATACTGTATATACCATACTAACTGAACAGTCCACTTTAAATATAATATGCGTTATTCAATAAGAGGAGTTTTTTCTGTATTCTTTGCTACCCATCACAAACTCATCCCAATAACCATTACAATAATAAACACCATAAAATAAAGCCTTGGCATCTCACAGATTTTCCTTAGGAAGCTATGAATGAAGAGATGCACAGCACATTTTTTGTTTTCACGGAAAGGACGGAAGAAAATGAGAAACTATTAACAAAATATTGTTTTGGCATTACAGAGCGAGACGCTGTACCAGATCACAAGGGCTTTGTCTAAATTTTTGATAACTTACTACATTTTAGGAAAAGTAATGAATAGATTATTACTAAAATATGGTTTTCTGCTCAGCCATGAGATCTTCTGCTCATGTATGGGGTTTGTTGGAGAAGCTAGGAATGGGTCAGGATGAAATTCCTGGTTTTAATATTGAATTGAAGTCTCTTGAAACAGTTGAAAAATGTTGAACTTAAGTCAAAGAGCTGAATAGGCAATAAAAAAAAAAAAATGTAATAAAAAAAAAAATAAATACATATTATACATATATATTGTATATATGTATATAAGATATACACTATATTACCAAAAGTATTGGGACGCCTGCCTTTACAAACACATACATTTTAATGGCATCCCAGTCTTAGTTCGTAGGGTTCAATATTGAGTTGGTCCACCTTTTGCAGCTATAACAGCTTCAACTCTTCTGGGAAGGCTGTCCACAAGGTTTAGGAGTGTGTCTATGGGAATGTTTGACCATTCTTCCCGAAGCTCATTTGTGAGGTCAGGCACTGATGTTGGAGAGAAGGCTTGGCTCGCAGTCTCCGCTCTAATTCATCCCAAAGGTGTTCTATCAGGGTTGACGTCAGAACTCTGGACTTTGTAAATGTGGCTTCCAAACTTGAGGTTACCAAGTTAATAGGGACACCCTATTTGTGGTTAAGAGCAGCCTCAGCAAAGCTATTGCACCTCATATGAATTTGTTTATTCGTCTTCAATCATGATTTATTGATGAGCCAAATCCACTGCCTTAGTTATACATATTCAGGTTTACTGCGCCTCAATCCACTGATAAGGTCAATCTCTTCTCTTCTTACATCAGCAAGCTGCATCTGTGAGTGTAGTGAGGAACACCTAGGGTACAAGCTTGTGGTTTGTTTATTGCTTTTATTGGTATGATCCTTATGGCCTTTATGGTTGGTGTACTAGCAGCACATTTCATAGGTTTCCTTACATTTTCAGGGCTAACACAGAAATAAAATAATTATGGTCATATATACATAAGAATAGCTATACATAATGTAACTATAGCTAAAGTGTGCATATATATATATATTGATTACACTACTGTATATTACCAAAAGTATTGGGACGCTTGCCTTTACACGCACATGAACTTTAACCACTTGCCGACCAGTCACTGGGACTGTACTGCAGCAAAGTGGCTCGATTCCGTCCAGCGACGTAAACCTACGTCACTGGACTCCTCCCCCTCTGGCCGGAGGCTCGCTCTCGCTGTTTTCAGTCACAGCGGGAGTCGGGCCAGGGGAGGAGCAGCGGCGATCGCAGCCACTCTTCCCCGATCGTCGGGGAATCGAGTCTGGAGATCCGCCCGCTTGTGTAAACAAAGCGGGCGGATCTCCTAAGTGACAAACAGTGACAGATTGCAGGGTTCAGCATAGCTGAACATGCGATCTGTCCCTGTGTCACACAGTCACCTCCCCCCACACACGTTAGTAAGCACCAGGCATACATTAACCCCTCCCTCTCCAATAAAGTTAACCCCTTCCCTGCCAGTGTCATTTTTACAGTAAAAGTGCATATATATATAGCACTGATTACTGTAGTAATGTCACTGGTACACCCAAAAGTGTCAAAAATGTCAGTCAAGGGTCCGATCTGTCCGCCGCAATCGCAGATCGCCGCCATTACTCGTTAAAAAAAAAAAAACACCAAAAATGACAGAAATCTTTCCCTTAGTTAGTAAACGCAATAACTTTTGCGCAAACCAATCAAAATATGCTTATTGTGATTTTTTTTACCAAACATAGGTAGCATAAAACAAATTGGCCAAAAATTAAAAAAAATTTTGATTTTTACATTTTTTTGGGGGGGAATTTCATATAAAAAAATGTGAAAAATATTGTTATTTTTTCAAAATTTACGCTCTTTTTTTGTTTATAGTGCAAAAAGTAAAAATCACACAGGTGATCAAATACCACCAAAAGAAAGCTCTGTTTGTGGGAAAAAAAGGCCGTAAATTTAGCTTGGGTACGGCGTTGCACGACCGCGCAATTGTCAGTTAAATTCGCACAGTGCCGAATCGCAAAAAGTGGCCTGGACGTAAGACAGCAAAATCCTCCGTTGGTAAAGTGGTTAATGGCATCCCAGTCTTAGTCCGTAGGGTTCAACATTGAGTTGGCCCACCTTTTGCAGCTATAACCGCTTCAACTCTTCTGGAAAGACTGTCCACAAGGTTTAGGAGTGTGTCTATGGGAATGTTTGACCATTCTTCCAAAAGCGCATTTGTGAGGTCAGGCACTGATGTTGTAGAGAGGGCCTGGCTCGCAGTCTCCACTCTAATTCATCCCAAAGGTGTTCTGTTGGGTTGAGGTCAGGACTCTGTGCAGGCCAGTCAAGATCCTTCATCCCAAACTCACTCTTTCATATTCTGGATTACTGCGCCTCCCCCATCAATCCACTGATAAGATCACTCTGTTCTCTTCTTATGTCAGCAAGCTGCATCTGTGAGTGTAGTGAGGAACTGAGGAACACCTAGGCGGGAGTGGTACAAGCATGTGGTTTGTTCAACCACTTCAGCTCCGGAAGGTTTTACCCCCTTAATGACCAGGCCATTTTTTGCGATTCCGCACTGCATTGCTTTAACTGATAATTGCACGGTCTTGCGATGCTGTACCAAAATACAATTGATGTCCTTTTTTTCCCCCACAAATAGAGCTTTCTTTTGGTGGTATTTGATCACCTCTGCGGTTTTTAGATTTTGCGCTATAAACAAAAAAAAGAGCGACAGTTTTGAAAAAAACACAATATTTTTTACTTTCTGCTATAAAACATTCCTTAGCTTAGCTGAATCACACGATCGTTCCCTGCCTCTCTGACAGAAGACTCGCCTGCTTTGTTTACATAAGCAGGCGGCTCTTCTGTCATTCTAGCTGAATATTGCGGGAGGCCGGCGGCGATCGAGCCCGCTCCTCCCGTGGTCTGACTCCCGCTGTGTCTGCCCAAACCGTGTGCACATAATCACGTAGATCTATGTGATTATGCGCAGCTGAGCCGCCCTGCCACAGTATATCTGCGTGGGGCGGTCGGCAAGCGGTTAAAGCTTTTATTGATTGTTATGGCCTTTATGTTTTGTGTACAAGCAACACGTTTCATTGGTTAGTGCTTCTTATATTTTCAAGGCTAACACAGAAAAAAAAATTATGGTCATTTATACATAAGAATAGCTATACATAAAGTAACAAAATTACCTAATTTTACTAATTCTACCTGCACATATACTGTAGCTATATCTATATATTTTCTTTATGTGTTACCACTGAAGAAGGGGAGCTCTAATCCTCCCAAAGGCAATACTGTTGATACTAAAAAAAAAGGTATTGGGTCATACGTCATATACCAAAAGGGGAAAAACATGGGACTTCATGGGCACTGATACAAATGTATTGGGTCATGTGCTTTAGCGTGCGTATGTGCACATATTAACATGTGTGCAGGTGTTCATGCATGCTCAGCACAAGGATTGCACCAAACGGCCTGAAGATTGCTATGTGGTCTTCAGCTAGTTCTTGATTAACCTGCAACCTTATCTGCTATCTATGCCTTCCCATGTAAGTCCTAACCTGCCCTTGACCTGTCTCTGGTTTCTTGTCTGCACATTGTGACCATGGCATGTTTTGGACTCTGCTTCAAGCTTTTTGACTTGATACCTTGCTGTCCAGCTGTTGCTGACCTTTGGCTAGTATCCTGACACTGCCTATGCCTTATGTTCCTCTACCTCGCTGTTTGGCTGTTGTTGGCCTTCATCTGGTATTCTGATACTGCCTCTGCCTTATGTTCCTCTACCTTGCTGTCTGGCTGTTGCTGACCTTATCCTGGTATCCTGACACTGCCTCTGCCTTATGTTTCTCTGCCTTTCTGTCCTGCTGTTGCTGACCTTGGTTCGATATCCCGACACTGCCTCTACCCTAAGTTTCTCTACCTTGTTGTCCTGCTGTTGCTGACCTTAGTCCGGTAACCTGACACTGCTTTATGTTTCTCTACCTTGCTGTCCAGCTGTTACTGACCTTGTACTGGTATCCTGACACTTCCTCTGCCTTATGTTCCTCTACCTTGCTGTCCTGCTGTTGCTGACCTTGTCCTGGTATTCTGCCACTGCCACTGCCTTATGTTTCTTTACCTTGCTGTCCAGCTGTTACTGACCTTGTACTGGTATCCTGACACTTCCTCTGCCTTATGTTTCTCTACCTTGCTGTCCAGATGATGCTGACCTTGTTCTGGTATCCTGACACTGCCCTTGGCTTTAAAATTTGTTACCTTGCCACACAGCTGTTGACAACCTTTGGCTTGTGCCCTAGCTATGCATTTGCCTCCTGATCGGGGGCTGTTGTGTTCTGTTTCTGACCTGGTGGTCCATAGTCATCTGCCCCTCCTATCCAACAGCCGGTACTGTCTGCAACATTGACCCTTGTGCCAATCTGTGTCCTCACACCACCACTTCACCAGGTTTGTGAGAAGTATATTATTATGATAACATTTTAAAGAGATATTAATAAAAAAATATTATTTTACGAAATAGTTTATGCACTTGTATTAGTACCCATGAAGTCCAATATAACTATATAGTGATATAACGCCTACTCCTTGTCTGTCAAATGCCTTCTGCAAGCCTGAAAAAGGCCTTATAGCTTTCTTACACCCCACACATCCACAGATCGACTCAGACCTACCCAGAGACTGGACAGTCCCACCCAGTCTGTCTCAGGCACAACCAGTGACCAAGCTGTCCAAAGTAGATCCCATCCACTTACTGAAGTGGTCTGCACAAACCCTCTAATTATTTGGTGACCACCCATTTTCAGCTGCTGATCACCGTAATAAAAGCCTTCTTTTTAGGGGCTCATTCACACGACCAAATCAGCCATGGTGCAGCAAGTATGTACAAAGTAATAAACTGTGCCCAGGTGTGTGGTCAGCGGTGGCCATGAAGCCTGTACAAGGCAATGATGGGTTCTTGGAGTTGCTTGCATCCAGAGAGGATCATCTCTGGAGCTAAATGCTCCCAGTGCAATTACATCTAAACACCGGGGGGCAGCTGCAGCAAAGAAAAACAAGTATAGAGATCGCCCAGTGTAGCTTTTACAAAATTGAATAGGGCCTTCTGCAACCGCATGTAATGCACGCCACTGTGCAGCAGTTAACACGGGTGGTGGGGAGGCGACATTGAGGCGAGGTCCCTGAAAAGCGATCATGGTGGATCGCTTTCAGAGGGACAGCAATATGAGGCGTACAACCAAACAAGCTTTTAGTGTTCACTGGAGAAAATGTAGGCATTTTTTTCAGTACAGCATGCTAAAATGTGCTGCCACCCATGTCAATGAGTTTGGAAGTGATGTAAAAGAGTAAAAAACAAAAACAACCCTAGAAAAACGCACTACAACACATTTAGATCTAATTTTTACAACTCAATCCTTGCATTCAATGTGCGATTCCACGTTTGCATTTACATGCTTTTGCAGTGCATTTTTTGGTATTAAGGCGGACCTCCATCCTAACTGAGAAGTTGTCCTCCCCTGCCTCCTCCCCCCTCCATCTCTTAGCAATGGACAATTTTTTTTTTTTTCTATCATTTGTGCTTCTCACCTATTTCTACTTTTCTCCCCTAGATGAGACTATGACACCGCCACTGGCAAGCACTCAGATGCGGCTCAGGGCTCAGATCTTAACAAGGCCCCGCGGTACATTTGCACATGCGCTGGGATACCTTAGTATCTGTGCACCTGTGTGTTGTGCCGCACACCCACAAGGAGCAATAACAGGGAAGCTTTAAACCTATCTGCGCATGTGTGGCATTTCTACGATGCATGCATAGATGTGCGGACAGGCTGTACTAAGGACCCGAAGGCTGTGCAGTAGGGCTGGGACAAGAGGTGGGCAGGAGGGGCTGTTGCCCTGGGCACTGTGGTTTCATGTGATGCGGGGGGGGGGATTTGTTTTGGCACGGCCAATTTGGGGAAAGAATTACTGTGTGGTGATTTTTGGGGATTTGTGTTGGGAGGGGGTAAGAGGATTGGTGCTAGAAGGGGGGGTTTGGATTTGTTTGTGATTTTTGTTTGGGCGAGGGGGGGGTTTGTGGTAGGAGGTAAAATTTAGGGGGTGGATTTGTGCTAGGAAGGGGGATTTGTGCTAGAAGTGATATAGTGAAGTGGGTAGGAGAATTGTGCAAGGAGAGGACATTTTTGTTTGGGGGGGATTTGTGGTAGGAGAGGAAATTTAGGGGGTGGATTTGTGCTAGGAGGGAGGATTTGTGCTAGAAGTGATTTGGTGAAGTGGGGAGGAAAATTGTGCTAGGGGGGCGAAATATTTGTTTAGGGGAGGGGATGTGTGGTAGGAGAGGAAATTTGGGGGGGGGGGATTTGTGCTAGGAGGGGACATTTTTGTTTGGGGGGATTTGTGGTAGGAGGGGAAATTTAGGGTGTGGATTTGTGCTAGGAGGGGGGGATTTTGGAGTGGGGAGGGGGAGGATGTGTACTCTGAAGGGAATTTAAGGGATAGAGGATTTGTGCTAGGAGGGGTGTCTTTTTTTGAGGAGGGACATTTGTGTTAGGGGAATTTGGGGGGGTCAAAGATTTGTGATGGGAAGGGGGATTTCAGCAGGTGGATATGTACTGGGAGAATGTATGCCTGGGGGGTAAGCATGTAGATTAGTGCTCAGTTTTTGGAAGGGGGGATTTTTGACACAGAGTGCTCATACATCTTGGGGTGGGGGCGCCACAGTTTGGCAAGTTTTCCCTGGGCTCTAGATGATCTTGTCCCGGCTATAGATGTTCTTGTTCCGGCTATAGATGATCTTGTCCCGGCTATAGATGTTCTTGTCCCGGCTATAGATGTTCTTGTCCCAGCTATAGATGTTCTTGTCCTGGCTATTGATGATCTTGTCCCAGCTATAGATGTTCTTGTCCCGGCTATAGATGTTCTTGTCCCGGCTATAGATGATCTTGTCCCGGCTATAGATGATCTTGTCCCGGCTAGAGATGATCCTGTCCCAGCTATAGATGTTCTTGTCCCGGCTATAGATGATCTTGTCCCGGCTTTAGATGATCTTGTCCCGGCTATAGATGATCTTGTTCTGGCTATAGATGATCTTGTCCTGGCTATAGATGATCTTGTCCTGGCTATAGATGATCTTGTCTCGGCTATAGATGTTCTTGTCACGGCATTAGATGATCTTGTCCTGGCTGTAGATGATCTTGTCCCGGCTATAGATGATCTTGTCCCGGCTCTAGATGTTCTTGTCCTGGCTCTAGATGATCTTGTCCCGGCTATAGATGATCTTGTCCCGGCTATAGATGATCTTGTCCCAGCTATAGATGTTCTTGTCCTGGCTATAGATGATCTTGTCCCGGCTATAGGTGATCTTGTCCTGGCTATAGATGTTCTTGTCCCGGCTATAGATGTTCTTGTCCCGGTTATAGATGATCTTGTCCCAGCTATAGATGTTCTTGTCCCGGCTATAGATGATCTTGTCCCGGTTATAGATGATTTTGTCCTGGCTATAGATGTTCTTGTCCCGGTTATAGATGATCTTGTCCCGGTTATAGATGATCTTGTCCCGGCTATAGATGATCTTGTCCCGGCTATAGATGTTCTTGTCGCGGCATTAGATGATCTTGTCCTGGCTCTAGATGATCTTGTCCCGGCTATAGATGATCTTGTCCCGGCTATAGATGATCTTGACCTGGCTATAGATGATCTTGTCCCGGCTATAGATGATCTTGTCCCGGCTATAGATGATCTTGTCCCAGCTATAGATGTTCTTGTCCTGGCTATAGATGATCTTGTCCCGGCTATAGATGATCTTGTCCTGGCTATAGATGTTCTTGTCCCGGCTATAGATGTTCTTGTCCCGGTTATAGATGATTTTGTCCTGGCTATAGATGATCTTGTCCCGGCTATAGATGTTCTTGTCCCGGCTATAGATGATCTTTTCCCGGTTATAGATGATTTTGTCCTGGCTATAGATGATCTTGTCCCGGCTATAGATGATCTCGTCCCGGATATAGATGATCTTGTCCCGGCTATATATGTTCTTGTCCCGGCTATAGATGATCTTGTCCCGGCTATAGATGTTCTTCTCCCAGCTATAGATGTTCTTTACCCGGCTATAGATGATCTTGTCCCGGTTATAGATGATTTTGTTTCGGCTATAGATGATCTTGCCCTGGCTATAGATGTTCTTGTCCTGGCTATAGATGATCTTGTCCCAGTTATAGATGATCTTGTCCAGGCTATAGATGTTCTTGTCCTGGCTATAGATGATCTTGTCCCGGCTCTAGATGTTCTTGTCCCGGCTCTAGATGTTCTTGTCCCGGCTATAGATGATCTTGTCCTGGCTCTAGATGTTCTTGCCTGGCTATAGATGATCTTGTCCCACCTAACATTAATATTATTATTATTATACAGGATTTATATAGCGCCGACAGTTTGTGCAGCGCTTTACAATATGAGGGAAGACAATACAGTTACAATACAATTCAATACAGGAGGATTTAGAGGGCCCTGCTCATTAATATGTATAGAATTGCTTTTGTGTGCATTTACGGTGGGTTTCTGTGCATTCACATGCGCTCACATACAACAAAATGCAGCATGATGTACTTTTTATAAACACACGTGAAAGTACCACAATGATATCAACAAGGATCATTGAAATACATTTTTTTGTTATGCATTTGCGTTTGTATTGCATTTTTTTATGCGCTGTAAATGCGTCCTCATTAAAGGCGCAGCCATGACATGACAAGGCCCCCCGCCCTCCACCCGTTCCCACATTAGTGAATGACCCCCATGACATGCCATAATCCCTACAAGCTGTAACGCCATAGAGCGCGCGAAAAGAGAGCCCCTCTCTCCGACAAGCGAGCCGCTCTGAGCGCAGCTGTTTATTAACACAACGCTTGTGGTTTAGATGAAGAGGACGGATGATGGACGGGGTAGTTGTGTAATTCAAGCCAGGTGTTAAAAATCCAGCTACTTCATTCCAGTCGGTTAAATATTTACACTGACAAATCTTGAGAGCGTAGGAAAAAAAAAAAGAAGAAAAAAAAAAAAAGGCCCAGAAAGAATGGGAGAGCGGCTTTTGTTTGCATTGGATCATTTATCATTGGTGGACAGATCTTTATTTCTAACTCATCATCATCATAGCTGTCCTAAGGCAGTCAGGAGAGTTTCAATCAGAAATTGAAGCCGGCTGCATTTTCCAGTCCGTCCTGTTCTGGAAGGTGTTGTGTGACTTTTCCTTTTTTTTCTATACATTTCATTTACGTTTTATATATTTACGAAAAAATAAATAAATAAAAATGTACAAACTACAGAGCAGACTGTGTGCCATCCAGATACAAATGGATGTCTGGAGTACAAGGGAGCCAAAGTCACCAGCATTATTATATACACTATATTGCCAAAAGTATTGGGACGCCTGCCTTTACACGCACATGAACTTTAATGGCATCCCACTCTTAGTCCGTAGGGTACAATATTGAGTTGGCCCACCCTTTGCAGCTATAACAGCTTCAACTCTTCTGGGAAGGCTGTGCACAAGGTTTAGGAGTGTGTCTATGGGAACATTTGATCATTCTTCCAGAAGCGCATTTGTGAGGTCAGGCACTGATGTTGGACGAGAAGGCCTAGTTCGCAGTCTTCGCTCTAATTCATCCCAAAGGTGTTCTATCGGGTTGAGGTCAGGACTCTTTTCAGGCCAATTAACTTCCTCCACCCCAAACTGTGTATGAGGGGTTCGCCAAACCTGAAGGGCCCCGGGCCCCGAAGGTCTAAATCTGGGCCTACTTGGTTCAAATGTACAGAGGGGACTAAGTATGGGCTAGGGTTGCCACTTTTTCTTTAAGCCAAACCCAAACACTTTAGCCGCGCATACAGCATTTTATTTTATCACCAAGCCTCCCACTTACATCAGGGTTCCCAGCATTCCCCCTTAAAGTGGAGTTCCACCCTAATTTTATACTTACCTCCATCTTATTGCTCCGGGTCACCTGAAAAAGAAATGGATAATCGCATTTTTTTTTTTTTTTTTTACTTACCTCGTAGCGAAGAAAATATACTTACCTTACTTCCTTCTTCCTCCTTCCTCGGCCGCGGCCCGTCGTCACTTCCTGGCTCTGCAATGATTCCTGGGACCTGAACGTCATCGCTCCCAGGAATCATTGCGCCTGCACCGGCCCCGACGTCAGTTCCCGGGGCGCGCGCGTCATCCCCTTCTAAACAACTTCTGGGCATGCCCAGAAGCTGTGGAGGGATGACGCGCGTGACCCGGAAGTGACGGCGGGGCCGGTGCAGGGCATCGTGGGACCGAAGAAGGCGGAAGAGGACGCCGAAGAGGATCTCGCTGGCTTCAAGCTGCCCACATCTGAGATGGCAGCGCTGGACAAGACGTTTTCAAGGTAAGTATTTGTCCTAACAGGTAAGCGCAACCCGGGACAGATCAGAGGCTAGCCATTGTGGAATGTACTAGCCCTGACTGTCCCGGGGGTATTTAAAAAAAAATAAAAAATTCCAGGGTGGAACTCCGCTTTAAATTAGGGCTCCCAAACACCCCCTTACATCAGAGTCCACATGGCACCCCTTACATCTGAATCCCCCTTACCACAGTGTACTCACTTGCTTGAGGGAAGAGAGAAAAGGGATTGAGGGGGAGATTTTATTCACAGACTTTGGATGGTGAGCTCACTCACCCGAGGATGGAGGCTCAGGCATCAACACCTTTCGTCCACAATGAGCTTCAAACTTCCAGGCCACACATCCTTTTCCTGAGACACAGAACACCAGGCATTGGAGTGTGGGTGAGCAGACAGAGCAGAGGGGTAGGGGCGGAAGGAGGAGAAGCAGATCAAGCCCTCCTGTCTGTGTATGGGGGTGGGGCCCATGATCACACCTATGCACTCGGTGGTTGTGGTACTTGGTTATTGGGAAGCCACAGTCCATTCTTAATATTGTGTCCAGGTTTCAGGTGTTCTGAAATCCGGACACATGATTAAAAAACCTGGACTGTCCAGATAAATCCATGGCGGTTGAAAACCCTAGCAGGGGCACGTTTTTTGCGTGTTCCTGTGCATCAAGTGTTTGTTTCAATGGGCTGCCCTATGCACAAGAAATGTGGGATGAAAGTTTCAGACTCTTTTCAAAAAACATCCTGCACCAAACCTGTGGTTCCAAGTGGTTTGGCCCATGTGAAAACCCAGCATGTTTGCAGATGTGTGGAGGTGCCATTAACAATTAATTGGCAGCGTGTTTCTCTGCATGTCGGGAAAGCCTGCATTTTCACGTGTGTTTCCGACATGCAAAGTTCTGAATCTTGTGTTAATATAGGTAGGCGGACAATATACAGGTAATAGAGTTGCACGGAGGGTTCCATATGGTATAGCTCACTTGGTGGATCAATGTTACTAGTCATTCCCAGGATTAACAGCCTTGCCTTCTTCTAAATAAACTAGAAACCTGCCTGTACCTGTGTGGCATCCATTTTTTTTCTTTAAAAGCTAAAAATTAACAATTTCCAAATGAAATAATTTGACAATATGCTGGAGTAAACTCCAGAGACTAAAATGAGTGGTCGCTATAGCAGAAAAGGGGAGTGAGAGAGATAAAAGAGCAAGGGTAGGAGTGGGGGAAGGGGACCATGAATAGGTTCAAAAGAGTAGTTAGGGAGGAATTTCAACCTGTTCATGACATTGCAAAATTAATTCCAATATTTAAAAAAAATGCCACCTTCATGAACATAATCCCTTGTGATCCAGCCACGAAGGTCTTTGTTCAGGCACTTCCTGTAATGGGATGACAATGCTCTGTTTCCATCTCCCAATTATGCGCTCACGTTGTCAGCTTGTCAAATAGGCTTCTGATTGTGACTACAAGTGGCACTTTCACATTACGGAGGAGCTACAGTTAAGTAAATAGCTGTATGTTTCGGTGATATCTGGACCAGGGCCGGACTGGGAATAAAATTCAGCCCTGGAAATAATTTCATACCAGCCCCGTAGCATTATTATACCAACCCAACGGCATAACGCCATTCTTTTCTTGTTCCTAAAAGAGAAAATCATGCATTTTAAAGCACATTTAAAGAGTGTATTATATATAGATAAGACAGATATGAAAGCATATAGGGCTTTATATATATATATATATATATATATATATATATATATATATATCATCAAATTCCGGGTTAAAGTGCGGCCATGGTACAGGAGGTGGTCATAGGCTGTGTGGGCATGGTACAGGACATGTCAGAGGCTGTGGGCATGGTGCCGTAGATGCAGGGGCTGCGGCCTTCATACAGGAGATGCAGGTGCTCTGGACATGGTACAGGAGATGCAGGGGCTGCGGGCATGGTGCAGTAGATGCAGGGGCTGCAGGCATGGTGCAGGAGATGCAGAGGCTGTAGACCTGGTACAGGAGATGTCAGAGGCTGTGGACATGGTACAGAAGGACATGTCAGAGGCTGCAGGAATGGTACAGGAGATGCAGGGGCTGCTGGCATGGTACAGGAGATGCAGGGGCTGCGGGCATGGTACAGGAGATGCAGGGGCTGCGGACATGGTACAAGAGGTGCAGGGGCTGCAGACATGGTACGGGAGATGCAGGGGCTGCGGACATGGTACAGGAGATGCAGGGGTTGCGGGCATGGTGTAGGGGCTGTGGGCATGGTGCATGAGATGCAGGGGTTGCAGGCATGTTGCTGGAGATGCAGGGGCTGCGGGCATGGTGCAGGAGATGCAGGGGTTGCAGGCATGATGCAGGAGATGCAGGGGCTGCACACATGGTGCAGGAGATGCAGGGGCTGTGGACATGGTGCAGGATATGCAGGGATTGCAGGCATAGTGAAGGAGATGCAGGGGCTGCGGGCATAGTGCAGGAGATGCAGGGGCTGCACGCATGGTGCAGGAGATTCAGGGGCTGCAGGCAAGGTGCAGGGGCTGCGGACATGGTACAGGAGATGCAGGGGTTTTTGGCATGGTGCAGAGGCTGTGGGCATGGTGCAGGAGATGCAGGGGTTGCGGGCATGGTGCAGGAGATGCAGTGCTGAGGGCATGGTACAGGAGAAGTCTGCGGCTGCGGAGGAGTCTCACTTACCTTTTGGTGAGGCGCCGCACATTTAAAAGTGGCACCGCGCGGCACCAACACGTACCGTGCATGCGCTGCCTGCCTGGGAATAGCCGAACGTTAACGGGCTTTCCCGAGTGGGGGCGGCACATACACAGTGCGCATGTCGGGCCGGCCACGGCCATTTTTTTCACAGGTTTTTTGCAGCCTCAGGGCAGGGGGACTTGCCGGCCTATTGCAAAATTTTCCGGTATCCCGGTAGGCCAGTCCGGCCTTGATCTGGACCATAAACCAGAGGTAGAGTTGAGTGAACGGTTCAAACCGAGCATGAGTTCAAGCCGAACATTGGCTATTTACCCATTCGATGAACACCCGAATTAATAGGGCGTTTGACCATTTATTCGGCCCGATGAATGACCACAATGCACTGCGCCGCTGCACAGTGCATTGGAAGCACTGATTGCAATAAAAGCTTTGCCTAATCAGAGCAGAGAGCACTGTCAGAGCCATGATTGGAAAAAGTAATGATGACTCTATCTAATCATGGCTCATTGCTCTTAGTGCCGCCCCACACTACAAAAATATTCTCCCCATAGCGGCCATTTGCAGTGTGATATTGGCCTGGAGAGCGATAGAACAGGGCTCTGTTTAGTGCTGCTAGCGAGTTAGTGTGCTATAGTGTGCTATTCTGATTCTATTCTAGTGTGAATCTAGAGATAGTTCAGTGTGAGTGTAGTGTGACCATTCATTTTTACATTAGTGTCAGTTTAATTTTTCAGGCAGGTTTCCTGCAGTATACAGTATATCAGTGCATTACTGCACATTTAATGTAGTATATTTGAATGTGTTAATGCTCGCTTAATGCAGTATGTATCAGTGTATTACTGTACGTTTAACACAGTACATAACAGTGCATTACTGCAGGTTTAAAGCAGTATATTCAAGTGATGCACAATTAACGCAGTATATATCAGTTCGTTACTGTATGTTTAACACAGTATATATCAGTGCGTTACTGCATGTTTAACGCAGTATATATCAGTGCTTTACTGCACGTTTAACACAGTATATATCAGTGGGCTACAGCATGTTTAACGCAGTATATATCAGTGCATTACTGCACGTTTACCACAGTATATTGTAGTGCGTCAGTGCAGTTTTACTGCAGTATATTGTATGTCAGTGGAGTGCGACTGTGTAGTGAGTACTCAAGTTAAAGTTCACCAAACACCTTTCATTGATTAAAGTGCATCCACGTACACATTTCCACATCTTTATTACATTTTGTTAATAACCCCCCATCATGTCTGGGAGGCCAACAAGTAGAGGCAGACGTTCCCATGGCACTGTAAAGATGGATGTGGTCCGTCCTCAGGCAGGGCATCATTTCCTCTATTTTGTTATGTTGCCTGTGCCATCCAGTCACAGCATGCAGAGGAGGTGGTAGACTGGCTTACTAAACCATCATCATCCTCCTCATCCTCCGTCACCCAAGCAGAGACTAGTGCGCAGTCCACTGCAGCTGCCAGAGTGCCTTATTCTGCCTCCTTGTCCAGAGCTATTCCTGCCATAGCCCCAGGATCAGGCATGTAGGAGTCAGCTGAGTTATTTAAACACATCGTCAGCCACTTGCTCCTTGATGATACACAGCCATTGCTTGATTCAGATCTTGGTTCTAAGGTTGAGGAAGATAGGAACATGATCCCACAGAGAGGGGAGAACACTGGTAATCAACAAATTGGCAGTCATGTTCCCCCAGCTTCAGCGTATTGCTACCCAGTGATAATGAGGGTGGAAGGGAGGATGATGATGATAGGATCACTCATGTGACTTGGGTGCCAGATAGAAAAGAGGAGGAAAATGAGGGTGAGGTACAACCCCAAAGAGGCAGTCATCATGGAAGAGTAGAGAGCATCCACCCTATTCCATCAGATTTTGGAGGTGTTATCTCCCAGCCCACTTCCCACAGCTCAGCTGTTTGGGCCTTTTTTAGCACATGTGCAGCCGATCACACTGTTGCAATTTGCAAACTTTGCCTCAAGCACATCAAGCGTGGCAGAAACACCAGCCATTTGGGTACCACATGCTTGACAAGGCATTTAACCTCCCACCACTCAGCCTGTTGGCAAGAGCACCTGAAAGCCACACAAAAGGGATGCAATTCTGCTCCACCTCACTCCTCACCTTTCTGGCCTATACCTCTTGACCTCTCAGCAGCCTCCACTGACAGGGATGAGGGTATAGCACGGGGTGTCACAGGTCTTTGCAGCATGTTTGTCAGTGGCACAGCACCAGCTGTAGACTACGGCAGGCAAATTTCTCTGCCCCATCTGCTGCAGCGAAAAACAAAATACAGTCACTGCCACCCACATGCCCAGCGTCTAAATTCAAGCTTGTTAAAGCTGTTGGCTTTACAACTCCTTCCTTTCCTTCTGCCCCTTTCGTAAATTTTCAGAATGTGCTGTACCACAATGGCAGGTTCCCAGTCACTATTTATTTTCACATAAGGCTATTCCAGCTCTCTACCATCACGTGAAATTCACAGTACACTGGGTAACTCTGATTGCAACTTGGTAGGATGCAGGGCAGGGCTCAGTGCTGCAGCTTGGTGTGCCACCATATCTCCATACAGCTAGTAATGATAAAGCGGGATTTGTCAGCTCCACCCCCTCCCCCTCCTCCTTCAAGCCCTCCTCTGCTGAATTGCTCCATGAACCACAAGTACCCCCTTAGTGTTCAAGAGGCTATTAAATTATACTGAAAGGTGCCATGCAGTGCTTCAGCTGATCTGTCTAGGAGACAGGAGCAACACCCGAGCAAAGATTCTGGCAGCACTGCAACAGCAGGCCCAGAGGTGGTTCTCGCCAATCCAGCTGGAGCCAGGAATGGTGGAGAGCCATAAGAGCACAAACCTACTGTCTGCCCTTAGACAGGGAAAGTTGACACATGTGCCATGCCTAACACATGTCCTCAATTTGGTGGTGCAGCATTTTTTGGCTGCTGATAAAGGATGTATGCACTGTACTGTCACCACTTGGGGAGGCCACAAGGATGGTGAGCCCTGACGATGCATGCATCAGTGAGACAATCTCTGTTGTTTTCCTGCTGGAGCAGACTCTGCATGGCATTATGGACAGGGCACTCAAGGCAGAGCAGTGGGAGGAAGAGGAGGACTTCCTTTCCACTCAAGGCCTGCTTTATGCAGACACCAGTCCCCAGAACACACAAAAGGAGAGGGAGGAGGATAAGGAGGAAGAGTCTGGCATCATTGGAGGCATTGAAGCAAAGTAAGACATACATCAAGATATCCAAAAGATAGAGACCGCACTCAAGGTTTATAAGATGAAAACCAATCGAACTCCTTTATTCTCCATAAATACAGCAGACAGACAGTACAGTGCACGAACAGACGTGTCGGGTTGACGCGTTTCACGATGTAAATCGCTTAATCATAACCACACACGATGAGACTGTGGATGCTGGCATGGCTGGCTGGATGCTAAGACATACATCAACCCTTAACAGATGGTTTTCCATCCCCAGAACCCTTGGGAGTAGTACGTGGCTGGGAGGAGGCATTTTCAGATACTGTAATCCTCAGTGACCCTGAGGAGTCTGGTTCCCATGCCTCTGCAAACTTGCAATTCATGGGCTCCCTCATTCGTTAAATCCTGCAAAAAGAGCTGAGAATACGTGGCATCAAGGAGAAGGATCACTATTGGTTTGCAACCTACCACCGTTACAAGGGGAAAGATTCCTAACTCATTCCGTTCCTAACAGAGGGAGCAGAAGATGAAATCTCTTTAGGACACCTTAAAGAGAAGTTCATGTAATGCCTTTCCTAACTCTGGTAGGTTATGGTCAGATGGAAAACACCTTTGAGCCTTCTGTTGGTCAAGAGAAGAGCAGTAGAGAAGGGGGCCACCTCAGTGATGCATTTCAAAATTTTTTTAGTTCTCGGCGCCCAGGGCTGTCAGTCTCCACATCCCATCAGCAGCATCTTCATCATATGGTGGGAGATTATCTAGGGGCAAAAAAACAATTTGGAGAGCTTTCCAGTTGACGATCAACTGGGTTACTGGGTCATCATAATAAACCACTAGCCAGAACTTGCCCAGTATTCAATAGAGCTGCTGGGCTGCCCTGCATCCATTGTGCTTTCTGAATGGGCATTTGGTGCTGCCTGAGGTTTTGTGGCAGATAAGAGAGTGCGTTTGTCCACAGACTTCATGGACCGGCTGACATTTATCAAAATGAATCAGTCCAGGAACAGCAGCAGCTATCAAGCCCCTGATGCCAATGTCGCTGATTAAAAGCTTTCAGGATCTTGAATCTCTGAAAGACTGTCTAGGCTGTCTAGCTTTGTGGGTGTTGGTTTCATCTGGAGGAATTTTTTTGGTGTAGGTTTCATGGGCACAATTAACACCCAAGAACCAATTTTTCTTCTCCTGTTTGACAGGTGCACATTGATGTAATTTTTGACAGCAAGACCAATTCTTGCTTTCATCAAGAGCACCTGTATAGAGTTACGGTGTGTAGGCAATGCGACACCAAAAAAACAGGTTTTCTGCACCTGTTTGACAGGTGCACATCAATTTTTGACAGAAAGGCCAATTCTTGCTTTCATCAAGAGTACCTCTATAGGTTTACAGTATGAAGGCACCACCAACACCCAAAGCCTAATTTTTCCACACCTGCTACTTCTGAACCAATGTCTGTGAAAGAGACACCAGAATTTATCCAGAAATCTCTAATCTTGTTCCAAGTGCACTGAATTGTGGCCCTTATCATACAGACTGGCTCCCCAAGCCATTGTTGAAAAATTAAAGAAAGCTTGAATGGGAAATGTCATTTTTTGGCTTTATAAATGTCATTATTGATGCAGCAGGCTCTATACATGGTACAAATGTGCCATATTACAGGCAGACTAAGGGGACCTTCCCCAGCAACTATATTTAAAGGAATTTTTCATTTTTATTATTATTTCTCATTTTGATGGTTTCACTTTAAGCATCAGTAAATCACTGCTCATTTAAAAATTATGTTTTTTACAAACTTTTTTTTCATTGATACATGTCCCCCAGGGCAGTACCGGGACCCCCATAACTCATATGCTCAATTGCTTGCATATAAGTCTTCAAATTGGCACTTTTGAATTTTTTAGTTCGGGTTCCATAGACTTCAATTGGGTTTGTTATTGAGTTCCCGAACTTTTGCGATGTTCAAAAGTTTTGCCGCAAACCCAACAGGGGGTCGGTTGACCCGTCTCTAACCAGAGGCTCTGAATGGATAGTTGGGTAAAATGCTCTATATTTAGGTTGTATCTGAGCTATAAACCAGAGGCTCTGGAAGGACAGTTGCGTAAATGGCTCCATGTGTAGGATATATGTGGGCTATAAACCAGTGGTTCTGGATGGACAGTTGGGTAAATATCTCTTTTTTTTTAGGTTGTACCTGGGCTATAACCAGCAGCTTTGTAAGGACAGTTGGATAAATGGCTCCATAACCAGGATATATCTGGGCTATAAACCAGCGACTCTGGATAGACAGTTGGGTAAATAGCTCTATAATAAGGATGTATCTGGGCAACAAACCAGTGTTTCTGGATGGACAGTTGGATAAATGTCTCTGTATTTAGGTTGTATCTGGGCTACAAACCATAGACTCTGGATGGACATTTATAAAAATGGCTCTATATGTAGACTCTATCTTGACTTTAAAACCAGTGGTTTGGGATGTACAGTTGGATAAATGTCTCTATATACTGTATAGGCTGTAACTGGGCTATAAACCAGAGGCTCTGGATGGATAGTTGGATAAATCACTCTGGATGTACAGAGGGAATCTTTTCAAAGTGAGGGATATCTTCTCTTCTGCAATGTATGGCAGTGTTGATGTCCTGACTACTTTTATGAGATAATATCAGGGTTTGTAAAGGCATTTGGTTCATAGAAACTGGCTTTTTTCCCTTTATGGTTATTGAGGAATATAGCATATTTTAATGGACGTTTTTGTGCCCGGAGTTCTGCTTTAACCCTTTCACGCCTAAGCCCAATTTTGTCATTTTGACATATGTTAGTAAAACTGTACATATCATCACAACTACTTTTTGCATCCAGGTGGGCTATACCTTGATGTTTTCAAGACAAATTTGGCTTTAATTTGGTGGTAAATGGTAATAGGAAAACTGGCCCAAAATTGTAAAAAAAAAAAAAAAAATACTTTTATTTAAATGTAACTTTATATTTCTTGCTATTACCATAACCTACCACCAAAATATATTCTCCTGCTCTTGACGATTGCAACGATACCACATACAGTATGTGCATGTTAATTCTGGGCTGTACTATGGGTACAAACAAAAACTAATAGTGAGCATATTGCTTTTAATAAATCCTACCTAAAAAATAAAAAAAATCCTGTCCAAAAAATACTGACCCTGATCTTTGACCTTGACCTTTGACCCTAAAACTTGACTCAAACACGCACCCTGGCACTGACCTAGATCAAACCTTGATCTAGGTTTTGTTTTATTTATTTTTAATTATTATTATTTTATTTTTCTTCACACACTTTTTTTTCTATCTCTGCAAGGACAGAGAGTGATACAATGTATCTCTCTCGTCCATTCACAGAGACAGAAAACACAGGGACGGGCCAATCAGAGGCTATCACAGTGATCAGGTGACCCAAAAATGTATCAAAAGCAGCTTCTGAAGACATCATTGGTTAGTGACGAAACGCGTCAATTTGACACGCACGCCATGCTTTGTCAGCTCGTTTGGAACGCACGCTGTTTCCTGGCGGGTCCAGAGAGCCAGGCTCACCATTGGCGTTGCTGTCTCTGCATACAAGCTTTTTATACATTTTTACATATATTTATGAACATGTAACCTAGCGTGTGATCCAGTTGAGATCTTTTTATTCAAATAAACCCAATGATACTGCACAAGGAGGAGGTCGTATATTTTTATTTTTCTGAATATCCCCGCTGGAGCTGTGGAAAGAAATAGACATCTTGGGACCTGCTGACATTCGGGTCAGGAAAGACCAAACCAACCTGTTTGATCCTATTACCGTATGTTAAGGAGGTTCCATTATATCTGGCCAGTGGCCCTTTTTTACTCTATGTCTTCACCGGGTGACATCTGACTGTAGAATCCATGCATCCAGGGTTGGATCAAGCTATTCATTTCTAAGGAGGATTATCTTCAAGGACATTAAGGGATACTACTTTGGTTTTCACATCACAGTCACCATTTTATTTGAACATTTGTTCTCTCCTTTTTTCAGTTTTTTCAGCACTTTTTTGTATGTTATGTCATATGTATCTATTTTATAGGTGAAGTATTGCACTTAAATGTTTAAGTGCTGTTCTCTGTTGGGATAACCTAGAAGCAGAGTTTTTCACAAAATTCAACAATTTTTGACATAGCAGCCACATTTTGCACTAATTTTTTACTAATTTTGGTGCAAGTGGGTATATATTATTTTTATATACATTTAGTTTCATGTACAGTATAGCATGCACTCAATACTTGGTTGGGGCTAGTATAGCAGAAACACAGGATCACTACCTTCCCTTCTCACAGAATGGTGATCTGCCGTGTTTACATAAGCAGACTGTCGTTCTTCTTCTCTCCGTAATGATCCCAGGGCGCCAGTTGAAATCGAGTCCGCCGGACCCGCTGATTGGCTCCCACTGTGTCCATTCACAGCAGAAGCGGGTCGCCGGCAGCCCCAGACCTTGAAATACAGGATGACATACAGGTATGTGATTCTGCATTGAAGAGCTGCCACCCTGCAGTGAATGTACGTGGGGCGGTCAGCATAAAAATTGCATAAATTTTGTCGCCCAAAAAAGGAGCAGGAACTTCTTATGAGCGACAAAAGCACATAGGGGGAGCCCATTGCTGCCCTATGCGTGACACACAGAATAGCAGTAGCCTTGAAAATCGCAAGCGGGAACAGGAGCGTGAATGGGACCTCAATTAGACAATTCCCTACAAGTTGTAGACAGAATCAGAAGATGTAATCTTTTTTTTCCGGATATCCTGTGTTTTTCCTGTTTACGGGTCGGATGCCGAAAAATCCAGCTGATGACCTTAGAACGTCCGTATAAAATACTCCTCGAATTTAGCGGTAATTCTCTGTAGCAGAACTTCATGTTAGAGACGTTCACAAACTGCCTACAGTCCAAAGCTTCTCCAGGCAGATAATAACACCGCACAGGACCTGCACCTCACAGGCATTTGATACAAATAATGCTGAATATCCTTTTTCTTTATCAACAGCAACTTGAGGAACCAGGCAATTCTTGTTCCAAACTGTTTTGGAGTAGCTGTATGACATCTGATGATGAGGAGGATTTAGACAGGGTGACACATAGCAGATCGCTGTGCTGACAAGGCCTGGGGGGTAATGCATAAGCAATAGCAAGACAGGAGGAGGGAAAAAAAAAAAAAAAGAAAAAAACCTACAGTATATTTTTCATAAAGCTCTGCTCTTGGAATTGAGTTTGATGACTATATAACTCATTGTACAGCCCAGTTTATCACGGCATTTTAACATTTTCAAATGGGAAGTGGTAAGTGAGAGACTACAAAAGGCATTGAAGAGAATGGGAGATAATAACATGTATTGTTGAACAAAACCTGTCCTTGGCGGTTTAATGGTTCACACCGCGCACACTTCTGATTTGATCAATTAAATATGCTAGAATTAAACTGAAGCCGACTGTCAGGGGTGCGTGTAACAAATCTAATCGTTATGGAGTGTAATTATACAACGGATGGAGCAGACCGGAGAGCCAAGGTGCCGCTCTTATTCAGGAGGGGAGAGTTGATGATATTTAGGTGAGGTTTTATGTCACATCTATTTGGCGACATTGCGAAAACAGGGGTCGAGTTCGCCCGCCGTTTGTAAGAGCGTAGCACCGTCGTTAAATAACGTACGTGATAATTAGCAATGAAGATGAGACCTCAGAGGTGGCTAATTTTGATTCCAGAACAAAATATACAGTTCATGCGTTTCATCAAGATATAACTGTTGGGTGAGATAAGTGAGAAAAAAGGCAAATATGATCTGATTTGCACACCTAATATTAATATTTTTATAATATTAGTTATAATATTTATTATATTTATAATATAATACGTCAATGTCAATATAAAAGTTAATCGCATACCTATAGATTTATTAAATATAGGTTTAGAATATTTATTTGTAAACCCATACAAAGTTTTAACCACTTTAATACCGGGCACTTTCACCCCCTTCCTGCACAGGCCAATTTTTAGCTTTCAGCACTGTCACACCTTAAATGACAATTGCGCATTGTCATACAACACTGTACCCATATGACGTTTTTATCATTTTTTTGAGACAGATAGAGCTTTCTTTTGGTGATATTTAATCA
The DNA here is from genome assembly GCF_965119305.1 of Pelophylax lessonae. Classification (NCBI taxonomy): domain Eukaryota; kingdom Metazoa; phylum Chordata; class Amphibia; order Anura; family Ranidae; genus Pelophylax; species Pelophylax lessonae. Next base: position 49,586,663 of record NC_138776.1, on the reverse strand, counting down.
TCATCACTGCTTTTTTTTTTTATTTTTGTGCTAAACAAACTAAAAAACACAAGAAATTAGAAAAAAAAAACCTTTTTCTTTGTTTCTGTTATAAAAATGTTGCAAATATGTAATTTTTCTTCTTCACTGATGTGCGCTTATGAGGCTGCACTGATGGGCTGCACTGATGAGCACTGATGGGCTGCACTGATGGGCACTGATGGGGCGCACTGATGGGCACTTATAAGCTGCACTGATGTGCCATTATGGGCACCAATGAGGCTGCACTTAAAAGGTGGCACTGATGGGCACTAATAGGCTGCACTGATGGGCACTGATATGCGGCACTGATAGGCACTGATGGAAACTGATATGTTGCACTGATGGACACTGATATACTGCACTGATGGACACTGATATGCTGCACTGATGAACACTGATATGTTGCCCTGATGGACACTGATATGCTACACTGATGGACACTGATATGCTGCACTGATGGGGCTGCACTGATGATCAGTGCCCTAATTATCAGTGTAAATGTCTCCTGTTACTGGATAAAATCCCCAGCCGTTTGGACAGGTGGGGGAGCCTGCTCCTCCCCTTCCATCACTCAGCACTATGAGAATTTCAGTTCCTTCAACCCGAAAGGTCCGTGTCTTCCCCAGATCTGAGTTTTTTGGCTGCATTCTCCTCCTGTTTCAGTGTGTTGCGCAGTCCTCTCCTGGCTGTGCATACTATCAGCCTTTTCTGTACTACCATCATTGGTTCCTTGAGCAATTTCTGTCTCTCAGATAAGATCCCACTGACACTATTCATCTTTTTAGCTATTTGTTAGGGGGAATTCTTCCAAATAACCACAAGTGTAAGGAGCATTTCTTCCCACTGACCATCACACTAATGTATCATGATGAGTTGTTGTTATAGTAATTTTTAGCAGAGGTTCCCTGAGACCAGAAAGTTATTTCAGGGGTTCCTCTGTGTTGAAAAGGCTGAGAAAGGTGGTTATTTCTCCAACAGATGAAGACGTGCAACCATAAAGCTCCTTACACTCTGTACAGCTCAGTTGTGTAAGTAAGTGCATAGCTTTTCCTAGTAGTGGTTGGGGTTGACAAACAGAGGCTCCCTTTAGTACTCAAGAAGAGTGAGGTACCTGCATGGGGGGGGGGATAGTAATATGGTAGGGTGTAAGGTTGCATCCAGCTCTGCCTACTGCCCTGTCCATGGCTTACTTAGCATATGACCATATACCAGAAGACATATTAGGGGAGAATATGGTTGTCATGAGCAACAGGTTAAAAAATAGTCAAGGTTGGAAAAAGTAGAGACAATAGAAGAAAACATGATCTAGGTTGGGAAGGTAATGGTAGATGAATGAGGGTAAGGAGTGGAGAGGAGGCCAGGAAGTGAATTCTTGCCATCAACCAATACCGTGGGATCCAGTCTTGGGGATAAACCACTTCAAAGAGCCTATAGGGACATACAGGTTTTTATTTACTATCTGTGTCCCACTGGGAAAAAATTGTCCATACTTCTTGTCCTGTAGATACAACAAGATGGAAGAAGAATTCTCTCTAAAATTAGATAAATCCTTTCTTACAAATGTTCCTATTGCAAGATTTGCCCATTTCCTGTTCCAGTGACAACTTAAAATTCTGGATTTTCCATCACTTCGAGTTTGTGACAATAATCACCAGGGGGTGAAGCTCCCCAGTGGGGCACAGAAAACAATAAAAAGCTTAGATTGCAATGAGAAAAGCATAAGGTCCGTAGGTAGTTATTTTAAGAGTTGGTATTTTATAAAAAATGTGCTTTAGAGGCTCAAAAATCCCCTTAAATTGGGGCTTAAAGATGTTGAAAGTAACATGTTCTGAACATATAGAGCTGGGAAAATTCTGAAGATGAAATATGATACTGTGGTTAAGTTCATCTTTTAATTAAATGTTATTATAATCTATCACCCGTGGGAAATATGTCATTACATTTCATTGTCTTTAGACCTTGGGTTTATTTCTTGAGATCTAATTCTGTACATTTTACATTTTTTACAAGGTTTTTAAATTGAACAGTTTCTCAACTCTATGTAACCAATACCATGTAAACATTGTTTTTTTTTTTTTTTAATGCTTGTTATTTTATTGCCTTACCCCAAACTTGACTATTTTGAACCTCACCTATTTATTTCTAATAAAAAATTAAAAAAAATGGTTTTACAAAATAAAATGTTGTGAAAGAAAAGAACACTTGCTCCAGTAAGGGGTGTCAATGCCAAATAAATAAGCAAAATAAAAATATTTCCTCTAAAGAATTTTTTTTTCACAAAAATGTAAATGTTCATAATAAATAAAAGTAGGTCAAATAAAAATGGGTGACCCCAACCACCTGTGTGAGATAACATGACAGTTTGGCACACATCCTCACCCTTCATGATGTTGTTCATTAATGTTAATTTTGTTTATTTTGGTACCTTTATATGAGGAACCCAGGTGATATTGCAAACTTATTATACTAACATGGATGTCTTTATATACAGTATTATCATTTGCTTGGTGTTATTTTTCATGTACATTTATCATATTGCATTTTTTGTATATATATATACTTACCTATGTATTTAACCTATTTGTCCAGGTGTGGTGGCACATATCCTCTGAGGAATCACATATATGGTAAGACAGTGTCACCACAAGATGGCCATTGTGGACACTACTGTAAGAAACGTGCCACGTCCTATTAAGTATAAATGAAAGGGATTGCTATTGCATTGAGAATGGACTTTCCCGGCACCACAACATGACAAAAATGTCGTAAAAAATTGTATTTTATTTTAGAATACGGTTAAAAACGTTTTTTTTTACCATCATAACAAACAAGTGTAGGTACAAAAAAGACACTGTTTAACCACTTGCCGACCGCCGCACGACTATTTACTGCGGCGGTCAGCCCCTCACAGGCAGAGCGACGTAGGTCTACGTCGCTAGCCTATGAGGGTCTAGGGAGCGAGCGCGCGCCCCCGCGCGGTCACGGACCCCCCCTGCGCGTGTGACCGGCAGACCCGATGTCCGCCGGTCACTCGGCGATCGCCAGTACAGCGGGAGAAAGGCAGGCGGCTGATGTAAACAAGCTGCCTGTCATTCTCCCCTGTGTAGAAACAGTGATCATACGGTTCTACTATGTAGGACCGTTGATCATTGTTCCTACACATCAAGCCACAGCCAATCACAGTTAGAATCACGCCCCTAGGGACACACATAGCCCCTCCCTATCAAAAAAATGTAACCCCTTCACTGCCAGTGTAATTTTACAGTAACAGTGCATATATATATATAGCACTGATTACTGTAGAAATGTCACTGGTAACCCCAAAAGTGTCAAAAATGTCAGTCAAGGGTCCGATCTGTCCGCCGCAATGTCGCAGTACCGCAAACAAAATTGCAGATCGCCGCCATTACGCGTTAAAAAAAAAACAACAAAAATGACAAAAATCTTTCCCTTTGTTAGTAAACGCGATAACATTTGTGCAAACCAAACAAAATACGCTTTTTGCAATTTTTTTACCAAACATATGTAGCAGAAAACAAATTGGCCAAAAATGTTAAAAAATTTTGATTTTTAAATTAATTTTTTTGGGGAATTTCATATAAAAAAAATGTGAAAAATATTGTTATTTTTGCAAAATTGACTCTCTTTTTTTGTTTATAGCGCAAAAAGTAAAAATCACACAGGTGATCAAATACCACCAAAAGAAAGCTCTGTTTGTGGGAAAAAAAGGACGTCAAATTAGTTTAGGTACAGCGTCGCACGACCGCGCAATTGTCCGTTAAATTCACGCAGTGCCGACAACATCACAACATACAGGATAGTCTGGTCGGTGGAGATCCCATAGGCAATGTATCCCAAAAAAATGGACAGGCCACTTAAAATGCTCTATATAAGAGCTGGGATGTTTAAGGTGCCAATAACTTATATCAAGAACTGCATTAAAATTCAATCAATTTATTCATATGTTTCATGCTTAAAAAACAAAGGAAAAAAATAAGGACGTATTAAAAACATGGAAACAATTAATGTTTGATATCCATATTGTGAATTGATTACAGTTGCTTGTCATGGTGTAGCAATCCTGACATTTTTCACCATTTAGGCTTCCTCAGAGGATATAAATGAAATGGATGGCTATTGCATTGAGAATGGACTTTCCCGGCACCACAACATGACAAAAATGTCGTAAAAATTTTATTTTATTTTAGAATATGGTTAAAAAGTTTTTTTACCATCATAACAAACAAGTGTAGATACTTATATAGAGCATTTTAAGTGGCCTGTCCATTTTTTTGGGATACATTGCCTATGGGATCTCCACCGACCAGACTATCCTGTATGTTGTGAAGGAAAAAAGAACACCTGCTTCAGTAGCTGTTGTGGCTACCAAATAAATAAGCAAAATAAAAATATTAGTCTAAAGAATTATTTATTCACAAAAATTAAAACTTTCATAAAAAAAAGGTAGGTCATATAAAACTTGGTGACCCCAATCACCTTTGCGAGATAACATAATAGTTTGCTACACCCACTGTGTTGCCCGATCATCTAAGAGTCCAATATCTAATGGGCCATACACACTATAAGATTTTCTGAAGACTTTTTCCTTTAGACTTACCAAAACCATATAATATGAGGTCAAACCTAAACACTTTCAATTTGTATTCAATCTGGCAGGCCCTTGCACTACATAGAAAAGGTAAATCTGAAGGAAATCTAACCACAAAAGTTGGATAGTGTGTATCCAGCTTTATGCTTTGAGCAGCGCATCATCAGTCCCCGTTCACACTGGGGCGACCTGTGAGGCGACCTGGTCGTCTCACAGGTCGCCTTCCATAGAGAAGTTGCGGACCCGTTCTAATAGGAGCGACACAAGTCGCTCCGACTTAGAAAAAGGGTCCGGAGCTTCTTTGGGGCGACCCAGAGCAACCGTCATAGACTTCAATGTTATGAAGTCCGTGCCGGCCGCTCCGAGGTCGCGGCGCGCTGCTCGCACCGCAACCTCGGAGGTCGCCCCGGGAAGTCGGATCGCCCCAGTGTGAACGGGGCCTCACTCTTCATGATGTTTTTGAAAGTCACAAGTTCTCTAGCCTATTTTGGCTCTTGGCAGACAGTCTTGTCTTATCTCACTGAATAAATAGATATGTACTTCTTTGAGCTACTTGCAAATAATACCTGGAAAACAATATATTGTATATATAGAAGACTGAGCCAATTCAGAGAAGACTGGTGGGTATTCCGGATTCCGGAAGTGACTTAAAGCCCAGAGATACAAATTAAGCACCAAACCAAATGATGAAAGAGTCTAAAGACTGGTACAAACTATTAGTCTTTCTTGTTCAACTTAATGGGTTGAATGAAAAAAAAACTGAAGAGCTCGGGAAGAGCCGCTACACTAACCCCCCCCCCCCCCGCCCTTGAAACACAAGGCTCATTAAAACAAATAGAGGAGGTATCTCTCCAATGGGGACACAGACAGCAATAAAAGCTGATAGAGGACCTAACTCTTGCCCACTCTACCAAAGAATAAATGTTTTCCTAAAGACACAATTTAAAGGCTACTTCCAAGTTACAAGAGAAGGCTGCCTAGTTATGAGAGACTGTTGGACCACAAAAGAGTCACAAAGTCATAGGTGTGCACAGCCTATTGCATTAGGGTGTGCACCCCAAAACTCAAACATATACTGTATGCGTGTGTGTGTGTGCGCGCATGTGTATATATATATATATATATATATACTGACGGTGTCAGTAGAGCAGTGGATGGTGTCATAAGGGCAGAGATTGGTGTCACTAGGGTATTTTTTAGCTAATGTTGGGAGTCCTACGCATATAGGTGTTGCATTATGTAAAACTGTTAATTTAGATTTTGGATTGGGGTGCCTTGGGATCGTACAGATCTGTTAAGGGTGGCTTGACTGAAAAAAGGTTGAAAAACACTGGGTTATAGTATTATGTTATTACTGTCTTGTATTCATACAGAGGCATCAAAAGTCATAGAGTTTCAGAGCTTCATAGTTTATCTTAAGGCATCGATAGGCATTAAGGTAACAATAGATATTAAATGACTGTCAGACATCTGTCACAATCCTTTTACACACAAAAGATGAAGTTCCAAAGACCTATGCAATCCTCAACTTCAGCTAGCAGGTGCCTTCTCCTTCAGGGTCTGTTCCTCCTACACATACTTTGCTAAAGCTCTGGAGTCACACACTACTTCAAAAGGTTAAAATCAACTTCATTGTTCAGCACAAGCTTGGAATGAAAGATAAAGCTCATTTTACCCTTTAGAAGAAGTATGCAACTCCAGAATTTTGCTGAATCTACCACAATCCTACTTCAAATAATTACGCTTATCAAATGACAACATACAAGTTCATATCTTCTAGTCCTGCGTGGTCATGCAGTAAAAGAAAGTCAAGGTGGGATGTGACTTAATGAAGTGACAGAGATTGGCTGAAAAACACCCAAGACAGCCAATCAGCTATTCACCTCTGAGGATGAGCGGCTGGGGGTAGCTGCCATTGATGTATAATCTGGTCTGTCTACAGCAGGGATGTCCAACCTATTGACCTTCCTGGGCCACAATGGAAGAAGAGGAATTGTCTTGGGCCAATGATAAAATACACTAACAATTAGGAGAACTGATGAGCAGAAAAAGTCAGGCAGATCACAAGTGATCACAAGGGAACGATCACTGAGATAGATCATGTCTGAGTATTAAAACATCTTTTTTATTGTAATATCTTTTATAATAAAAGTAAAAGTAGGCAACATAAAGCTAGTGCCATAAATGACTTTGTTTTTTCTAAACGAAAGCTATCTGATTCGTTGGATGTAGTAGCAATTCTCAAAAAGCAGCTAGCAGTACCCGCCAGCAGTACCAGCCAACAGTACCCGCTAGCAGTGCCTGCCAGCAGTATCCACCAGCAGTACCAGGCAGCGGTATCAGCCAGCAGTACCCACCATCAGTACCTGCCAGCATTACCAGCAAGCAGTACCAGCCCTGGAGGACAGCCATATATACTCACCTGGGGGACAGCAGCAGCCAGCAATACCTGCAGGAAACTTAGTGCCATAAATGACTTTGTTTTTGATAAACGAAAGCTATCTGATTCGATGGATGTAGTAGCAATTCTCAATAAATTCGTGTTAATTTTGACGTCAAATTTCTATTCAGTTTTAGTCATTGTCTTTTCACCAAAAATGACATTTTTAGATTTAGTTGTATTCTAGTCATCTGAATTGTTTTAGCTTTAGTCCTATTTTATTCACCCGAATAGTTTAGGTTTTAGTGTCGGTTCACGCTAGGGCGACACGACTTCGGGTGACTAATGCCGTCGCCCGTGCACCGCGACTTTGGCGCGGCTTGCAGTGACTTCACATAATGGAAGTCAATGCAAGTCGCTCCGACTTTGCAAAAAAAAGGTGCAGGAACCTTTTTCTAAGTCGGAGCGACTTGAGTCGGTCCTATTAGAACGGTTCCAATTGTACAGCACGGTCCGCTACTTGTCAGGCGACCAAGTCGTCTGACAAGTCGGAACAGTGTGAACCGGCACTTAGTCGTATTTTAGTCGACTAAAATCTCCAGTATCATGAACAAAAAAAATATTGCTATTTGACAAACAGAAGTGCAACTTTAAAATTAAAAAAAAAACAAAAACTGTAAAAACTCTATTGGCTGTAATGCAATTTCACATTTTACCTGAATATAACAACTTTGAACAGATCTCTGTATAAAGTAACATGTTTCGTGAACAAACAAGAATATTGCTTTTTGAGCAGTGTAAATTTTGACATCAAATTTAGCTTTAGTCATAGCCTTTTGACTAAAATGCCATTTTAGTTTTAGTCGTATTTTGGGCATCTGAATGGAAACTGAATTTTATTTTCGTTTAGTTTTCTAATCTGAAAACATCCAACAAAATTAGGAGTAGGGTATTTTTCTTTGGGAAGATAAAACTTTAAAAAATCCAGTAAAGAGAAATTTTCCTTCACTCACGTTCGCTAAGTGTAAATTTTTAACATTTTTAAGTAAGTTTACAGTTCTCTGTTGGGCCACTAGCTTAGCTGTGTTAGACCACTCATAGCTGTCTTTTGGTCTACAGGCATCTTACACGTCTATATTCCTTTATCAGTAAATTTGGGAAAATATTTTCTTGGTGGTTACTTATATCCTGTACCCACTGAGCTGGTTTACAGTAACAAAAACAACAATGGATAACAAACTTGTCCACAAGGTTGCTTTTTGAACTTGTTAATTTTGTAAACTGCAGTTCAAAAGAGAAGAGAAGTCAAGTTTGATATTCCAAAACATAAGATTTTTCAAAATCCCAGTTCTAATATACAAATTCTTCCTTGGTCTTACACCTGCTTAACTCCTCTTCTGTCCACGTGTACCACCATCTGGAACTTTAATTCTTCTCTGGTCACCAATCTTCACTCACACCTTCAAGGCTTCCCTCATGCTGCTATCTTTCTCTAGATCGCTCCCTATGTCAGATATCTCAAATCTCCGGCGAGGTGTGGAAGTCATTGCATTTGGGCTGCGGCTCCCTGACACCTGTCAGCAGCAGCAGCCTGAGGCTATATCCCCGAGAATTACTGTGAAGAACGAAGCCAATGCTTCCTGTATAGTCCGACATCCTGTCACAGGCGGAGTGATATAAAATGTACTGCACCTGTGACAGGAGCCATACAGGAAGCATCGGCTCTGCTTTCTACTGAAGCCGCATGTATCCTCCAGCGCTGCTCCTGTCAGATCTCCATTGGTGTCTCAGAGGAGCCAGCATTGCCCGCCAGCAATATCCACCAGTAGTACCAGCCAGCAGTACCTACCCACAGTACCAGCCAGCAGTACCCACCAGTAGTACCCACCAACAGTCCCACCATCAGTACCTGCCAGTAGCCCCTGCCAACAGTACCCACCATCAGTACCTGCCAGCAGTACCCGCCAACAGTACCCACCAACAGTACCAGCCAGCAGTACCCACAAGCAGTACCAGCCAGCAGTATCCACCAACAGTACCAGCCAGCAGTAACCACCAGCAGTACCAGCCAGCAGTACCCACCAGCAGTACCAGCCAGCAGTACAAGAAAGCAGTATCCACCATCAGTACCAGCCAGCAGTGTCCCCCAACAGTACCAGCTAGCAGTACCCACCATCAGTACCTGCCCGCAGTATCCACCAGCAGTACCAGCCAGCAGTACCCACAAGCAGTACCAGCCAGCAGTACCCACCAACAGTACCAGCCAGCAGTACCCACCAGCAGTACCAGCCAACAGTACCCACTATCAGTACTGACCAGCAGTATAGACCAACAGTATCAGCCAGCAGTACCCACCAGCAGTACCATCTAGCAGTACCTGCCAGCAGTGCCAGCCAGCAGTACCAGCCAACAGTACCCACCAACAGTACCAGCCAGCAGTAACTACCAGCAGTACCCACCAGAATTACCAGCCAGCAGTACCCACCAGCAGTACCCACCAACAATACCCACCATCAGTGCCAGCCAGCAGTACCAATCAGCAGTACCCACCATCAGTACCCACCAACAGTACCCACCATCATTACCCGCCAGCAGTACCAGCCAGTAGTAACCACCAACAGTACCCACCAGCAATACCTGCCAAGAGTACCCACCATCATTACCCGCCAGCAGTACCAGCCAGTAGTAACCACCAACAGTACCCACCAGCAATACCTGCCAAGAGTACCCACTATCAGTACCAGCCAGCAGTATCAGCAAGCAGTACCCACCAACAATACCAGCCAGCAGTACCCAACATTAGTGCCTGCCAGCAGTACCAGCCAGCAGTACCCACCAGCAATACCAGCCAATAGTACCCGCCAGCAGTAGCAGCCAGCAGTACCTACCAGCAGTACCGGCCAGCAGTACCAGTCAGCAGTACCCACCAGCAGTACCTGCCAGCAGTATCCGCCAGCAGTACCAGCCAGCAGTACCAGCCAACAGTACCTGCTGGCAGTGCCTGCCAGCAGTATCCACCAGCAGTATCAGCCAGCAGCAACCAGGCAGCAGTACCAGCTATATTCACCTGGGAAACAGCAGCAGCCAGCGATACCTGCAGGAATCCTGAGGAAGAAGTGAAGATTGAGGCAGCCTTAGGCCCCTTTCACAAGATTGGTCTGTGCATTAGCGTGTGTTCTAATATAGTAAAATGTCATGTCCTCGTTCATACATGTATGAACAAGAACATTACTTTTGTTGGCTTCTTAAATCACATGTGCTAGGGGTGCAGCTAGCCCCCAGCACATAATTGTAAATATCCCAGCATGTGCAGTGTTTCTGACTCCTCCCACCATGACCACTTCAAATTACTGAAGTGGTCACGGTGGTTAGAGTGTTCCTTTAATATCTCTCCAAAGAAGTATACCTCTGTATACTGATTCCATTTCTTTTGATCATCCTCTAGTTGTGTTAAATTGGTGGGGGGAGGGGGGGGCGTGGAGTTCCACCTCACTGAAATGAGTTTGCCACCTCCCTGAAATTAGTTTTTGCAGATTGGGATGTCTGCTATGTGTCCTCAGACATTCAACAACCCTACAAATCCTAAAATACACAATCAGAACACATCTTATCAAGAATGCATAGAACCTTAATTCAGATCTTTCTCATACTATCCTATGTTCTCTGATTTCTACAGTTGCTGTTCTCTCCAATAAAGTCAGTAAATTCCTTTAACTTCATATTCAGGTTTATCACTTGGGAGAAACACCAGCCCTTAAGACCATTATAAAATTTCAGATACAGTCTCCCAGTGATTCCATAGCACCCTGATTGAAGATGTGTGGTTGCTTCTCTAAGCCAATTCTTTAGCTCCTGAACTGAAGAAGTGGCCTGAAGCTACCAAACATCTCACAATATTACAGAACAGATCAGTTGAATGTGAGTATTTACTACTAGTTGGCAGCATAATTTTACTAAACGAATAAAATATGTAACCAAAACTTTTAACCTGTATAGCTTTTCATTCTAGGTGCTTCTCATCACACACACACAGACACTCTGTGTTCCTCAAGTTTGAGGAACCAGCACCTTGTCCAGTACCTCTGGGACAGCCTTTCTTCAGTCTTCCATGGAACGCTAAGATTTCTCCAAGATTTTCTAGCGGTTCATTACGCAATTAACAGCAATGGATTGATCTCCTGCCTGAGGGTACTCATAAAGTTCTGGCACCAACACCAGGATGGAAAGCCCTTCTCCTTCTCCCATTGACCATAAATGTGGTGTGGCCAAAATACCATGAGCTGTACTATACCAATATTTAACAGGAGTTCTCTGACACCTGAATATTATTTCAAATGATAAAAAGGTTGAGAAAGGCTGCTCTAGGAGTTACATAGCTCAGGATCCATATATGGTTCCAATGAACTTCCATAAAAGAACATCAAAGTTGGAGCTTGAGATTTTACTAAAACTAACTTTGAAATCCACTCAGAGCTGCCACAGACACAAATATTTTCCACCACATTTCTGTCTTTTCTGCTGTCTTTATTGCATGATATTTTGGTGGGGTTCTAATAACTAGCACTATTATTGGTATTATGTAGCCAGAGACAATCTGCCATTTTCCTCTTGAAGCTGATATATCCATGTTGATTGACTAGAGAAAATTGCATGTAGATGTATGAATATACAGTATAAGCATTTAACATATTTTTTTGCATGTCATTTACCTGTAAAAGCTGCCATTGTGTAGACATCCAAAAGCCCCAAGATGACCACTGGGCACCACCATCTTGGATGTGATGTTAGAAGCCACACAAACTCACAGCTCTCACTGTCAACTTTACTCCTTCGCACAACAGTTACATAAAGGTTATGTAGATAGATGTGGGGGGCAGAAGAGCTGGGCCAGCTCGGACAGTAATTAGACATTCTCAGGGGAAGACAGGGCTATTGCGTGGAAGAGGGGAGGAGACTGTGCTAGCAAGTTTAAAGGAACACTTGTTATTTATGTGCCTTTGCCTGCAATTCTTTTTCTGTAATTAGTGACAGTGTCTTTTTAGGTGCACTGGATGGGTCTATTTCAATATCCACAGAACCGAAACAGGTATAAAGCTGAAAAAATGCCTTCCAAAAACCTTAGAATGAACAAAGCTGACCAGGGACCATTGTGGCTGAATTTCCTTCAGTTGCTAAAGAACAAAGGCTCGGCTGCCATTTTGTCCACACTTCGGGAGTTAGTGCTTTGTCACAATAGAGATGCAAGAATGCAATACGTGGGATGTCAAAAGACAAGCAGGGTTATTTTTATAGACAAAATAGATGCCCTGGAGGTGTGTATCTGTGTCATCAAAGGAGAAATGTTGAACATTAAAGTAGTGTGTCACAGGGCAAATAGCAACTCGTGGAAAAACTGACCATTTCTAGTGAAAAACATTACATTTAATAGAATCCCTCCCTGAGATGACAGAAAAGTAGAAATGTAAGAGTAAAGGTTACAGGAACTTGTCTGCACAAAAATATGATATCTGTAAAACTATAAAGATTAGTCCACCCAAGACCAGGATTTTTTTAGGACTGAAAATGATACAACACTAATATTTAGTTGCTGAGAACATATTCTCCTCCCAGGCCATTGTGAGGTCATATTGTTCTCCCCCCAAAGGATTCTGGGCTAATTTTCCCCACCCAGAGCATTATGGCATCATATTCTGCTCTCAGAGGATTGTGGGGTCATATTGTCCTTCCAGGGGATTGTGGGGTCATACTGTCCTTCCAGAGGATCATGAGGTCCTATTCTCCTCCCAGAGGATTGTGGGGTCTTATTCCACTCACAGAGGATTGTGGGGTCTTATTCCCCTCCCAGAGGATCATAAGGTTGTATTCTATTCCCAGAGGATTGTGGGGTATTATTCCCCTCCAAGGGGTTTGTTGGAGCTTATTCCCAATCAAAAGGATTGTGGGGTCATTTTTCCTTCCCAGATAATAGTGAGGTCACATTCCCCTCACAAAGGATTCTGGGCTCATATTCCCCACCCAGAGCATTATGGCATCATATTCCGCTCTCAGAGGATTGTTGGGTCATATTGTCCTTCCAGGGGATTGTGGGGTCATACTGTCCTTCCAGAGGATCATGAGGTCCTATTCTCCTCCCAGAGGATTGTGGGGTCTTATTCCACTCACAGAGGATTGTGGGGTCTTATTCCCCTCCCAGAGGATTTTGGGGTCTTATTCCCCTCCCAGAGGATAATAAGGTTGTATTCTATTCCCAGAGGATTGTGGGGTATTATTCCCCTCCAAGGGGTTTGTTGGAGCTTATTCCCAATCAAAAGGATTGTGGGGTCATTTTTCCTTCCCAGAGAATAGTGGGGTCACATTCCCCTCACAGAGGATTGTGGGGTCTTATTCCTCTATCAGAAGATAATGAGGTCATATTCTCCTCCCAGAAGATTGTGGGGTCATTTTTCCCACCCAGAGGATCCTGAGTTATTATTCCCCTCCATGTGGTTGTGTTCTCCTCCCAGAAGATTGTGGGGTCTTTTTCCCCTACCAGAGAAATGTGGGGTATGATTTCCTTTCAGGGGGTTGTGGGGGTCATATTCTCCATCACGAGGATTGCGGCATCATAACCCCCTCCCAGAGGATTGTGGAGGATTGGGTCATAATCCCACCTCAGATGATTTTGGGATTATATTGTCCTCTAGAATATTGTGAGGGGTTTTAAAGATTTAGATTTTGGGGTCATATTCTCCTCCTGGGAGATTGTAGGGCCATATCCCCCATAGGGCCCTTAGAGAACTGGGAGGTTACATTTTCCTTCTTGGGGATTTTGGCATAATATTACCCACACAAGGAACTGGGGGGTGGGGATCATTTTCACTTCCCAAGGAACCAAAGGGTCATATTGTCCCTAAAGAGAACTATGGAGTAATTTTCTCTTTACAGGGGATTGTACGGCCATATTCCCTTCCCAAATAACCGTGTGGTCATATTCACCTCCCAGATCATTGTGAGGTCTTTTTCCCCTCCCAAACATATTTTTCACCCAGTGGATTATTGATGCAGAGTCCCCCCCCCCCCCCAGTGGATTGTGAGATCATATTCCCCCCTTAGGGAACTATGGGGTCATATTATTCTTTCAAAGGATTGTGGGGTAATTTTCCCCCAGGGACTGTAGAATCACATTCTCTTTCCAGTTGATTGTGGGGTCATATTCTGCTCCTAGGCAATTTTGGGGTCATACTCTCCTTTTAGGCGACTGAAATGTTTCCTTCCAGGCAAATGTGGGGCCATACCCTTCTTATGGGAATGTGGGGTCATATTCCTCCCCTGAAGGAATTGTGGGGTCATTTTCTGTTCCCAGAGGATTGTGCGGTCATTTTCTCCTCCCTGGGGATTGTGGAAGGGACATTTGAACCGACAGTCTCCTAGAAGAACATGACCACATAATCTCCTGGGAGGGGAAATGGTGGAGTCAAATTTTCTTCTTGGGAGATTATGTAGACATTTTTCCATTCCAGGAGATTAAAGGGTCATATTTCCCTTTCAGGAAATTGTGAAGTCATATTCCCCTTCCACAAGATCGTGGGGTCATATTCTCCTTCCAGGAAATAAATGGGTCGTAGTTTCCTATAAGGTGATTGTGGAGTTGGATTCTCCTTCCAAGGGATTGTGGGATCATATTATTTTTCCAGGATATTGTGGGGTCATGTTCTTCTCCAAGAGGATTGTGGGGTTGGATTTCCTTTAGAGGATTTTGGGGTTATATTCTTTTCCCAGGATATTATGAGTCAGATTCCACTCCCAGTGGGCAACCCTGTAGTGCAGCGGTCCTCAAACTATGGCTCTCCAGTTGTTCAGAACTACAATTCCCATCATGCCTAATCATGTCTGTGAATGTCAGAGTTTTACAATGCCTCATGGGATGTTTAGTTCCACAACAGCTGGAGGGCCGTAGTTTGGAGATTCCTGCTGTAGCGCTTCTGTGTATGTAGGAGACACTGTCATCTTACTGCTAATCCAGCTCTACTTATCTTTATAAATACTGAGTAATATGGCCCCAGGAAATCTAGGCTTCATTATACTTTTCTAAATGAAAAACCAACATGCAAGTATATAATTAATTCTTGCTGAAAAGGGTGTATTACAGTTATAAAATTGTACTTCCAAAACACACAGCAATTTTCAAGCAACTTAGGTCATATGGGGCCTAAAACTTTCCAAGAAGCACGATGTCAGCTGATTGGAAAGCTCTAGCTTTTCCTCAGCATGGTATGTGTCAGACTGCTGCAGAGAGACCACTGCTTCCCCACGCTAGCAGGGGACAGGCTTTTCTATTCCAGCCGTGGCTAATTTCTAAAGAAAATAAATATTAAGAATTTTTTTTTCTTTTGTTCTTATGCAACTGAAATGTATTGATCTGATTAAAATGAGTACTTTGGTTTAGCTTTAGTTATATGGTCCCCCATTGATTCCCAAATTCGGAAACTTAAAGTATAACTAAGGCTCCTTTCACATGGCCCGCATTCGCCGACTGAGTCGTTCTGCTCATCGGAGAATCGATCCGCCGATCCCCGTTGAGCAGGCGGATGACAGCTCCATCTCCGCTCTGTTTGCAGAGACGGAGCTGTCAGATCCCCGCTGTCCTCTATGGGGGAATCGGATGAGAACGGACCGCCTGTCCATTCTCATCTGATCCCATCCGATCTGATCCGCTGGACGGATGGAAAATAGGGTTCCACCCGTCCGGATTTCCCGGATAGGATCGGAAGTAGATAGCAGCTGGTGTCAGCGAAGATGTCACCGCTGACATCCGCTGCCCCATAGGGATGCGTGGAGCATTCGATCAGGTCCGCCTGAAAAACTGACAGGCGAATCTGATCGGATCGTTTGTGTGAAAGGACCCTAAATGCAATTTGGAGAGAAATTATAACACCTAATACTGCTGTCTGTGCCTCCGTTAGGGAGATTTACTCTCCTTATTTGTCTTGTTTACCATTATCGAAGTGAAAGTAAAAGAAAATTCCAAATTTTGGGTTGACATCAGAACTATATGGGCGGAGCTACAGCGTCATTGCGTCACTTCTGGTTTTCGGGTCCGTGGAGCGCATAATTTCCCGGACTTCCTGGTTTTACAAAGCTGATTGTTTTCTACACTAAATGTAAATGCACTACTGTTTATCTAAATAAAATCGCATCTACAGTATCACGCTATGGAGTTTGTTCTTGAAAGGGTAACTCCACTTTTGTGCAAAAAAAAAATCTGCAAATAAAGAAAAAACAATAAATTGTATACAATTGCAACATAAATCACATTGTAAAGAAAGGAAGAGGAGGCGCAAACACCTAGTGCATTACCCGTGGTCAATGTAGCAAATATTTAATAAAAAATGCCAAATGCATACTCACAGACGTAAAGATAAAAACATGTTACAAGAATCCACCATGTGTGAACTGGAACAAGTCCTTCAGTCAGGACCGCTAATGCGTTTCGGGGGTCAGGCCCCCTTCCTCAGAGCTCTGAAACCCCAAACCCCTCCTCTGCACTTAAAAGCATTCAAAATGCCAAGTTTGGCTGTTTGGAATGCTGTCATTTTTTTGAATCTGGCGCCAGTACCCGGAAGTGATGTCATGACATCACTTCATTACTTATATCTTTAATTTGTACATATGTGCGTGCCATATTCAATAACATTTGTAAATGGAAGTATGCTATGTGACATCATTTTACCCTTACATGAGCAATATTTGGAATATCGGCAATATCGGCCAGTTCCGGGGACGATACAGATATATCAGCAAAAGTCAATATTGGCCCTCGATATATATCGGCCTTACCGATCCCTAGTTTCAATACCGTGCATTAATGCACGTTATGGCTTGCATTATGTGCATTGAATTAAGGCAGCCTCATTTGCATCACATCAGGAGAAAAATAACGTGCATAACCCTTTCACAGCGCAGTGCACTGCAATGCACAGAATATGCCTTCTGGGGCACTGCCATGCGTTATTCATTGGGCTCTACTGTACAATGTGCCTGGGTGTCATTGACAATGACTAGCACCACACACAGGGCAGGTGCATTGACATGCGCTGCGGCAGGGCACGTTAACGCACTTTGCCACAGCACACAAGTGCGAATGGGCCCTGACAGATGCTGAAATGTTATAAACATGAAGCTCACCACTATTCACGTGTTATTCTAAAAGGATGAAAGATTTTCTTTAACAGGCCCGAAAGTGTCAATGCCCCTCATTCTATGAGCACAGCGGCACATGGTGCAGCCAGCGAGGACCATGGACTCCCCCATTGTATTTATTACAGGTTACGAGCTGAAAATGGCCCTGGCTATGCCTTGTTTTCATAAAAGGCCTGCGAATCTCAAAAATATTACCATTCATCAGGCTCAGCCTGGAGTTCACATCTCAACCTTGCATCCCTGGGAGAGTAGAGCGATCTTGACCCGTCTTTTCATTATCTCACTGTGTTTTGCTGTATATGTGTGATGCTTAATGCTCAACGATAATGGAGGCTAAAGCAACCTTCCCCCCCTTCCCCACACACTCACTTTCAATCCAGACGGTGACTTAAAAATACATGCACGCTGCTGCGGTTTTGCAAAGCGGCGGCTGTTTATTGCACTTCATCGGAGGCAGGGGTCAGGTGTCAGTGGTTGACAGGTTAAACACGCTCATTTATGCCTATTGTATCTGTTCAAAACAATGGAGAGATCACCCTGCGGAGGAGGAATTGACTGCCTCAAATATTAACACTTCCTGCGTATTCAGGAAGAGGAAAAAACATATAGATCAGGCCAAGGAGACTGCTGCATATGTAAGGCTGCACATATATCAGGCATGGTCTCTGCAGAGTGCATTCTACCCTTAAATTGGATCTCTGGTTAAAAAACAAAAATCATGTTAAAGGACAACCCCGAAACAAAAACCACATTTCTCTTAACCTCCCTGGCAGTATGATTGTTTCAGATTTTAGGTGCTGAAAGCGGTACCATTAATTTGCATGTAATTCTTAAGGACGAGCAGCCCAAACCAACTATTTACATATGATTTTTTTTTTACTGTGCGTTCTTCTTTATAACATCTCGGGTATGATAAAGTTTGAAACACAAAATCAAAAATTATAATAAATAACTAATAAGTTAAAGTATATATATACATACACATATATATGTGTATATATATATATGTATATATATATATATATATATATATATTTAATTTATGATGCAGTGCTGTCCATAGAAACCTTCCCACATCCCTTGAATTGCATGTAAAAAGGAGACTGAACCTCTGGTCCCAGTTACCAGTAGGGTCATATAGAGATGGGACTTTACCGGGTAGGTTACATAGTAAGGTAAGCGTATGTTGTAAAAACCGAATTTTTTATTACAAAATCACATAAAAAAACACAAATAGGTACAACTGGTACAAAATTTGTAATACACAATAATGCATAGATGAATAATTGTACAGCTTAGTCCACTCATTCAACGCGTTTCGCAGGTTAACATACTGAACGTTGCTTCATCAGGAATGAGAAGAGAGTTTTTTCATCTATTTTGCTTATGAAAAAGAGAAAATACATAATAAGTCACAATATTCGTATAGTTACACCCTAGGTTGAAATTCAGAAGTCAAGATCATCAGCTTACCAAACATTGTAGATACGATTTGACACAAATTTAGATTAGAACGGACTCCAAAAGATGGAATAACTCCTATGGGTCGACAGGCCCAGATCCTAGCCTTTCCACCCAAAAGGTCCTAGTGTCCCAGTCAGGGGTTGGCCATAATAGTGTAGCCTGGACCAGCCACTTGTAACGGTTTAGTTCCGTGGCGGGAAATGGACCTCACATCAGGTCAGTCACGATCTAGTATAGGATGA
This sequence comes from Pelophylax lessonae, assembly GCF_965119305.1. Taxonomy (NCBI): domain Eukaryota; kingdom Metazoa; phylum Chordata; class Amphibia; order Anura; family Ranidae; genus Pelophylax; species Pelophylax lessonae. The sequence goes on along the minus strand of NC_138776.1, from coordinate 49,567,768 downwards.
TTAAATGAGAAGGGTCAACTACTCAATCCCATTTGTCAAGTAACAACACATTAAGCCCCCCAAAAAATGTATATATATATATATATATATATACATATACACATATATACATATACACATATATACATATACACATATATACATATACACATATATATATATGTGTGTGTGCGTATACATATATATATATATACATAGATACGTGTATATATATATATATATATATATATATAAATATATATATATATATATATATAAAAGTACAGTAAAACTGTAGGAAAGGGCACTGGGGGGCAAACTAATGTGAATTTATTTTATTTTGTAATGTATCAGTGTGTTTGGTGTGTTTTACTATTTGAATTTGCCGCTGGTTCCACCCCCCCTGCGAGCGTCACGTCGCAGGAGGCGGAAGCCGGGGCTCATAGCATCGGGCGGAGGATCTGGGCGCCGTATACTGCAAGGACACATTGCCGGATCCCGTGGACAAGATAAGTAACCTCTAAGTAACCTCTAAGTAACCTCTACCAGGATCCAGCAATGCTCCCTGGCGGTACCCCGAGTGTGGCTCGGGGTTACCGCTAATGGCAGTGAAATCCCACCCCGAGCCACACTCGGGAATACCGCTAAGGAGGTTAAGCAGTAACACAATGGGGTTGATTTACTCCAGGGCTTAGTAAATGAGCAGAAGCTCTGCTGACTTCCATTATCCAATCATGTGCAAGCAAAAATGCTGTTTTTTTTTCTCTCTTGCGTATGATTGGATATTCTTTGCAAACTGAAACTTTACTTCATTTACTAAGTTCTGGAGAAACTGCACTCGCGGAGTGCAACTACACTTTGCAAAGTGCACAGTCTATTTACCTTTAGTAGATCAACCCCAATGCCTCCTTTAATTCTGTACTTAACCTCCCTGGCGGTATTCCAGAGTGTGGCTCGGGGTGGAATTTCAGTGCCATTAGCGGTAACCCCGAGCCAAACTCGGGGTACCGCCAGGGAGAGATCGCTGGATCCTGGAAGAGGTTACTTACCTTGTCCTCAGGATCCCGCGATGTATTCCTGCAGTGTACAGCGGCCGGATCTTCCATCTGATGCTGTGTGCCCCGGCTTCCGTTCCCTGCCAGCATCGCGTCGCGTCACAGGGGTGTGGAACCGGCGGCAAATTCAAAAAGTAAAACACACGAACACACTGATATATTGTAATCCTATTGGATTACATTACTAAAAAAAAAAAAAAAATTACCTTTGTTTGCCCCCCAGTGCCCTTGCCTGCAGTTTTACTGTACTTTATATAAATATATATATGTATATGTATGTGTATATATATATATATATATATATATATATATATATATATATATACTTTAACTTATTTATAGTTATTTATTATATTATAATTTATGATTTTGTGTTTCAAACTTTATCACCTCTGGGATGTCTACTAGAGTCTTGTTTGGTCAGGTTTAAGTCAGTAATTACTAAGAATTGTAGGCCTACAATACATAACCAAATTTCCATGCAAAAAAATTGTACCGCTTTTGGTACAAAATTCCTGACATAATCATACCGCCAGGGAGGTTAAATTTGTACAAAAAAGGTGGGAGGGATAGGTGGCGCTGCCTAGGGGGAGAGTGGTGAGTTATGATTCGATCCGGTGAACCACAATCAGAAAAAATATTTTTAATTATAAAAAGAAAAATGTGTAATTATAAGTGATAGTTGTTAAAAGAAAACATATATATATATATATACCTCATATAAATAATACATTAATGAATGATTAGTTTTTATGTTATTCAAAGTGGCATGTGCTATAGGGTTGAAAGTATGTTAGTGACACTGTGAAAAAACAATGTAATACACCGTAATCATAAAAAAATATAAAAGTGAATAAACATGAACATACGAATGAATAAATAAATAAATAAATACAATCCATAAAAATCCTCTGTTAACAATACTCCAGAAAGTGACTAAGTGCTAAAAAGTGATAAGTGCTTTGGACCATTGCACAGAAATTATTTTATGGTGATATGCCCCAAGCACAATAATGAGAAAAAATGCTGCAATATATGAATAAGTAGGACACTTTTAGAAAGTAAATGAATAAATATATAGTCCATAGAAATATCAGTCCCAGAAAAACTTGAAGGTGGATAGTGAAAATATAAAGTGCTTGTGCTCCCTGCTTTCCCAAGACCGCACTCACCAGAAGAAAAAAAAAACCCTAAAGGGGTGTCACGTCCCAATCACTGGATGAATCTGGTTGGTACAGGTGTGCCTGAGGTTGCCACAGGGATATCACGTCCCAATCTCTGAATAGCTATGGGTGATTCTCAAACTTAGCCGCATAGGCCACGGATGCCCATCCAATTTAGCAGTCCCCAGGTGAATAAAGATGGAAAGACCACATAGTGTAAAACCGCATTTATGATTTTATTGAAGAAATAAAATATTGTACTCACATGTACAGATATATAATGAGCATGGTAAAACTGCAATTCCAGAACGCAGATGCGTTTCAAAGACCGGAGGCGGAAGTGACATAATGGCGCTCTACTAGTTTCGTTGTGAAGACGTCATCTGAAGCCTTTTTCGTTCTGGTGAGTGCAGTCCTGGGAGAGCGGGGAGCTATATATACGTGAGTCTCTATATTGTAAATGAGAAATAGTCCCAATCCATATGTGAAACAATATACTTCCTTTGGTTTGGATCACCCGGGCTTGTACAGATCAGTGTAGCCTCCACCAGGTAAAATTCAACCAAGGCTTGTGATATCACTGGCTGCTTACCAGAATGATTTCACCCCTATTACAGGCAGTCAAATCAAGCCAAGCGTATGGAGGGAAATCCTCTTGGTACGCTTCGATCTCTAATTGGCCAGGCCATGTCCGTGACGCCACTATGGGGAGGCGCTGAGGTTTTGTCCCTAGCCTATTAAACTTGTAGTAAATTCTATAATTTTTTTTTTTTTTTTTAATGGGCCCCCGAATTGTTATGCCATAATGGGTTAGTATGCATCATTACTGATTTACTAACAGCAAATAGATGTTTTGGGGTTGATTTACTAAAGGAAAAATAGACTGTGCACTTTGAAAAGTGCAGTTGCACTCTGCAAGAGCAGTTCCCCCAGAGCTTAGTAAATGAGGTAAAGCTTCATTTTTCAAAGAATACCCAATCCCATTCAAGGAAAAAACATAAATGAAAAAAATAAAAACACCAATTGTGCTTGCTTATGATTGGATGATGGAGGTCAGCAGAGCTTTTGCTCATTTACTAAGCTCTGGAGCAACTGCTTTTTCAGAGTGCAACTGCACTTTGTAAAATGCACAGCCTATAGGCTTGTAGTAAATCAAATTATGACAGACTTACCTTTCAAACTCCAGTGCTGAGCTGCCACCCTTG